>NW_026057585.1:92774433-92837999 GCF_023721935.1 Panthera uncia
ACGGGCCGGGCGGGGCGGGGCGGGGCCGGGGCAGGCCCGGGGGCGGTTCCGGGGGCGGGAACAGCGTCAGCGCCCGCCCCGCCCGCGTCCCCGCCGGGGCCGCGGAGGAAGGCGCGTCCCTGGGCCCGGGCGCGGCGGCGGCACAAAGGGTGCCGCGCGCTCGGTCTGTTGAGCGCTTGCTGGTGGCGGGTACTGGCTTGAGGGCTTTTCCAACACGGTCGCATTGACTGTTCCTGACGACCCGGCCAGCGGGGATTATTGGCTCCTTTTGCGTAACGGGAAGCTGTAGACGAAGCTGCAAGGTGGCAGAGCGGAATCCGAGCCCACTCCCAGCTGCGGAGTCCGCCGCGGTCTCGCTTGTGTTCACTGGCCACGACTTAAGGGTGTAAAACTCTTAAGCTCTGGCCTCCGCCCATCGCCCCACCAGACTGAGGGGACATTTCCTGCCCTGCCCGCCCGCACCTTGGAGCCCCCGGTAATTGTACTGAGGCTTCGCTGACTCCACAGGCAGGAGAACATTTTCTGATTGTCCTGCTAATCGTGCCTGAGGCATTCTGGCCTCGGTTTGTTCATCTGTGAAATGGTGGAAACCCATCTGCCGCCCACTTCTCACAAAATCATGTCTTCCCCAAATGGGATAGGGATCAGACCATAGAGGAAACTATGTTTTTTATAGATAGATAATAGAGAGATAGATAGATGCCCTTTTTCTTTAAAACATTAAAAAAAAAATTTGTGTGTGTTTATTTTTGAGAGAGAGAGAGAGAGAGTGAGCAGGGGAAGGGCAGAGAGAGAGGGAGACACAGAATCCGAAGCAGGTTCCAGGCTCCGAGTTGTCAGCACAGAGCCCGACGTGGGGCTGGAACTCACAGACTTGGAGATCATGACCTGAGCTGAAGTCAGACGCTTAACCCACTGAGCCACGCAGGCGCCCCTAAAAAAATTTTTTTAATGTTTATTTTTGAGAGAGAGACAGAGCATGAGTGGGGGAGAGGCAGGGAGAGCAGGAGACCCAGGACGTGAAGCAGGCTCCAGGCTCCTCACTGTCAGCACAGAGCACGAGGCAGGGTCACACACACAAACCATGAGATCCTGGCCTGAGCCGAAGTCAGATGCTCAAAGGACTGAGCCACCCAGGCGCTCCCCACCCCCTTTTTAAAAAAGTAATGTCTATACCCAACGTGGGGCCGAGCGGACAAACCCAGGATCAACAGTCGCATGCTCCCTCCATGGGCTGAGCCAGCCAGGTGCTGAGGAAATCATGCTTTGCAAAGTGATAGGTCATTTCTATTGTAACAAGAAGTTAGATTCTGTCCGCCCACTGGGCCTCAATCTCCCTCTGTTCTCCAAAGCACTGAATCAAATCATCCATTTTCAAAGGAGGAAGCAGGTCTGAATCTCTAGGGCTGCGAGGGGGGCGTGCTTTGCCTGAAAAAGCATGTTTAATTTTATATTTGGAAAATAGAAAATACCCAGAAAGAAAAGAAGGCCTATGGCTGGGTATAGATGGGTAGGAAGGGGTGAATGGGAGTTTCATCTTTGTCGAAGAGCCTGGGTTTTACATCTGAGAACCCACGCTTGAGGCTGCGAACGTGGCCTACAGGCTCTGCCAACCTGGGATGGCACAGGCAAGGCTGCAGCCTGGGGCGCCTGGGTGTTTCAGTCAGTTAAGCATCTGATTCTTGATTAAGGCTCAGGTCACGATCTCATGGTTCATGAGTTCGAACCCCACGACAGGCTCTATGCTGACAGTGTGGAGCCTGCTTGGGATTCTCGCTCTCTGCCTCTCCCCCATCTCCAAAATAAATGAAAACTGGGGTGGGGGGGGGGGGGGGGGGGGAAAGGCCATAACCTGGGCCAAGGCTGAGAGCTATTGGTCAAGAAAGGTTTGGGTCAATCCCCAGAGTCTGGGGAAGGGGAGGAGGAGCTGCAAAATTGGGAGAAGGGCACAATTTCCCAAGAAGGGGTGGCTGACCTCCGCCAGTAAGCACAGCTGGCCCCAGGTGCCCCAGGATGGTACAGATCTCTGTCACCCCGTCTGGACTCCCCAGACTTGCTGGGTTCCTACTAGGCCCTGACAGGCTCACGGACTCACCAGTCCATTCCCGATCCCATCCCTGCAGAGCCCTCCGTCCAGAGTGCTCCTCAAGCACCAGGGTCTGGGTTCAGGCCCCCATCCCTGCCCCTCCCTCCAGCCGACCTGCCCGTTGCCGCCTCCACCAGGCCTGCCTTGGTTACCAGTACCTGCACCCCGGAGGCAGCCTACACTGGCTGCATACCACACTGTGCTGCCTGCTTCCGCTTAGATTCTCTCACTTCATCCTCAGTCCCCTCTGAACAGTCTGTGAAACAGGATCTAGGCTGCAAAGCAGGTCCTAGGGTTGTTTCTATTTTACAGATAAAGAAACGGGACGCTCAGAGAGGTACAGTCACTTGCCCAAGGATACGCACCAGGGAGTTCAGTGCCTTTCAATCTCATGTTCTTTCCCCTATACCACGCTACCTCATGTGAGACTTTGGGAAGGACAGCAAACACAGCGACTCTCTCCTGACCCTCTTACCCCCAGAGCCCATAGGAGCCTGCTGCGGGCAATCACATACTTACCCCGGCCTCCGCAGGAGGCCTCTGGCTCCCCTCTCTGTGAAGAGGCCGGGTCCCCTTCTGTGCTGAACCAGGGATTCTGCTCAGTTCAGCCCAGCCCGTGGTCATTTGAATCCCCAGAGCTGCTGCCCACTCTCCCGGCCCTATACCTAGATGGTGCTCAGCCCAGTGACCCCAAGACCAGCCACCAGAAGGGAATTGTGCCAGGGCCTCACCTGCTCACTGCAGAGGGCTCTAAATCTGCAATTCAGGTAACTGCAAAACAAGTGACTGACTGGAATTACCACCCCAGGGTTGCTAGGGCCAAATGCCTGCCAAATCCCGGTGCTAGGCTGGGTTGGACTCTGACCACCGTCAGCAAAACCACATTCACCAGGAGGCGTAGAGGACAGGCGTTCTGATTAATTGGATCCACTGGGTATCTTATTAAGGTGTGTTATTTATTTTAATGTCTATTTTTGAGAGAGAGAGAGTGAGCGAGCGAGCACAAGCAGGGGAGGGGCAGAGAGAGAGGGAGACACAGTATCTGAAGCAGACTCCAGGCTCTGAGCTGTCAGCACAGAGCCTGATGCAGAGCTTGAACTCAGAACCTGTGAGATCATGACCTGAGCCGAAATCGGAGCCACCCAGGCACCCCCGAGACTCCCACTTCAAACACACTTTGCTCACTTCTTATATTAGTTATCTATTGCTGCATTGATAGGATTACCACAAATTTAACAGCTTAAAACATTTACTGGCTCAGCTGCTCTGGGTCCAGAGTCTCAGCCCAGCTTCACCGGGTCCTCTGCAGTCAAGGTTTGGCCGGGGCTGGTGCTCATCTAAATGACCAACTGGAGAAGGACCAGATTCCTAGCTCACGTAGTTTGGGCAAGCGCTCTGTTTCTTGCAGACTTGTCGGACCAGGAGTTCTGGTCTCCTGTTAGCTGCCAGCCAGGGGCTGCCCTCAGTTCCCTGCGTCTTCGACCCTCTGACGAGGGCAGCACACACGTGGCCACTTGCTTCTCTAAAGCCAGTGAGAGGGGATCTCAGCCAAGTCAGATGCTGTCATGTTCTGTGACTTAATCACGGAAGCAACATCTCGTCACCTTTGCCTTATTGTATTGCTTGGAAGAAACGGGTCTGGCCTACGTCAAAGGAGGGGATTACGCGAGGTGTGCACGCACGGTGGGGGTAATCATGGGGGCCACCTTTGTGGGTCCGGGCATTCGGATCCCCCAGCTCCGCAGAGTAGAGCCCAGGCCTGACGTTCCCCACCCCCAACCAATTTGGAAGCCCTGGTCAGGTGTCTAATTGAAGAGATGCCTGGTTTGGTATTGGGGGTTTTCCTGGGGACCCTGGCCCCATAGCAGGTTTTCTCCAGCCAGGATTCCAGTAGGTGATGGGAGAACACCAAACTGTTTCTCGCCCCACCCCTACCCGCCACAGATCCGTCAAGGTGTTTTTCAGGTAAGATCCTTGATGGCTGCTTCGCCAGCGGCCTCGCCACCCCCGTTATGAGTGATGGTTCCGGGCAAGTTATCGGATTCTCGGCAAAGGTCATTAAGGCCAAACTATGAGATGGGCGCCTCCTAATGCTTCTATGTCTCCTCTGAGTGACACCTGGGGTAAGGAAGGAGCCCACGGTCACACACCTAACCAGGAGAGAGACTAGCTCCAAAGCCAAGGTCCACCTCCAGAACCCAAGCGCCCACCTCCAAGGGGAGGTACTTCCAACTCAAGGGTTCTTTCAAGTGTAAGCTTCCTCCCTTCCAGCCACCAGATGCTTCGGAAGAAAACAGATGGGACGTAAGAGAGACCCAAAGTTCTGAGATTCCTTTGACGCGAATTCCTTACTCTTACTCAAAGGGCACAGGACCCTCAATTCTAATTTTCTATGTCCCCCCCCCCCTTACCTGGTTTATTAGCCAGAGCAGCTGTTTCTTTCCATCAACAACAACAAAATCTGCAGCTTTCCTACCAAACCCTCAGGCACGGGAAGTGCCGTGGCCTTTTCTTTTTGGCCTCTGCGTGCCCGTACACCCTTACCATCTCGGGAGATGCTTCCACGGTGAGGTCTCGGTGGGAGGCAGGGGCCCCCCTCCCACCTTACAAGGCAAGGAGCCCAAGCATCCCAGAATGGCAAAAAGACTGTGCCTTTCTAGGCGCACGGGAGAGGAGTTACTGGTTTCCTTAGGGCAAGAGGATCGAATTCTCTCATTGTGGCTAATCTGACACCTTGACATCAGACTTTGATCTGGACACGTGACCAGTGGTGAGAGGTGGCTGTGAGTCTAGCTGTGGCATCCCGGATGGTTTGGTGGCCGTGCTGCCGAAAACCTGTTCATCTTTGACATACGTTGACAGACGCAAAAATATTTATTTCTTTATCTTAGGGAATCTGGTCCCACAAAAAGGCCAACATCTTTTTCATCTCATCGTCTTGACCCTCCAAAAAACAGATCTTTCGCTTAAGAGGTAAAGTATGTCGATAAAAGCAAATTTAGAGGTGTGCTCAGATAAAATCATTTCTTACAGACCGGTACTACAGGCAACCCTAGACTTCCAGTTCACGCAGAACTCCCTTCTATCTGTCATGTACAGTCTCTGAAGGAGAAAAGAAAGTTAAGAGGTTGTCTGCAGACAAGGCACTTCAGAAACCACCTGGCGGCGGACAGGAAGGCCGAACCCCCACCTCCGTGAGAACAGCTCCAACGTTCCTGCTCAAACACTCTTCCGCCTGGCTTCCAGCGAAGCCTGCCTCAGCCCCGCACTGCCTACCGGGCCCAGAGGACCCGGCAACCAGGCCACTTGGCCAGGACGAACACCGTTTTCTGAGGCTCAGCGCGGTTCCTGCGGCCGACGCCGTGGAATGCTTTCAGAGGCCCCTGCCCGGGCCTTTTGCAGGAGCAGTCCCTTTTGCAAGGGCGCGTTAGTGCAGATCAGCACGTTAGCAAAGCAAATCTTAAAGAAGGTTTTAAAAGCCGGTTAATACTCCTGATTCCCCTCCTGATTACCTGTTCAAGCTGCAGCCTATAAACCTGCCAGTCATCAGGAAGGAGTCCCCCCTCTGAAGGCACCCGGAATCAAGTGGCTCCAGCCGATGGGAGTGCACAAAGCCCTCCTTCTGGACGCTGGTCATGTGACACTTGTAACCACTGAGAAGGGCCGATCTGAGTCCAGGCAGCACACGCAACCCCTTCTTTTGCTTTGGGGGCTTGTGTTTAATATGGGTCACTGTGATGGAAGCAGCAGTCTCGGAGTCTCTCGTGTCAAGAGAACAGAGACGGGGATGCCGGAGTTTTTCTCCTCCTCGTTCTGGTGGCACACCTGAATCCCAGGGAAGTGTGACATGTGCCAATTCACTGCGAACATGCCAGTCTGTTAAGAACGTCAAGACGAGGAGGAGAGGGTCATGCTCCAGACAGAGGCTGGCCGCGGAGAGCTCCGTCCTCCTTCCTTTGGCCCAGGTGAGGCGGCTCCTTTCCAGAAGTTGTACGAGGAAGAAGAGGGGTGCGCTCAGATCAGAACTGGACCCAGCCTGTGCCTGGTTGAGTCTGGCTGGAAGTCGACCTGTAAAAGGGAAAAAAGGGAGGGGTGGGAGAGTTCAGATGTTTGAAAATATAAAGTCGATAAAATGTGGCTTCTCTCTGGGCAGAAAGAGCTCCAGGAAGCTGGTCCCCGAATGTTCTAGAGCAGGGGTCAGCAAACTACAGCCCAGGGACCAAATCTAGTCCTCTGCCTGTTTCTGTAAATAAAAGGTCACTGCTGCACAGCCACGCACATTCACGGACACGTCATCTATGGCTGCTCTTGAGCTACAAAAGCACAACTGAGACCATAAGGTCTGCAGAGTCGATACTACTTGCCGTCTGGTCCTTTACAGAAAGCATGTGCCAAGTCCTGTCCTGCAGCCCGTATAATGTCCGCAGAATACATTTAAGTTTGGAGCATCTCTCCACCTCAACTCTAAGGCAAGGCTTGAAATTTTATCGAGGCGAAGAAGGCAAGAGACCTTGCCTCGGAGGTCCCATGAGGACGGGAGCGGAGGAGGAACGGGGAGCTCCTAGTGAGGACGGGACCGGAGAGAGTTGCAAAGGGTAGCCCCAGGTCGCCCAGCAGTAGAAGGAAGCGAAAAGCCTTCACGGAGAGAAGTGTGCCACCCAAAGGAGGCACTTGGGGCTCTGCCCTCCGGCCGCCCTGAGAATCTCCGAGCGAGAGCTGCTGCTCTGAACACCACAACAAAAGCACCTGGGCCGATCCCAGGTTTCTCGAGAAGCAGCCCCGGCCCCAGTCCCACCACAAAAATGTGACCCTCCTCACCCTGTGGATTTGGTAAAGTCTCCCCAGATGTCGGCGGTGGCGGCGGTGGCAGGCTTGGGTTGTGGCCAGGACATGGTGGCACCTCCTACTGACGTCCCCACATCCGATGGGCAGGGAGAAAAGAAAAGGAGACACACGTCAGGGATCGCTCTTTTGGGTGGTCTCAGCGACCCTGAGAAATCAGCCTCATGACTCCAGGTGCCTGAGAAAGACACACGGAGACCTGCTCTGGGGCAACCGGACCCAGCGAGCTGCCACATTTCCGCCATCAGCTCATGAGGCCTTGAGGGCTCCTGGAGAAGACTGGAAAGCCACGAACGAGGTGGAGGGGAGGGTGCCGGTGAGGAGGAATCACACCTCACCGATCATCCCTACCTGAAGCTGACCTTGTTTCCAACGGCTGACGTTGGTCATCTGGTTAAAATTTACCATCTCCTGCCCTGGCTTCTTGAGTGGACAATGCCCACCACAGATGCAAGACCGTCTTCCTGTAAAGCCCTCAGTCCAGTGTCTGGATCAACCGAACGAAAAAGTTATGCTCCGGACAAGTGGCAAGTGCTGGGACCCAAACAGGTTAGGGTTTGGGGAGAGCCTTCTAGAAGAAGCCACAGAAGCTGCTATCCGTGTGGACCTTTTCATCCAGGGAGGGGGCACAATGGCGCCGCAGGGGCTGTTTCTGTGCGTGTCCGGCACCTCTCCCAGGGCTAAACGCCCCTTCCGAAGGCCCTGAGCCTGCTACCCTCTGCCTTCCCACCAATCTGCTATGTCTCATCTGCTCTGGGCTGGGAGATCAGATAAAACCAGGGCCTTCAAGTGTTTAGTTTTACAGCTCGCCAAGTGCTTAAGCAGTGCTTTAAAGCGCACTATCTTTCAAACCCCATCACAGTCCCTGGGGGAACATAGGCCGGGACCAACCGCGTGACTTCACGCACATTCCTCACGTCTCAGTTCCCTTATCTCTCAAACGGAGACAACAACACTGCTGACTTCACAGAACTGGTCTGTGTTTTGTTTTGTTTGGGCTCCACCACACCCAGCATGGAGCCCGAGTCAGGGCTTGACCCTGACCCTGGGATCAGGACCTGAGCTGAGCTCAAGACACTTACCAACTAAGCCACCCGGGGTGGGGGTGGGGTGCGGACACCATTTCATCTGGAGACATGCTAATTGCCAGTCTGGCACATTAGAGCACAGCCCTTGAGAGCAGCAGCTGTACTTGGGAGTATCCCCAGGACCTGACACACCGCCTGGCACATATACATATTCTGCATCAGCTGTTAAAAACGCACCAGCAACTGAGGAAAGGCCTAAGACTGGCTCTCAGACCTCAGCGAGCACACAACACTAAGAACATAGACGTTCCTGCCCCTGTCCCTGGTGATGCCAAGGTAGGCGGTCCTATACGGTGCTAAAAGGATAGTCCCAGGTGTCGGGGCAGGGGGGGCTCACTGACTGCTACTCCTGCCCACTCCTGGGCTGGGAATCCCCCACAGGGCTGAGGTTGGAAGCCCGACCTCCAGACGGGGAAGCCAACGTCCACACCCCTAAGAGAGAACAAAAGCAGGATTCCTGCCTAGATCCTGCCCCCCGCCAGAACCTGGTGAGATCTGCGTGGAGAAAGTGGGCTGGTGACAATCACCCAGCCTGGGGAAGGCCAGGAGCATCCAGCTAGGCTGGGCAGGTAGGGTGGGGAGGCCAAGGAAATGGGCTAGCTCCCCGGCATTACCAGCGGCTGGTAATAGGCACGAACCTCTGGAATCCCAGGGTCTCCAAAAGCCGTTCCTTACACCTTAGAACAAGCCCCAGCATAGCGTGCTGGGGGAGTTACCTGTTTCCCAGCACCCCGAGGGCCTTACAAGGAGCATGCTCCAAATTAAATCCCCAATTTTATTTCCCACCATTCACCTTGGCAGACTTATGCTACATCCATAACCTTAAATACACCAGATGTTTAAAAATCTGAGCCTTGGCGCACCTGGGTGGCTCAGTCCCTTGAGTGTCTGACTCTTGATTTCAGCTCAGGTCATGATCTTACGGTTCGTGGGATGGAGCCCTGTGTTGGGCTCTGTGTTGACATGTGGAGCCTGCTTAGGATTCTCTCTCCCCCCTCCCTGCCCCTTCCCTATTCTCTCACGTGTACTCTCTCTCAAAATTAATTAATTGAAAAAAAACCCAAAAACCTGAGCCCCATTCACACTCTTGTCTCTCTCTGCGACGCCAAGCATCATCCCCTGCCCCAGTCTCTTTCCTTAAAGGCCCAGTTCAATTCCACCTTTTGGGTGAAGCCTCCCCACACCATGCTGGCTGGTAGTATGTGGACCCATACATTTGGTCTTTGCGTCCATGACTCCTCTCTCCTACTAGATATGAGTAGTCGACATGAGCAGACCATGTCTCCATCACCCACCCACTCGACAAACACTGAGCAGCCTCTGAGAGCCAAGAACGCACGTGTGGGTGATTTCACAGCCATGAACAAGTTTCAGTCCCTGCCCCATCAGGGGTAGACAGAGGCACCGAGAGGGTTAGTGGTGGGCATCAGAGAACAGAGGAAGCCCTTACCCAGTCTGGGCAGGATCACCTTCTAGTTTGTCACATACAGGTACCGGATGATGGACCAGTGTGAGTGCAGGAGGGAACACGCCACGGGGCCCCAGCCACCGGGGCGGGGGAGAGGAACCCACAGGGCAGGTTCAGCAACAAGCACTCCGGAGCACTGACCTGAACTGGGAGCAACTGCTGTCTGGCCGAGGGACCCCCCCGCAGACAGCTGCTCCCCAGGAGGGGGGATCAGGGTGGAGGTTTTCCCCCCTGGAGGCGGGGGAAGCAGGCTCAAGCCCCCTGTGCTGGCGGGCCGGGCTCGGGGAGTCCCAGCTGCTCCTTCCTTCTTCTTCATGTTCTAAAGAGAGGAGAGGAATGCAAGCCAGTCAGCTCTGCTGGGGTCCCACTCCCATTGGAAAACCCCACAGGGAGGGCCACGGCGGCCCCCAAGCCCCAAATGTCCGTATAACCACAAGACGGTCAAGAGCTGTCCAGCACTCTCACTGTTACGAACAGTACTCCATGCGGCACAATTCTGGAGCTGTTCCCAAATACATTTCATTTTAAGACTCGGCACTGGCTTCATTAATCATCAGAGAAATACAAATCAACACCACCAATCAAACCTAGTGCTGTGCCAGCACACGCCCACCAGAACGGCCAAAATGTAGGCTGTCAAGTACCAACAAGGATAGGGAACGACCGGAACATTCCCACACTGCTGGTGGAAGCATAAACTGGGAAAACTCCTTGCAAAGACAGCTTCAAAGAATCTATAAAGCTGAGCACGCCAACGGATGACCCAGCAACTCCCCTCCCGGAGACAGACCTCCCAGGAATGCGTTCTCACGTGCACTCGGACGTTCACAGCCACACCATTTGTGAAAGCTCCAAACCGGCAGGCACTCCGGTTGAACGGTAACACCGGGGCACATTCCCATCACGAGATACGCCACCACAGTGACAACAGACAAGTTACGTGCACCGAACGGAGGCTCCCACAAATGCTACACTGGACCAAGGGGTTACACACACAAGAGCACAAGGCAGAGGATTCATTCATAAAAGGCACAAACGAAATCTAGGGCGTCCGACGTCAGGACGCTAGTTCCTCTAGCCTGTGGACGGGGGCAGGGGAGGGGCTTCCGGAGTGCCGATAATCTCTGCTTCTTGATCTGGGGCTCGTTTGGGTGGGCACGTTTGGTTTTCAAAAATTCACCGCCTTCTACATTTATAACGTGTGTGCTTTTCTGTGCGCATATCATACTTCAGTAAGACCCTAAAAAATCCCCCAAACCTGAGTCCCAACGTGAGCCAGAAACCAGTGCTAGTTACAGGGATGAAGACACAGTGCCCACCTTCTAAGGGGAGCAGCAGCTTAATCCAATGCGAAAACCACAGCCCTGAAGTCAGGAGCCTCACAGCCCTCGCTGAGAGTCCAGCTGTGCCGGTTATTTCCAGCTCTATGACCTGGGCAAGTTCCTTAATCTCGCTAAGCCTCAACTTCCTCGTCTGTAAAATGGGAGAATGTTTGAGTCATGTAAGTGCCTAAGAACACTACCTGGCACACAGCTGATGCTCATTAAATGCTAGTCCCCTCCCAGCAAGAGAGGAATCACATCCCAACCAGTCCACTGGACATGACCGGTATTTTCTCTTAAGGGCCAGCTGGCCAACTTCAAGGGTCCCAAATCATCACCATCATGAAGCAGAAAAGAGGAGAAAGAGACAGTGTAAGTAAAAAGGAAGAGCATTACTTTAGGGTTACAAAGTTTCTTCAAAAAACATTTCCATCTGGTCCCTGGTTCCCCCAAATCACTCCAACCCCCCTCCCTGTAGCCGGGTGAGGACCAAGCCTTGGCCACCCAGCCCAGCACTACCTTTTCCCACTCTCAACAGGAGCTAACAAGGGGACACCCCCAGATGCCGGGCAGCTTAGGACGAAGACACGGGGTGTCAGGACACCGCCACTGGCAGGAGCTGCCCATGAGTCCCGGCATCCACCTCAGCGCCCTTCTGCCCAGAGCAGAAGGCTCTGGCTTCTTCCAAAAAGCCTTCCTGGCTTCCCAAGCTCTAGGCTGCGTGCCCCTCCTCTAGGAGCTCATGGCACTGAGCACATCCCCTCCCCTGCCAGGTTGTGATCGCCGTTCGTCTCGTCCATCTCCGTTGAACTCTGAGCTCCACGACAGCTGAGCCCTCTCGCTCACCCACGGCCCAGTACCTGGCACAAGGCAGCTGCTCAACAAGTATGGGCTCAACGGATGGAACTGAATTATGGGAAAAGAGGGGTGGGCTCTGGGCCGGGCTTGGGCGCCTGCCAACAAAGCCAAGTGAGGGTGGGACTCACCGCGATGTTGAGCTTGATGGTCTGGCCCTCTTTGAAGCCTAGGTCCAACTTGGGGCCCAGGTCGGGGTTCTGGGCTTGTTTTGCAAATTCACACTGCTGTTTCACCCACCTGGGGAGAGAACAGGAAGAAAAGGGTGACAATGAGACCAGGTGCCCTGCAGAAAGAGCGCACGTGGGCTTGCTACTTGGACCTGAATTCAAATCCTGACTCCTGTCACATAAGCAGCCGCGCGCACATCCGTTACCTCATCAGCAAAATGGGATGACGATCCTGTGTGTCTTAATGACTGCTATGAAAATTCGGTGAGCTCATTTATGTACAAGGCGGTCCTGACACCTGTCTTTAGGAAATCTGAGAACCTGGCCCTTTCCTCCCCAGCACTTGGCGTGAGAACTAAGACTATGTATCCACACGCCGCGCCCAACGACTCTTAAGGTAGGTGGTGAGACAAGACAGATGCCCAGGTGGTAGAGAGCAACACCAAGGTCCCCCACCCGCCATCTGATACCCATCCAGCAGCCACCCAGGGACACGTCAGGGAAGTGCCGGGGGTGCCCACGTGAGTGGCGGCACTCTTTCCAACGTGCCAGCAGCCAGAGGTGGGGGGCTGCAGGTGGCAGGGGCACAGTCCTTCCTGTCCCGTCTTCTAGCTTTAGAAAGGACTCCCAGGACATCTGGTAGGTGGCCGAGGATCGCGCCACTTATCATACCTGGGGGGACTGGCTCAGCAAGGCCACGTGAGCCTTGCACGGACTCTGGCACCTCTGGTGCCTGGTATGGGAAGAGGAATGGCATCCCAGAGGCTGGGCCGGCTGACCCTGGGAAAAGGAGACGACTCGAAAGCAGAGAAGGCAGCCTGCCCCACAGGAGCAGCGAGTTCCCCCGAGGCGCCGCCAGGAGACGAATCCCACACAACCACCGGGGTATCCTAAGCTGGGGGACCCTTCTGTCCAGGAAAGAAGGGAGGAGGCGTGAGCACGTGTGTCCTGCAACCACTCACTTGAAATGGTCCTGCAACGCGACATTGAAGTCAAAGGCATCACCGCGGTCCCCGAAGCCAATTCCAATAAACGCCCGGCGCCCTGGGGGACAACGCAGGATTAATCCCAGTTAATGCAGAGGCAGAGGAAACCTTTCTCAGTGGGAAGAACTACCAAGCCCCGCACGCACCGTTTCCGTCTTCGATGCGGATAACGAAGTACCTGCTGGAATCCGTCACGCTCTCCACGGCCGTGCCAGGAAACTGATCCACCGGGGCCTGAGCAAAGAGCTCCCCTGGAAACACAAGGGAGGGTGAGCCTCGAGCCCCCTTCCAGCCTGACATTTCTATCCCACCACTGGGCCCTTTTCCCTAAAAGGCAGGTAGGCAAACCTTACCCTCGAGTTCAAATCCAGTCTATTCTAACGGGACCGGTAGACACAAGAAACATAAGCAAGGAAAGGTTTAAGTCAGAGGGGGCTTAGAGGTCAGACACGGCCCAGTTTTAACATTTTTAACTTAACTGCCAAACTTTTCAAAATCAAACTACATGTAAAATAATCCAGGTTTCTGGCTTCTCTTAAAACCTAAAGCCCATTCTCGCGGGAGCGGGCTAGAGCCTACCCGCCTCACCTGTAACGTTACTTGTCTGCACTCAAGGGCCCGGGAGCAGGCAAGCCCCCAGGTAGAGCACAAGCTTTCTGAGGCAGGACTGCAGACGGGCTGGTGGACCCAGGGGAAAGAGGGTTTGGGCACTCACGGAAGGATCTGAAGCAGCCAGGACAAAGGGGCCACTGGTCTTAAAAGGAGCCCTGGTGAAATGCATCCCCTGTCCCTCTGGCTCTCCAGGCCCCAGCACAGCACACACCTTTGGGGACATTCTGGACCTGCGTCATCTCCACAGGTGCCGACCTCCGTTCACAGGTTCAGTACTCGACCCAGGATTTACAACTGACTGCTGGTTCAGAGGTGACTGCCATCAAGGCTGAAGTGAACCGAGATCAGTGTCCCTGAAGTCTGCAGCTTCTTGATAATTTCTCTGACCCCCTAGTTGGGTCCCTGGCCTCTGGAACTCAGCTGGGTGCCTTCAGCCGAGAGCAGCGATTCTCAACCAGGGGTGATTTTGCTCACCTTTCCCCCAGGGGAGACGTGGCAATGTGTGCAGTCATTTGTGGTGTTCACAACTTGGGTGCCACTGGCATCTAGTAGACAGAGCCCACGGATGTTGCTAAATACCTTAAATTTGACTTAACAGCCCACAACACTCACGTGGCCCAAATGTCACTAGCACGGAGGCTGAGAAACCCTGGCCCAAAATGACTGCAGAATGAGAGACAACCAGGACCCAGTGGGCGCGACCCCAAGCCAAGAGCATGCTGGGGTGGCTCCTACAGGTGAGGCTCAGCTCTACGCAGTCGCTGTTACACTCAGCGGTCACCCTGAAGTCAGCTCCCAAGGCTCCCAGGAAACAGGTGTTGCCATCCCTTGGGAGGTCACCCGGGACACCCCAGCACGCTGCACAGCCAGAGTTCTCTGGCCTAGTCATGGCAGCTGTCTTCTCAACCTCCTCTGCCGCCAGTACCCGTCAACTCCACGCTCCAGAACAAATCGACGCTTTGGATCACCTTGCAGTTCACAAAGCAATTGGCTAAGTAGGTGCTCACTTCACATTTCCAACAGCCTTGTGAAAACAGAAGCTAAGGTGACCCCCATTTCAAAAAGGAGGCTGAGGCACTAGAGGCCACATGGCTCGCGCAAGGTCTCAGAGCTCAGACACAAGTGACACAGTTCTGAAAGAGGCAGCCCATTTTGCCTATGACTCTTTACACTTTGTCCTGCCCCACAAAGAACAATCTCTATATGTTAGAAAAATAAATGACCGAATGTTCTGGCACCCGACCGAGCAGGCGCTGTGCCCGATCCCTGCCCTGGGGGCTGGGACTATTTCAGGCCACAATGCCCCCCCCCACAGCTCACCCAGAGACACTTGGGGCACAGGACTTCCAGATTTCCCCTAAGGTAACATCTGCCAGCTGACCCCGACACAGCCCAGCTTGGCTCGTCCTTTCACCAGAAAAGAGCTGAGCAGGCCACTTTCCAGCTCTTTCGGTTAACAGGCGTGGTCAGTCTGGGGAGCTACCATTCAGTCGATACACAGAATTCCTGAGTAAGCAGCAGAGAGCTCAGCTGCCAAGGGCTGTGTGTCTTCCCCCAGCCCGTCTTCAAGGCAAACTCTGGGGCTTCCTCCTTGGGACCGACCTGCAGTTCTCCTCTCCTTGGGCTCCCAAATTAGTATTTTCTTAAGGAAAAACAGGTGCTTGACAGGTACTCCCTTTTACACCTGGAGACAGTGGTTTCTGCAATTAAAGGCCGGGGCCGGGGTGGGGAGGGAAATGGAGACAGTTTAAAGGTAGTCGGGCCTTTGATTTCCAGGATCGGTTCCCGTGACCCGTGAGTGGACCGGCCTGGGCCGGGCTGCCTCTCCCTGGACAGTAGGAGGTGCGGCATCTCAGCCCCAGGAGGGCCTCCCTTGCCTTTACCTGAGGTCCTGTCCTCCAGCTTGATGTAGGCCACCTGCCCTTTTGCAGTGATCCGCAGCCGGCCACTCCATGATGGCTGGTCCAGCTGCCACTCCGCGGCCCTAAGGGGACAAAAACCATTGAGCCTCTGCTAGAGGCTCCTGCTCCCTCACTCCAGTGCTGGGGACAGAAATGGAAAGGGCACCCAGGCTGCTTGCTCTAGACCAGAGGTTGAAAAGGGCCATACGATCTTTGTCACAACTACTCACGCCGCCGTGGTAGCGTGAAAGCAGTCACAGATGCTACGTGAGCATGTTGGTGCTTTAAGTATTTTAACTGAGTGTTTTCTACTGCGACTGTATTTCAGTGCAGCTTTATGGACACTAAAGATTTGAATCTCGTATAATTTTTTTTTTAATTTTTTTAATGTTTATTTTTGAGAGAGAGAGAAACAGAGCATGTGCAGGGGAGGGGCAGAGAGCGAGGGAGACACAGAATCCGACGCAGGCTCCAGGCTCCGAGCTATCAGCACAGAGCCCAACGCAGGGATCGAACTCACAAACCGCGAGATCAGGACCTGAGCTGAAGTCGGACGCTTAACCGACTGAGCCACCCAAGCGCCCCTCATATAATTTTCAATTAAGAAATATTTTTTTCTTTAAATGTTCTCCAACTATTTAAAAATGTAAAAACCATTCTCAGCTTGTGAGACATTCGGAAACACAGTGAGTCGCACTTTGCCCACCCCAATTCTAGACTACAGAGAACTTCTCTGAAGTAGGACTTTGCAATTTTCTTTCTTTTTTTTTTAAGTGTTGATTTATTTTGGTGGGGGGGAAGAAGGAGATAGAGAGAGAGAGAAAGCCAGCAGGGGAGGGGCAGAGAGAGAAGGGGACAGGGGGTCTGAAGTGGGTTCCGCGCAGACAGCAGAGATCTGGATGCGGGACTCGAACTGAACTGTGAGATCATGACCTGAGCTGAAGGCAGGCGCTTAACCGACTGAGCCACCCAGGCGTCCCTCCAGTTTTCTTTCTGTAAAGGAAGTAGCTACTGGGTCTGCCGTTTAAGACGCTGCCAGGCTGCACGGGCCAGAGTGACCATTTGGGACCACTGAGACGATCTTCAAAGAAAGGCAAAGAGGGAGCGATCATTAGGAGAAAGAGAAAAGGAGAGCGACCATCCGTGTGAGAAAAGGGGATGGGTGTTCAAGAAATACAATCTCAAAGGTGTCCTAGGCAGAAAGAACCACAGGACACCATGGACCTTCTCGGGGGACTTTTAAGGCAGTAACTGCACATTTTATTTCTAAGAAGCAGTTTAGTAAAACCCCCCAAATACCAAGAACCTTGGGTGTTTCCAAGAGGCTTTTCTTGGAAGTCCCTGAGCAGAAGTCAGGCCTTTGAGCGACACCATAACGTGCACACAGGTTGTTTTCTGGCCACACAAATGCAGACTCTCAATTCACAAGTCAGCGGACTCAGTTTCGGTTCCTCTTAATGGGGCAACACAGGCCTTAGATTCAAGCCCAGCAGAGCTCTGAGGATGAAATGCAGGGACTGCCAGTTTCCTCTACGCCACACCAGCCAGCCCCGACACTTGGGAGACTCACTCTCTGGGGGACCAGGAGGGACAAAGCCCATCCTACTTACGGGGGATCGCAGTCGATGACCATCCCCGGTTTGGTGTCCCACCTCCAGTCCGATGACAGAAAGTGAACGTTTTTGTCATCGTTCCTATTGTTGCTTTCACACTCTTTTTAAGTTACATCACGGATGTAATAGGTGTTCAAGAAAAGAATCTGTTCTCTAGAAAATCAGCTAGGAGTCCGCATTAACACAACTGGAGAGTAGCGAGAGGCCAGAGAGGCGGACGCGCCACCGTTCTCGCGGTGCAGGCCAATCCTGTATCTCCAAACAACTTAGACAAACACGGCCTTCAAGAGCGACCCCACCCCCAACCCAGGGGCACAAAATAGCCACAGATCAGGCGGTCTGTAACAGGTACATCTTTTCTTCTGCTTCTTTTCACAGGCAACGCACCCAACATGGTAACAACGGTACAAAACGGTACAAAAAAAGGATGCCTTGAAAGGAAGTCTCCTTCCAACCCCCACTGTCCTGCGTTCCCTTCCTGACGCTACAAGCACCTGTTTATCACCGGAGACGCGCGGATGGGCTCCTCCCAACCGCCACAGGCTGTGACAGGGTCTGAGGTTCGTGAGAAGGGGGCTGGGCGGGGAGGGGTCCCCGGGCTTTGGCCCTCCGCTTCCGGCTCGGACGGGTCATTTTGGCCGGTTCTCGGCTCCCTTCCTTCCCCTGGGGATTTCCGCCCGCGATAGGACCCCTCCCCCTTCAGGCTTTTCAAGGTTCCCTCCAAGGCCAGTTGGCGCTGAAAGAAAAGGTCTTGTGAAACCCCCACTCCCAGCCGCTTTCAGGGTACCCGGCAGCCCACAGGCTAGACACGGCTTTAACGCCTTCCGCGCGCCGGGAGCCCCGTGCGTCGGACTGAGACGGCCCAAAGTCTGGGTCCCTCTTGCTGCTCTGGCCTCGAGCTGGGAGAAGCCGCGGCATTACCTCCCGCCTCTCCCCTACACCCGCCGGGGCCGTCCTCGGCTTCCCAGTGGGCGTGTCGGCCGGCGGGGAAGGGGTTAAGTCGGGGTTAGCCCGGGCCGGCGGCGAGCGGTCACCTGTAACCACGGTTGGTGGCTCGCGGCGGGATGCGGTAGACGTGGACCTCCGGCTTGACACAGAGCACCGACTCGTACTCGCCCTCCTCCATCGCGACGCCCGGAACCCGCCGGACTTCCGGCTCCTTCCCAGCAGCGGGGCCGGAAGCGGCGCGACTCTATGGCCCGGGTCAGGCTAGAGCGGCGGCTTGCGGTCCTCCGCCCGTTTGTCTCCCGCGCGCCCTCTGCTGGCCGCTCTGGCTCCAGACGTGCGGCCGAAGGATTCTAGAGCCGAAGCGATGAGGTCCAAGAGCCTGAGGGGGGGGGGGGGGGGGGCGCTTCCCGCTCCGGCAAGGCCGAATGGGCAGCCGAACAACTTGGGTACAGACCCAGCTGCAATCTGCTCTCCGGTTGTGGGGCATCCCCATCTGACACCTGGGCCCAGCTGGCTGAGATTCCAGGCTGGATCTACCTACACGGTTCACCCTGAAGCCTCTCCCTTCCCTCTGCTCTTCCTGCGTGTCCTTCCTTCTCCCTGACTCCAGATGATTCCCTGAGGCTACTTCTCCTTGAGAGATGCTTGGGATGCCCTGACCCCTCCACCCGTATTCTAACCCACCACACGCCCGAGGCCCAGTGTGGCCTAGACTCAACAAAGAGCGAAGTTTAGTAACATAAGTAATTAAAAAACAATCCCCCCCTTAAAAAGGGGTGTCTGGGTAGCTTGGCGGGTTAAGGCTCCGACTCTTGATTTCGGCTCAAGTCGTGATCTCACGGTTCCTGGGATCTAGCCCCAGGTAGGGCTCTGCACTGACAGCATGGAGCCGGCTTAGGATTCTCTCTCTCCCTCTCTCTCTCTGCCCCTCCCCCACTTGCTCCCTCTCTCTGTCTTTCTCAAAATAAATAAGTAAACATTAAAAAAAAAAAAAAAAAAGAACCCCAGTCCTAGTTCGAATTTCTCATAGAATGTTACCGGGATACATATTGTCCCACCATAGTCAAATTCTCCAAACACCTTCTCCTGTACCGTTCTCTCATTTCTTCCACAATTATGTAGTAAGTGCTTACAACCTGCCAGGTCCTATGCGGAGAGCTTTGCTCCACCAAAGCTTTGCTCCGCCCCCAACTCCCCTCTCCTCCCTCTCTCTCCTTTTACTCACTCTGTACAAGTACTTTATCATAGAATTAATCTAACCTCTTAAAAGAGCTTTTTTAGGGACGCCTGGGTGGCTCACTCGGTGAGCGTCCGACTCTTGATTTCAGCTCAGGTCATGGTCTCACGGTTCCTGGGTTCCAGCCCCGCGTGGGACTCTGTGCCCACGACACCCAGTCTACTTGGGATTCTCTCCCTTTCTCACTGTCCCTCCCCCATGCTCTCGCACTCTCTCTCTCTCCAACAATCAATTAAAAAACAACAACAAAAACCTTTCGTATTGTGGCAAAATATACATAACGTGAACTTTACCATGTTGACCGTCTTTAAGTGTGCAATTCAGTGGAATTAAGTACATACACGGTATTGCATAGAGCTATCACCACTATTTCCAGAACCTTTTTCGTCATCCCAAACAGAAACTCTGTACCCATTAAGCAATAACACCCCATTTCTCCGCTCCCCCCAACCCCTGGTGGCCTCTATTCTTTCTGTCTCTGTGAATTTGCCTATTCTAGATACCTCATATAAGTGGAATCATACAGTTATCAGGCCTTTGTGCTTGGTTTATTTCTCAGCATAATGTTTTCAAGGTTCCTTCCTGTCCTAGCATCTATGAGAATTTCATTCCTGTTGATGGCTGAATGATACTCCATGGTGTGCATATTTCACAGTTTGTTTATCCATTTATTTGTTGATGGGCATTTGGGTTGTTTCCACCTTTTGGCTACTGTGAATGATGCTGATTTGTTTGAGTCCTTGTTTTCAATTCTCTTGAGTATATATATATATCTGGAGGTGGATTTGCTGGGCCATATGGTAATTTTTTTTTTAATTTTTTTTAACGTTTATTTTTGAGACAGAGAGAGACAGAGCATGAACGGGGGAGGGTCACAGAGAGAGGGAGACACAGAATCTGAAACAGGCTCCAGGCTCTGAGCTGTCGGCACAGAGCCTGACGCGGGGCTCGAACTCACGGACCGCGAGATCGTGACCTGAGCCGAAGTCGGACGCTTAACCGACCGAGCCACCCAGGCGTCCCCCATATGGTAATTTTATGTTGAGCTTTCTCTGGAACCACTGAACTGTTTTCCATAGTGGCTACACCATTTTATGTTCCTACCAGCAATGAACAAGGGTTCCGATTTTCCCCTATCCTTACCAATACTTACTTTCCACTTTCTTCGATCACAGCCATCCTGGGGGGTGTGAAGTTATTTTCTCTTTATGTGAATTGATTTACCCTCTAATTTCAACTTTGCTCATTACCCTGATTCTCCACAACAAAGAAGAAATTGAGAAATGACCCAGAAAATGAGATTTCTTCCTCCCGCTTCTTTGATCCCGTCTCTCATTTCCCTTAAGTCCTGGAGTGGCAAAGACAGCACTCCCTTCAAAGGTGGAGGGGAGAGATATGAAGAGGGGCAGGGAGGGTGCACTCCCACACTGACGATCTTACCCCTTCATATTCTCACCATTCGGTTTATATGACTGCCCTGCCACCAGACTGTGAGCCTCTTGAAGGATCCTCTCCCTGTCACCTGTGGAGCCTGTATTCAGCAGCACAAGTTCTGGCACAGAGTAGGTGCTCAGCGAATGGGTGAGTAAATGTGTGTGTGTTCAGTTGGCTACATCCCAAAACCAAGTGGCAATTTGGGGATGGGCCACTGTGTTTTCTCTTTCACACTCTGACTCCTTGCATCAATATGTACTGAACAACACAGGGGAGAATTGGGTATCCAAGGAGCAAAGCCCCCAGACTCGTTGGGTTAGAGGACTTCCAGCTGGGAGAGCGTCTAGGACCAGGTCTCAAGAGCTGAACTTCAGGGTAGTGTCTGTCATCAGCACTGAGCTCCATCACTTCCCCTCT
Organism: Panthera uncia; assembly: GCF_023721935.1. Taxonomy (NCBI): domain Eukaryota; kingdom Metazoa; phylum Chordata; class Mammalia; order Carnivora; family Felidae; genus Panthera; species Panthera uncia. Next base: position 92,795,413 of record NW_026057585.1, read on the forward strand.
GGAGGCCCAGCAGCTTGAAGGCAGCCCACGGTGGCTGTGTGGCCTCACCATGTGGCCGCGACGGGTAGGAAGCTTTCCTCTCATGAACCCCGAAGGGAAGCATCACCCATGCCGGGGGAAGCCAGGCCCTTCCATGTGTTCAGAGCACGTTCAGTTCAGTTCGGTCTAACAAAGACGGGAATTGAGCACCTACCCTATGGCGGGTGCTGGCCGCTGGGGCCACAGAGATGAAGCCAACCCAGCTCCTGTCTTGGTGGAGCTCACAGACCAGAGGAGACAGAGAGAAAAGGAGTTATTTACAGTGCACAGTGGGAAGGGCTATGATGGAGGAATTCGCAGGGGCTATGGGCGCCAAGACAAGAGAGACCCAACTCAGCCTTGGGAAGTCAGGGAAGGCTCTCCGGAAGATGTTACATGGACATAACAATCTCTGTGAGGTGGGCAGGGTGAGGATTGTTCTCTCCATTGTGTGATGGAGGCCACTGAAACAGTGACAAGCCCAGGGCAACTACATTGTCCTCGGGTTGGAGGAAGTCAAACCGTCCCTTTTGCCTTATTCACAAATCCCAGCCTCATAGCTGGACGTTCCTGAAATGCCTTCCAACACCTCTGCTGCAGAGGGTAATTGGACCTATCGTCAACTCCCGGGTTAATTACATTATTTACCAGACATTCAATTCAACCCAACAAGCAGAGTATATATAAGCCCAGATAGAGCCCATCCCAAGCATGAGGAAGTGAACAGGGAAGCAAAATCTTGCTCATTCACCCAGCTGCTTTCTGGTAGGTCCCGGGCCAGGGTGAGGGTTTAATGTGGGTAGCTGTCCTTGGTGGCCTCCTGAAATATGTATCATAGGTCACTTACCATCTTTCTCTGCTGTATCTTTCTCCCATCACAGACATTTCTCAGAGAAATTTCCCCCATTTCTTAGATGGGGAAACCACTTATAAAAGGGCACTCAGTAACAAAGCAATCTTGAAAAAGAGCAAAGTTGGAGAACTCACACTTCCCGGTTCTAAGACTTACTACAAAGCTACAGTAATCAAGACAGTATAGTACCAAAATAAAGATGGATGCACAGATCAGTGGAGTAGAACTGAGAATCCAGAAATAACCCCTCACATTTATAGTCAGTTGACTTTCTAGAAGTGTGCCAAAACAACTCAATAGGGAAACAGTAGTCTTTCCAACAAATGGTGCTGAGATACCCACATGCAGACGTTCGATCCCTACCTCACACGATATACAAAAGGAATTAAAAATAGGTCTTAGGCCTAAGTGTGAGAGCTAAAACTACACAACTTTTAAGAGAAAACATAGACCTAAACCTTCATGACCTTGCATTTATGTCCTAATCAAAAAAGAACCTACTGGATTCTTAGAAAGGACACTAAAAGCACAGGCAACAAAATAAAAAATCGACAGGGATGCCTAGATGGCTCAGTTGGTTAAGCGTCTGACTCTTGACTTCAGCTCATGTGGTTTGATCCCATGGTCCTGCAATCAAGCCCTTCATTGGGCCCTGCTCTGAGCATGGAGCCCGCTTGGGATTCTCTCCCTCTCTCCCTCTGCCCTTCTACCCTGCTCTCTCTCTCTCTCTCTCTCTCTCTCTCAAAATAAATACATAAAATTTTTAAAAAAGAAAAAATAGATAAATAAGACTTAAATAAAATTTAAAACTTTTGTGCTACAAAGGACAAGTGAAAATACAATGCACATCATGGGAGAATAATCTTGCAAATTATATATCTGACAAGGGACTTATATCTAGAATATATAAAGAACCCTTACCATTCAATAGTAAAAAGACAAATAATCCAATTTAGGCATGAATAATGGACTCTAGTGGACATTTTCCCCAAGAAGATACACGAATAGCCAATAAGCACATGGAAAGATGCTCCACTATGTGGCACCTGGCTGGCTCAGTCAGAAAAGCATGCGACTCTTGATCTCAGGCTGTGAGTTTGAGCCCCTCATTGAGCCCAGAGATTACTTAAAAATAAAATCTTTTAGGGGCGCCTGGGTGGCTCATTTAGTTAAGTGTCCAACTTCAGCTCGGGTCATGATCTCACAGTTTGTTGAGTTCAAGACCCCATTGGGCTCTGTGCTGACAGCTCGGAGCCTGGAGCCTGCTTTAGATTCTGTGTCTCCCTCTCTTTCTGCCCCTTTCCTGCCCACGCTCTGCCTCTCTCTCTCTCTCTCTCTCTCTCTGCCTCCAACAAAAAATCCTTTAAAAAAGTAAATAGGTAAATGGAAAGAAAGAAAGCTGCTCCACCTTATCAGCCAGCTGGGAAACACAAGCCAAAACCACAGTAAGATTCCACCTCATACCCACACCCACTAGGATGGCTAGAACTCAAAAAGGCAGATAATAACAAGTGTTCGTCAGGATACAGAAGAGTTGGAACCCTCCTACACTGCAGTTGGGAATGTAAAATGATGCCTTCCCCTTGGAAGCCACCTGGCAATTACCCAAGAAACTAAACATAGAGTTAGCCTATAACCCAGCGATTACTTTCCTAGCTGTATATTCAAGAGAAATGAAAACACGTATTTGCACAAAAATTTGTACACGAATGTTTACAGCAGCATTCCTCATAATATCCCAGAAGTAGAAACACACAAATGTCCACTAATTGATAAGTGGATGTACAAAATATATTACGTTGGCCACAAAAGACAATGAACCTTGACAACATTTTGCCAAGTGAAAGAAGCCAGTCACCAGGGACTAGGTATCGTATGAGTCCATTTATATGAAATGTCCAGAACAGGCATATGTGCAAGGCAGACAGTAGATTAGTGGTTGCCTAGGACTGGGGTGGGGTGTGAGAATTGAGGTGATGGTGAAGGGGTGTGGAGTTCCTTTTTAGGGTGATAAAGTTGTTCTAATATTGGGGTGATCGTCAAACAATTCTGTGAATATATTACAAGCCACTGAGTTGTGCACTTTATTTTTTTTTAAGTTCACTTATTTATTTTGAGACAGAGAGGGAGAGAGAGAATCCCAGGCAGGCTCTGTCCTGTCAGCAGAGAGCCCGATGCGGGGCTCGAACTCACGAACTGGGAGATCACGACCTGCACCGAAGTCAAGAGTCGGACGCTGAACCGACTGAGCCCCCCAGGCACCCTTGAATGGCACACTTTAAATGCAAGAACTGGGGGGCGCCTGGGGGGCTCGGTCAGCTGAGCATGTGACTCAATACTGGCTCAGGTCGGGGCGCCTGGGTGGCGCAGTCGGTTAGGCGTCCGACTTCAGCCAGGTCACGATCTCGCGGTCCGTGAGTTTGAGCCCCGCGTCAGGCTCTGGGCTGATGGCTCGGAGCCTGTTTCTGATTCTGTGTCTCCCTCTCTCTCTGCCCCTCCCCCGTTCATGCTCTGTCTCTCTCTGTCCCAACAATAAATAAAAAAAAAAAAAAAAAAAAACGTTGAAAATACTGGCTCAGGTCATGATCTCACAGTTGTGGGATCAAGCCCCGTGTCGGGGTCTGTGGTGAGAGTGGAGCCTCCTTGGGATTCTCTCTCCCTCTCTCTCTCTCTCTCTCTCTGCCCCTTCCCAGCTTTCCCTGTCTCTCTTTCTCAAAAATAAAATAAATAATTTTAAAACGAATTAATTAATTAATTAATAAGTGGGAGAATTGTATGGGATGTGAATGAAATCGCCACAAAGCCGTGGACAAAACCAGAAGGTGCAAGTGGTCGGAAAGGACATCATCGTCTGTATGTGCCACCCACCTGCCTCAATTCTGTCCTCAGATTCCATGCCCTTCTACTAGGGTTGGGGGCGTCCCCTCGTTCAGACTCTCACAGGGTTTGTAAGTCCCAGATGGGGACGGAGAGGGGGCTGGATCCCCTCTGGAGCCTCTGCCCCCTCAAAATTCCAGCTTGTGGAATACCGGGGCCTGAGGATTCTGAGGTGGAGACAGGGGACAATGGGGGGCGTGTTCGAGGGGTCTGGAAGGGCGGTCCTCCGGATGGGTCATCCACCCCTGGGGCGGGAATGCCCGGAGGAAAGGGGGACGTGCAGGGGGCCCTCATGGGAGAGAGACTGGGAGGAGCAAGGAACTTCCAGGGCAGAGGGAGGGATTTGGCCACAGCGCTGACCTCCCTGTGCCGAGCGAGAGACTAGACCCTTGGGGAGACGGGCGCTGCGCCTGGGGCGGGCGCCCCACGGGATGAGGGTCTCGTCTGCATTGTAGGGGCGCAGGCCTAGTGCAGGAAGGATTGGGGTGTAGGTAGGGGTGGGAGGAAAGGAGGAGGGAGTAGGGATTGGGGGTCGTGGCTGTTGGGAGCACCTGCTCTGTGCTCCCCATACGCTGCGAGAGCCTTCAGATCAGCCAGCGCATCCTCAGGACCTGGTGCCGTGCCCAGCTTGGGCAGTGAGCCGCACAGGCCTGGGTCTGAATCCAGATCTTCTGCAGACTAGCTGAGTTGCGCTGGACGAGACACGGGGCTCCTCTGAGCCTCAGGGCTGGACCCAGTGATCCCACAGAGCCCTTAGGAGAACACCGCCTGCAAACGCCCCCAGCAAATAGAAGATTCCTGTGTCTGTTGGCTGGCCTGCCCTGGTTTAGAGTGAAAGCACCATCAAGATCTTCAAGGTTCCAGGGTCGCACTGGGGGGGTGGGATTTACCCCTAGAAATCGTCAACGGTATAAAGGGGTCTGTGATGCACCCATAGAAATAGTGTTAATGTTACCTCAGAGGGTTCCAGACGCTGGAGGTGGCTGAGGTGGCTAGAAGCTTGGAGAAGAGGTGGGAGGTTGAAGAATGGTGGGGGGGGGGGGGGGGTGGGGGGGCGGAGGAGGGGGGGGGAGGTTCAAGGGGGGGGGGGGGGGGGGTTGTTGGGGAGACAGAGAAGTGGGATGTGGACACAGAGGCTGGGGGTCTGTGGGATTAGGATTGTGGGAGGGCTGCTCAGGTTGAAACATGTTTGAGTAGGGGGTGGTGAAACAGCCTAATAAGAGGTTGGGTGGGAGAGGCAGGAGAGACACCAAGAAAGGCTTTAGAAAGGGATGTGTCCGGGACAGGGTGGAGGGTGCTTTGGCGAACTACATGTTGCTATTGGAGACCTTGGGGTTCCCGAGACAGATGTTCTCAGCTCTTGTTCCTTAACCCCAAGAAGAACTTGGAGTTTTCATCTATAGCAGCAACAGCCGTGACATTCTGGGGCACTCTTTAAAATGTATATTTAACATGCATATTAAAGGCTCTGAGAAGTTCTGCAGCACAGAGCCTATTCTATTTAAAAAAATTTTTTAACGTTTATTTATTATTGAGAGACAGAGAGAGAGACAGAGCGTGGGCAGGGGAGGGGCAGAGAGAGAGGGAGACAGAATCCGAAGCAGGCTCCAGTCTCTGAGCCGTCAGCACAGAGCCTGACGCGGGGCTCGAACTCACGAACCGCGAGATCGTGACCTGAGCCGAAGTCGGACCCTTAACCGACGGAGCCACCCAGGGGCCCCAGAGCCTATTCTATTTTAACTCAGCACTTTCCAAATGCATTTGGCCTCAGAACTCTTTGTGTGTGTGTGTGGTGTACCTCATGGGACCAATATTAGGACCAAAGAGCACCCATTAGGAAATGCCGGGGTAGGAGAAAGTGCGTGTGTTTGGGGATCCGACAGGCCACGGTTTAATTCCTGCTCTGTGGCCTAGTTGGCATTGGACCCTGGGCCAGTGACTTTGCTCCTCGGAGTTACTGTGAGAATCAGGGTGAATGTGTGGCTAGCTCTCTGTTTCCGCTGCGTCCCTCTCCGGTGTGGGCCGGGCCCTGACTATTCCCTTGAGCCAGGCTCTCTGTATCACAGGTTCCAGGTGGGCTGCGGAAGAGTGCTTAGGTAATGACCTTGGTGGAACTTTGATTGGATTTCTCCTGTGGGACCACAGCAACTGATGCCCCTCACTTGGCACCCTCACTGGCTGTGGCACAATGGACAACGGAAACGCCCAGATGCACACGGAGGGAAGGATCAAGGCTCCAGGAGCCCAGCCAAGTCCTGGCATGAGCACCACCAGCAAGAGGCCTGGTGTTGAGCCTACCGTATCAGAAATCAGCCAGGTAGGGCCCTGCACCTCATGTTCTGACCCTGCTATTCCCAGCCGGCACCTTTCCCTACGTCAGCTTGGGTAGATGACAAATCTACGGGTGTGCTTCAGGTATGGCTGGATCAAGGTGCTACCTGAATGTCCGTTGGCTCTGCCTTCCAGTGTGACGCTCCCAGGCAGGCCCTTCCTGAAAGGTGGCAAGGATTGCCCTGGCCACTTCGGGTTAAAATCTTCTCATCTTACGTCCTCTGGCATAGCGTCCCCAACAGGAAGAGAGCCTCTCTGCAATAGTTGAAGGAAGTTTCTGGTATCACTGCGACTGGCCCAGATCGTGGTCACATGCTCATCCCTGAATTAGTCACCGTGGCAGAGCAGAGTGGCCTGGATCTCTTGGTATAACGGAGCCAGAGGTGGTACTCACTTGACTCCACTGGCTTCTCTTACCAGGATAGAGGCTGGCTGAGCAAAACCAGAATTCCTACTTACTTTGTGTGCCCCCATCCCCCTTTAGACCCTCCACTCCCCTGACAGTTGCTCAAGGCTTCCAGCACGACCCTCCCCAGCCCTCAGCCTGCATCCTAAGCCTCCATCATACCCCTCAGCCTCTTTCCAGCCATTCTTTTAGGTGCCAAGGGGCATGAACTGAAGAGCACAGGGAAAGCAAAGCCCTCCTTCCCATCTGGTTTCCCCAGAGCCAAAAATGTCACCATAAAAAAAAAAAAAAAAGTCAACATTCCCTTGGGTAAAGTGTTACCCTCTCCCTGTAGCTTCTGTTATAAATCATGGCTTCCCTCGGGGGCAGGGAGAGCGCCTGAAGGTAGGGGGGCCGGTCTTAGAAGGAGGCTGGGGCAAGCGTTCAGGGCTTCCTTCACCTCTACCCCTCATTTTTTTTTTCAACAAACAAAGTCATGGGTTTCAGTCCGGTTACGTAACCAGCCATATGACCTTGGGCGGGCCATGGCACCCCTTTGAGCCCCACTGCCTGGGGCACAGACCCTGCCTCCCCGAGCGTAGGTGTCCTCAGTGTTGGCTCGACCTGGCATTAGAACAACTGTCCTCAAGTGATTGAGGCAGGTCGTCTGGAGTTTGCTGCCTCAGGTGAGGGCCGGAGCTGGCTCCAGTCACTGGCTCAGTTAGGGACTGATAGACCAAGATGGGCATCGAGATCCAGCTCCAGGGCCTGACCTCTGAAGTAGCAGAAATTGTGGAAGCCTCTCTTGGATCTTCTGAGGGTCGTGATGTCCCCCAGGGGGCTCCGTCAGGCTGTCCTCAGGGGGTTCCCTTGGCTCAGGTGCTACCCCGGACTGTAGGTTTCTGCTAGAGCCCTTAGCGCTGCTGGCTTGGGCCAGGTCTTACCCCTAGCCACTCTCTCCAGCTCCCTGTCTCCTCCCCCTCCCCTTCCCCCTCTCTCTCTCCCTCTCCCACACCTCTCCCTTCTCCTGCTCCTCCTCCTCCTCCTCCTCCTCCTCCTCCTCCTTGCCTCTCTGCAGCGCCTTCCGCCTGCCTTCCACAGTCAGGCACAGGATGTCCCTGTCCCTGAGGCCTGGACGATGTCCAAGGAGAGGGAGGAGCCCTCCAGAATGGGTACTTGTGGCCAACCCTTGGGCTAGCGCATGGGCATCTCTGTTCCAGGTTGCGTTTCCAGATGCTGCAGGGATGGGCAGTGGGAAGCAGCCCTCATCAGCTCCAGGGGGGCCAGAGAAAGGACCAGAACCCAGCGCAGCCTCAGAGGAAGGGCCTCGGGAGCTCAGGACCCAGGAGCAGAGGCAGCCGGCAGAACCAGGGTGAGCTGGGGACTTCTTAAAGAAGGTCCGGGAGAGAACTCTGTGAGCCACCTGGGGGACAGGGACGAGGCAGGACTCCCAGCCTAAGGCAAATACGCCCTTAATCTTCTCTCTCACGGGGGGCACAAATCCCGCTACATCATCGCTCCCGAACCTTCCATCTGCACTGGCTTCTAGACCCACTGGACAAGCTTCTTTTATGTGTCCTGCTCTGTTTCAAACCCCTCATGCCTGGGACTGTGCCTGGCACTTAGTAGATGTTCAATAAACATGTGTTCACCGAATTAATGGAAGACTGAACAAAAGAGAGGCCGAGACTCAGAAACACACATTTACATGGCATTCTTGTTACTATTTTCTAAATATTGTATTTTTACCTTGTCTACAGTAAGACTCATATTAAAAAAAATTTTTTTAATGTTTATTTATTTATTTATTTTTATTTATTTTTTTGGGACAGAGAGAGACAGAGCATGAACGGGGGAGGGGCAGAGAGAGAGGGAGACACAGAATCGGAAACAGGCTCCAGGCTCCGAGCCATCAGCCCAGAGCCCGACGCGGGGCTCGAACTCACGGACCGCAAGATCGTGACCTGGCTGAAGTCGGACGCTCAACCGACTGCGCCACCCAGGCGCCCCTAATGTTTATTTATTTTTGAGACAGAGAGAGACAGAGCATGAGTGGGGGGGGAGGGGCGGTCAGAGAGAGAGGGAGACACAGAATCTGAAGCAGGCTCCAGGCTGCACAGAGCCTGGAGCCGGGCTCGAACTCACAGACCGTGAGATCATGACCTGAGCCGAAGTCCGTCGCTCAACCGACTGAGCCACCCAGGTGCCCCAAGACTCATATTTTAAAAGGCAAAAGATTTATACGATCTGAAAAGAAACCAGAGTATGAGACGCTTATATTTTAAAGATTTTATTTTTAAGTCATCTCTACACCCAACGTGGGGCTCAAACTCAGAACCCTGAGATCAAGAGTCCCATGCTCCACCAACTGAGCCAGTCAGGAGCCCCAGAGTGTAATCTTTTTCAAAAGAGGAAAGTGAAAGAGAACAGACAGAAGCAAAAAGGGAAAGATTTGAGAAACAGGAATAGTTCAGACGAGTCAGCATATCGTTTTAATTTGCTTATAACCAAAAGCCTCTGAATAATCTCTTCTACATGGAAAGTTAGGGAAATGAAGCAGAGGTAGGTCGGAGCCCCCCTCCGCCCAGATGGGAACCGGTAGAAATAGAAACCATTTCAACACATCTGTTCAACAACTTGGCCATTTGTTTCAACGGCCTTAAAAATACCTTTACCTTCCTCCATGTCTAGAAATACACCCGGAGGAAATAATGGCGACGCGGGCAAAGTTTTACGCAAGTTTTTTTCCTCTGCCACGTCATTTTAAATGCTAAAAATGCTGGAAATGCCAGTATGCCCTAAATACCCACTACAGAGGAATGGTAAAGTCGAATATGCTTATTTATCGAACATGGAATTTTCTACTTCCACTTAAAAAGCATGTGTATGAGAGATGTTTTGGCACGGAAAAAAATTAGGTTAAAACGATCGTTGAAAAAAGATGGCAAAACTGTACACACGACATAATCGTAACTGTGTAAAATTAGGCAATTGTTTGAAGATGGTAATGAACTAAATCCCCATGAGAAATACACATGTTACATCCATAGGAAGAAGCCTGGGGAAATACTCCAGAACATGAAAGTGACATCAGACCAGCACAGACTGAAACCCTGAGCTGTCTCCTTCAGCTTTATGAGCCTAGGCTCAAGCCTTCAAGCCCCTCAATCTCTCTTCTCTCTGATTTTTCTTTTTTTCTTTTCTTTCTTTTTTTTTTTTTAAGATTCTTTGATTTTTTTAAGTAACCGCTACACCCAAGGTGGGGCTCGAACTCACAACCCTGAGATCAAGAGTCACATGCTCCACCGGCTGAGCCAGCCAGGCACCCCTGATGTTTCTTTTTATTCTGAACAACAACAACAATAAAATCCTAACGCCCCGAAACATTGAGATCATAGTATCTGGGATTTGGGGAATTCATGTCAGTCCTCCATTCATTCTCTCCAGCATTAAGTATGCACCTATGGTGTGCCTAGTCCTGCACGGGCGCTCTGGGAAATACAAAGGAGTCTAAGAATATAAAACGATGGCCCAATCCAGGAGCTGAGGTGTCGCTTTGTTGATCTCCCCAGGAAGAAGCCGTCAACCCCGGCACCCCAGCAAGGGCCCAGATTGCGGCAAGGAGGCCGTGATCAGGCCAAGCCAGGAAGTGAGCTGGGGGTGCTGCCTTCCAGGGTCCCCGCGGCACAGGAAGGGCAGCAGCAACAGGGCTCAGGGAAGGAGACCAAGGACCAACAGGGGAGACATCAGAACCCAGGGATGGTGGAGGGTCAGGCCCCCGAGAGCCACCAGGTAATGTCCACGGAGATGTGACAGGAGGGCACAGAATGGCTGCTCTCTGGGGGAGACCAAGGAGCCTCCCGGGCCCCCCCCCCCATTTCGTGTCTGCTCCTCTCTGTGCCCTGGCGATGTCGAGTGCCCAGTCTGTGTGGGTCACTGGGATATTCTGGATATTCTTGATCGCCCACGGCAAGCCTTTACAACCTGTTTCCGGAGTGGCCCCACAGTATGTCAGGGGGTGATGGAGGCAGGGAGGACTTGGGGGTTACGTGTACGATAAGAACGGGCACATGTTGGATTTAAAAAGCTCAGACAAAGTTTTCTTCACGCTAGGATATCCTAGAAGCTGCTTCTTAGCGGCCGAGCTTTTGTGGGACCTCGCAGGAGATGGGCTAGAGCGTGGTGCCTTTTTCGAACTCATTTGACTACAAAATACCTTTTCACTTACTTTCATTTTAAGATTATTTCCTTAAAGCTTCAGTGAGGTATAATGCACACCCGCTCGCACATACTCCAACTGTACAACTTGATGTTTTGGTACACATGAAGCCAGCACCACAATCGAGAAAACAAACCTTATCTGTCACCCCCCCCCCCCCCCCCAGCTAAAATTTCCCCAGGCCCTCTGTAGTCCTTTCTGCCCCTCCGCCACCCCATCCCCAGGCCACCACTGATCTGCTTCTTTGTCTCTATGGGTTTGTTTGTACTTCCTCGAATTTTACATAAACGGAAGCGTGCCGGATACATTCTTTTCATCCGTCTTCTTTCACCTGGCCTGATGATGCTGGGGTTCAGCCATGCTGTTGAAGTATGAATACTTCATTCTTTTCGTTACTGAGCGATATTCCGTTGTAGACCCCTACCTCCCTGTCTTCATCCCTTCACCTACCGACGGACATTGGGTTTGTTCTCCCTTTTTGACTATGACAAATAAAACTTCTCCGAACGTTTCGTGTCCGCGTGAACAAAGGCTTTCATTTCTCTTGAGCAAAGAAATCGCTGGGAGTAGAATGGATCATACGGTAGGCGTATGTTGGGCTTATTAAGAACCTGCCAAAGTCTTCTCCAAAGTGGTGGTGCCATTTTACGTCCCCACCAGACGTACTGAAATTCCAGCCGCCCCACATCCTCCCCAAAACTTGGTAGGGCCGGTCTTTAATTTTAAGTGTTCTGATAGGTGCCTCGGGGACTCTCATGGTGGCCTGGGTTTGCATGTTCCTAATGACTAATGATGCTGACCATTTGTAAATGCGCTTCTAGGCCATCCGTAGATCTTCTTTGGAGAAATGTCTATTCAAATACTTCGCCCGTTGTTTTCATCGGACTAGTCATCTTGTTGTTGAGTTGTAGGAGTTCTTTATATATGGTGGATACTAAACTCTTATGACACAAACGATTTACACACTTTTTTCCTTCCATTTTGTGCATTGTCCTTTCACCTACTGCCTTTAAAAAAAAATCAGATTCTTTTCTTCGATTGAGTTTGGAGAGTTCTTATATATTCTGAACACAAGTCCTTTATCAGATGTGTGATTGGCGAATGTCTTTCCCCCAGTCTGTGTCTTGTCTTTTCCATTCTCTTACCAGTGACTTTCAAAGAACAGAAGTTCTGAATTCTGATAAGGCCGAATTTATCAATATTTTCTTTCGGGCTTGATTTTTTGGTGTTGTTTCTTAGACATCTTTGCTTAACCCAAGGTCACATCAGAAGTTCTCCCATGTTTTCTTCAAGGATTTTATCATTTCAGGCTTAACATTTACATTTTAGGATCCGTCTTGAGTTAATCCTTGCACGTGCGTGTGTGTTAGATAGTGATTCAGTTTTTTGCGTCTGGCCATCCATTCCAGCGCCGTTTACTGAAGACTCCTTTCCATACTGGGTTTGTACCTTCGTTGCAAAGCAGTTGAACATGCATGTGGAAGCCTATTTCTGGACTCTCTTTGTTCCATTTATCTCTCTGTCCTCATTCCGGTGTCACGCTGTCTTGATCATAAGTCACTTTATAATAAGTCCTGTATCAGTTGACGTAAAACTCCTTTTTTAGGGATTCTTGTACTCTGAACCCTCCTTGGGAAACCCTATTTAAAGGGAACTGCCTCATTTCCTCCAAGTTCCCCTTCTACGCCTATGACTTTGGGTGGGCCATGACTCCTACGGGCCTCAGCGTTTCATCCCTGAACACGAGAATCTGTGCTGCTTTCTAAGGGTGCTAGGAGCACGCAGTAAGAGGACGCTTGCAGTGCCTGGATGAGACTAAGCCTGTGATAACTGGTCTCCAGGTGAGTGTGGAATTCACCTGGGAGCCAGGATGGGACTCCTCATTTTGGTATCCTTGTCCTTGGCAGGACCCAGAGTGGCGGCCTCCCCCAGGTCACCAGGCAGCTAATGGGGAAGACAGAGTACAGCCGGTGAAGGCTTCTTGCACCTCGGACAGCCGTGGGCAGCAACTGGGAGACAAGCCCGCCGAGGAGGTGGACACCCCACGTATCAGGCCACAGGGGGCTCTGCCAGAGCCTGGCCCAGGGGGACATGAGGACAGTTCTCAGGGGGCAGGGCCCCGAATGCCCCCGGCAACTCTGGAGGAAAAGACGGCCAACTCCTTCCCACCACCCACGCCAGGACCTGACCCCCCCAAAAGGAGGGTAAGCCATCCCCTGATGCCATCCCCTACCCCACTCCCTGGCCCGACAAGGACATGCTTCTGGTAAGTTACCGGTGAGGTGAATTCTAGTCCTGACTCCTCCTGACCTGATGCAGGACCTCGGGCAAGTCACGCCCCTCTGGGCCTCGGTTTCCCCGTCTGTATGACAGCTCTGACACCAGAATTCTTTGTGCTGCAAACCTGTGCTTTAAGGGCCTTGTCCTCACATGGGGATGTGAGGGAATGAGGGGCCCCTCTGAGATTAGAAGGCCGGAGGGATGCAGGGATCAGGCTGGGCAGTGGACCTGAGTGTCCCGGGGGCGGAGGGACGGTCGGCGCAAAGGACAAGTCTTGAGCTGAGCCCCTCCGCCATCCCGGGGTCTCTCCCTTGTTTAGGGTCGAGGGGGTGGAGACCCAGCCAACACCAGGGCCTGTTCCTCCACCAGTAAGTAGACCCAGAGTGGGGGGTGGGGAGGGCACAGGTGGGCAGGAAGAGGAAGGAGGGGCTGTGGTATTTGGAGTCCAGCTGGGGAAGGCGTAAGTGTGAGTGTGTACGTGGAGGCACACGCATGTGTGTGTGTTTGCACGTAGGCGTGTGTGTGCGTCTTGCGGGGGGGTGGCGGGGGTGGGGGAGGGGGGCGGGGTCAGAGGATGCCCTTGTACTCTGGAGCTTGGAAAGAGGAGCAGAGCCCTGGGCTGGTAGCTGGAGGCGTTGGTCAGGGGGGAGATTTTTTTTAGGAAGATAATGACGGACGAAGCAAAGCCGATACCCTCAGGGACAGGGTGTGTGGCAAGCGCTGTGTCTCATCTGGGAGAAAGGGCCGGGCAGGAGTCTGTGCGGCATGGCCTGGGGGCTGGAGGTGGACTGGGGACGGCCCATCCCTGTATTGGGAGGGACAGACGCAGGAGGTGGCTGGATTTGCCGGACGAATGAGTGGGCATTTATTAGGCGCCTCGCCTGCGTCGTCCCGGGCAGTTACGGACGAAAGAGGCAGACCGGGCCCCGGAGCGCGAGTGGCAGGAGAAGCTCGGGTGGGACAGTCTGGCTGGCGGGAGGCCTCCCGGGTCCCTTCTCGTGTCCTGTCCCCAGGGGATGAGGGACACTGGAGAGAGGAGGGACCTGGATCCCGTGCAGAGGCAGCCTCAGGCGCCCACGGTGGCCGCAGGGGCCCAGAACCTCAGGAACCTTCGGCAAGGCTTCATGAAGTGCTTGCTGGAGGTGGAAGAGGTGGAGGCCACACATCGGAGGGCGACGGCCAAGGCCCGGGCCCTGCCAAACCGGAAGTCCCCCAGGACCCTGACCCCTGTGCCCACCTCAGCCCCCAGCCTGCTTCTGATCCTGCCTCAGACCCTCGCGCCGGCCCCTGTGATGGCCCCATCCTGGGCCCGGTTGCCAGCCCCCGGGTCAATCCCCGCCCCTGGGGGCACCCCGGTCCCAGGGCCCGTGGTGGCCCTGCCGCCCCCCACCCTGGACGCGGGCTGGAGAAGGACAGAACTCCTGCACCCGAGCGGAGACAGGAGCCTGAGCAGCTCCAAGGCACGGTAGGAGCCACCCCGCAAAGGGCGCCCAAGGTCACAGCCCGTGTCCCAGTGTCCCCGGCACCTCCCGTCCAGACTCTCGTCCCTGTCACTGCACCTGTTCCTGCTCGGGTGTCCTCTCTCCATTTCTCCTCCCTTCCGGTCCCCTCCCTCCCCCACACCTAGGTCTTTTTTCCCCCCATCTCTGACAGCTTTTCCCTTCCTAACCCTCCCACAGTGTGTCCCTTCCCCTCATGGCCCCTCACCCCTGCCTCCTCCTCACCGGGGGTCACTCTGAGAGACTCTCTTGACTTCCCAAGCGTCTTCCCGGTGCCCTCCCCTGTCCCCCCTTCCCCCTCACCCTCCCCTAGCTTCCTGGGGGAGGCTCCGGGCCAGGGTGGGTGGCTGGACATGTGCCCCTGCCCCGGTCCGTCCTCTGCAGGCAGGAGCTGGAGGAGCGCGGCCTCCTCAAGCTGTCTCAGACCCGGGAGGAGAGGACGGAGGAGACCCTCACCCCGAAGCAGGAGGAAGGTGAGGGCAGGCCTGCCCGGGAAGCGCTCAGTTCTTGGGGGTTATGGGCCCAGGTGGGAGTGGGGACCCCCCCGAACACACCACAGCCCTGTGTCATGGGCCCAGTGGGGACTCCTCGGCCAGGGGCTCAGTGCAGGGTGGCGGCCGGCTGGGGGAGTCCGAGCTCATGCTGGGCCTCCCCCCGGGGGTCCTCTGCTGGCTTCAGAGCCACCTCCCCGAGTACGGGGAGCAAGCCCTGCAAAGTTCTTTAGCTTTTTGAGGCATTGCTGCCTCCCCCAACCCCGGCCCACTCTACTGGTCCTCTGGAGGCAGCCTGGGTGGGAGGCAGGGCTCCAGGCCCCCCCCCCCCCGCCCCGCCTGCCTGCCCCAGACCCTCCCTCACCATCTACCAAGACGATGTGCCCTGGACAAGTCCCATTTCCCACCACGTTCCGCCCCCTCCAAAAAATTTTAAAGTTCTGAGCACCCCCCCCCGGGGGAGGCACCGTACTCTTTGTCTCCATCGTTCTTGGGGCCCGAGACCCCACTTGCCTGCAAGGAGGAGGGGTGAATGCAGCCCCGCCGCACCCCACCCCAGCCCCAGGAGGGCACACGGCTGTCCTCCTCCCGCCCTTCTCTCCTCTCCCAAGTCTGTGACCCTCTCCATCAGCCGTGGCCGGCCGTGGCCCCTTCTAGCTTCCCCGAAAGTACTCTCTGGCTCCCCGTGACCCCTTCCTGGGGTCTGTTCTATGCGCCAGACTTCAGAGTCTGTCATGTGCCAGGCACTGAGTTAACACAACTGCTCTCAGAGGAGGCACTGTTCTGTCCATCTCACCGATAGGAACATCGAGGCTCAGAGAAGTACAGCGACTCACCCACGGCAATTGTATAGTTTGCTTGGGCCGCCACAACAGAGTATCCCAAACTGTGTGGCTGAGCATTTATTTTCTCACAGCTCTCAAGGTTAGAAGTCCAAGATCAAGGTGTTGGCAGATTTGGTGTCTCCTGAGGCCTCTCTCCTTGGCTTGCAGGCGGCCGCCTCTCCTCGTGTCCTCGTGTGGTCCTCCCTCTGCTCATGCATCCCTGACGTCTCTTCCCACATTTCCTTTCCTTGTAAGGACACTCGTCAGATTGGATCAGGACCCATGCTACTGTCACATCTTAACTTAACCGCCTCCAGGGGCACCTGAGCGGCTCAGTCGGTTAAGCGTCTGGCTTTGACTCAGGTCATGTGAACTCACTCTTGGGAGTTCAAGCCCCACGTCGGGCTCTGTGCTGACAACTTCAGAGTCTGCTTAAGATATTCTCTCTCTCTCTCCTTCTACCCCTCTCCCCTGCTTGCGCGCTCTCTATCTAAAACGAAACGAACAAACAAAAAGTTTCAAGGGGCACCTCGGTGGCTCAGTCGTTGGGCGTCTGACTTCGGCTCAGGTCATGATCTCACAGTTCGTGGGTTCGAGCCCCGCGTCGGGCTCCGTGCTGACAGCTCAGAACCTGGAGCCTGCTCTTAATTCTGTGTCTCCCTCTCTCTCTGCCCCTCCCCTGTTCACACTCTGTCTCTCTCTCCCTCAAAAATAAACAAACATTAAAGTAAAAAAAAAATTTTTTTAATTTAACTTAACCACCTCTTTAAAGGCCCTGTCTCTAATGCAGTCACATGCTCAGGTAGTGGGGACTAGGGCTGCAACAGAGGAATCTGGGTGGGATGCAATTCAGCCCATGAGGGCAACGCGGCTTATTGTCAACTGGTGAAGCCAGCTGTCTCTCTAGGTCTGTTGACTCTCCCTGCATTTTGCTGTAACGAGAGGGCTGAGAAGCCAGGCACTCTCACGTTATGACCAGGCCGTGGCTTTGGTATCGGTTGGTGCTGCTCTGGAATTTTCTCAGTGTGCTTCCAGCCCTCTGCTCTGGTCCAGACAAGCTATCCTAGAAGCCACGTCCGTGCAGATAATTGACCACACAGCACCAAAGCCAAAGAGTCAGAAAGACTTGCCCGGCTAATCTCTCAGCCTCAGTTTCCCTATCTTTACAAAAGAAACACGCATTCGACTCTTAGAGGTTGTCATAAGAATTTAATATGAGAACACGGCCGTAAAGAGCCCAGCGCAGTGCCTGGCACATAGCAGGGGTGCCCTCAATAGGGCGTGTGCCCTCCTGGTACAAGATGAAGAACGCTAAGGAGGTTAGCATTTGGTGCACCAGCTGAACCCTTGGCCTGACCTTGTAATAGAGAGTAGAGTGAGGAGAGTGCGTGAGTGGGACTGCGCCTTCCACTGCCGTCCTTTTAGTGACCTTTGCCCCTCCTCCCAGCCATGGTGTTAAAGGATGCCGGGGCAGGAGGGTGGTTGGAGGGGGTGGGATGAATGGTAGCAACAAGGAATGTCCCTGCCTCACGTGACCCCGCGGCGCCCCGCCCCCCTCCCCAGCCTTCCGCAGCTACTTTGAGGTCTTCAATGGCCATGGCGAGGTGGACGCCCAGAGCCTGGAGAACATCCTGTTGCTCGTGGGCATCTCCCTGACACCGGCCCAGGTAGAAGACGCCCTGATGAGTGCTGATGTCGATGGTGAGTGGGGGGAGGCGTCATTCTCAGTCCCAGGCAGGACCAGCCACGTGGGACCTTCATGGTCACGCAGGGCCCCACGCTCAAAGGGCCCTGCTCGCAGTTTAATGGTCTGCTGTCACGGTCTGGAAACTCTTCGTAATTTTTGAGTGAGGGGCCCCACCCTGCGTTTTCATTTTGCACTGGGGCCCACAAGTTAGGTAGCTGGTCCCGGCCCCCACAGTTACTGCTCTCTGAGCACCCACTCAGTGCGAGGCCCTGGGGACCCAGAGATGACCGCGACCTACCTTCTGACCCCAGGACGTAGGAGATTCCTCAGACTCCTCCCTTTTAGGCCCTCACGTGTGCTTCACAGGACATTCTCCTGTGACTTGGTCGCTCCTTTGACCAGCTGTGTGACGTTGAACAAGCTCACCACGCCTGTTTCTGTAAAATGGGTCTGATAGCAGTACCCATCTCACCAGGCTACTGAAAAGCAAATGAGACGATCCAGGCAAAGCATTGAGCCCAAGGCCTGGTGCACAGGACGCGTCCAGGAGACGTTAGCCTGCTGGTACTATTCATCCACCAAATATTTATTAAATGCTCACTGTGTGCCCATTCCCGTGCCGGGCACTGAGAATAAAGGGATGTGTAAGACCCATGAGACCTGCCCTTGAGGTGCTCACCTAGACAGGGACACAGAAGTAGGAGTCATCAAAGGAAGAACTACTTAAGGTGGCTTGGAGGAAGGGATCAGGGAGGAAGGCTTCCTGGAGGAGGTGATGCCTGAGGCAAATTGTGAAAGATTAGACAGGGGTTAGGTGGGGAGAAAAGGAAGAAGGGCATTCCTCGTGGCAGAAAGAACGTAGACAAAGGGAAGAGGAATGGGGGAGGGGTCAGGGGAATCGCACGTGGTTTGATTGGCTAGATGCACGACACGGGGAGCAGTGATGCTGTAAGGGTCCTGGGGTCCTGGCCACTACCTGGCCCCCTGTGTTTCCTCCATCACTGTGCAAGGGCGAATCCACACACACAAGCCAGGAATTGACCCCAGCTCTCCCCCTGTGTGACCCTCTGGCAACTGCTTTCTACTCTCCGTGCCTCAGGCTTTATCTGTGACATGGGGATAAGAGTACTAAGCACCTCCAGAGGGTGGTTTTCAGGATTAGAGACCATTCACTCATTTGTCTAATAGTTCAGAGAACATCTGCTAAGACCTACCTGTCTTTTTTTTTTTTTTTTTAAGTTTTATTCATTTAAGTAATCTCTACACCCAACGTGGGGCTTGAACTCACAACCTTAAGACTAAGCCTCACGTTCCTCCAACTGAGCCAGCCAGGCACCCCCAAGACCTACCTGTCTTAAGTCCTGGGCATACAGCGCAGAACAACACAGACCCCGTCCCTGCCTTCCAGAACCTCCATTAAATTTACGAGAGTGGTTAACGGGGCAGCTGACGCGGTCGGGTTTTAGTCAGGCAGAAGCACACGTAGGATGTTTACTAAGTGAGAGAGTTGGAGGATGGTAGAGAGGATTCGGGAAGAGGAAGCAGCATGTGCAAAGGCCCAGAACAGGGAACGTGGCCCACCCCGTGGAAGAACAGGCTCGTGCCGGAGGCGCTTGGCACCAGGTGAGGCCGGAGACAGGTCACTGGGCCTTGAAGGCCAAGGTGGGACTCTTGTGGGTACATAATTTTCATGCAGTGGCTGGCACGTGGTAATAATAACAGTCACTGACACTTAGAGAGCTCGTAAGAGATGCATGGCCCTGTTCTAAACACTTTGCCTCACGTGATCATCCATGATACAGGGATGACTATAGATGAGAAAACTAAGGCTTGGGGCGGGGGGGGGGGGGGGGTTAAGGGACTTTGCGAAGGCTGCACAGATAGCAAGTGGTGGACTAGGGATGCGAATCCAGGCTGCTATCTCTAGGACCCAAGTTCTGGGAGCTTCCCACGCAGGAGATTTTAATTTTCGCCTTCCACTTTCCCGTGGAAGGATACATGCATGGAATACATGTGGTATATGTGTTCGGTATGTGCCGTATACGTGTTTTATCATCAGACCCATTGAGTCAATACCAGTAAGCACGCCTGGGCTGCAATGCCCGGGACGTGCCCACTGTTGTACCTCTGGCCTCCACAGGAGATGGTCGTGTAGGCTTCAAGGACTTCTTGGCTGTGATGACAGACAGCGGGCGTTTCTTCTCCTCCGTGGGTGAGCGGGGACGAGCCCAGGGCAGCGAGAGTTCGGGGAGGGGCCCGGAGGCCGGTGGAGGGTGGGTATCCGGAGCTGCCAGATGGTTAACGGCAGACATCATCCCATGTCCCCAGAACAGAGCGCCCTGACGGACACGGCTCCCCCCAACCCCCACACTCTGCTCTTTGAGATCCTGTCCCTGATGGTGGAAATGCTGGCCCTACCCGAGGCAGCCTTAGAGGAGATCACCGAGTGAGTGGGGCTGGTGGCTGGGGGTGGAGGGTCGCAGACCCAGAAATGGCACCTCGTATTTTGACAGCTGATAGTTAGGGTTCCTGGTCGCAAGTGAAAGACACCCAAATAAGACTGGTTGAAGCAAAAGGGGAATATATTGGCTCACATAACTGATCGTGTCTCAGGAATGGCTGGATCCAGGAGACCGGATGATACCATCAAGGCTCGGTCCCTCCTACTCATCTCTGTACACTGGCTCCAAGCTCAGCTAGGCTCTTCTCACAGTGGGAAGGATGGCAACTGGCAGCCCCATAGTCACACCCTCCTAGTTCAACAACCTCAGCAGCAAGCAGCAAAATTCTTTCTTGCTCTATCAGTGTCGCGATCTCAGAAAAGGAATGTAACGGAGGCTGTCTGGGGCCAGAGCACGCTAGAGATGGAGGGCTCCCCACGTTTCCAGAGTGGGCTGGTGGGTGGTTAGTGGTTCGTCTAAGGAAGGTATGGCTACATACAAACGGAACATCGACACTCAAGGGCTAAAAGCTAAACACGACAGCAGAATGCCCCAGCTGGTCTCTCTGTGTCTCCCACAGGGGCTTGTCCCTGTCGCTGGGACCAGGCCTCGTCCACATGGGGCCAGAGGAGGGGGAATGATAGCAGGCTGTTCAGCTTAGCAACCCCAAAGACAAAAAAGGTCTTTATGCCCCCAGCCCCTGTAAAGTACTCTAAGTATATATAACTCTGAAGAACATACATGTATAATTTTAAAACCAATGAAACAAATTCCCATGTGGCCATGTCCCCGGTTTAAAAATAGATCCTGTCCAATAACCTCAAAGCCCTGTGTGCCCTGCCCTAGTCACAAAGCACTCTCTCCCCAAACAAGAACGAATCCTTACTCCCTTGCTTTCTGTTTTTAAGTTCTCACTGCTTGGTTGTTTTTTTTTTCCCCTTTGTTTATTGAAAATGTCAAATATACAGCAATTGGAGAGAATTTCACACGAATGTTTACATACCCACCACCCAGATCCCATCGCTGCCCGTCCCCCATACTCGTTTCATCTGCTGTCTACTCAGCCCTCTAGTCACCCCTCCACATTGGGTTTTTTTATTCATTTCAAAATAAATTAGGGTCATTTTCCTCTAAATACTTCAGCAAACATATCAATAACTGAAGATCAATATTTATCTAGAGGTTTGTTGTTTGTTCGTTTGTTTAAATCCCTTCTTGCGGTATAATTTACAGTCAGGGAAGCACACAGATCGTCAGGGTCTGGGTCGCGGCAAACGCCCACACCCGGGCAACCTGAACCCCTCTCAAGTTGTACAGAACTTTACCACCACTCGGGAAAGGGCCCTCCTGATCCCTCCCGGTCGCCCTCTGAACCCGCCCCTGCGCAGGCAATCGCTCTTCTGGTTTGTTTTCCATCACGGATGGGTTTTGCCTGTAGGCAGCTTCGCATCGGTGGAGACATACGGTTTGCAGTCGTAGTGTGGCTTCTTGGACTCAGCACAACGCTTTTGCGATTTGTCCATGTCGTTGTGGGTGTCGGTGTTCACCCCTTTTTATTGCCGAGTGTGTCCCATTCACGAGTCTACCATAGTTGGTTCATCCATTCTTCTACGGATGGATTTCTTTGTTTTGTTATTTTATTTTATTTTATTTTATTTTATTTTATTTTATTTTATTGATTGACTTATTTTTAAATGTTTATTTTTGAGAGAGAGAGAGGGGGGCAGAGGGTGAGCAGGGGAGGGGCAGAGAGAGACGGAGACACAGAATCCAAAGTAGGCTCCAGGCTGTCAGCACAGAGCCCAACCCGAGGCTCAAACTCACAAGATGTGAGATCAGGATGCTGAGCCACCCAGGCAGCCCCCCCCCCCTTTTCTTTTTTTAACTTTTAAAATGTTTTTATTTATTTTTGAGAGAGAGAGAGAGAGAGAGACAAAGAACGAGTGGGGAGGGGCAGCGAGAGAGAGGGAGACACAGAATTCGAAGCAGGCTCCAGGCTCTGAGCCGTCAGTCAGCCCAGAGCCTGATGTGGGGCTCGAACCCGCAAACTTCCAGATCATGACCTGAGCTGAAGCTGGACGTTTAACCGACTGAGCCACCCAGGCGCCCCGTATGGATGGATTTCTGAGCTGTTTCCAGCATGGGGTTATAATGAATAAAGCTGCCATTAACATTTTTGTACAAGTCTTTTTGTGGACACGCATTTTGGGGTTTCTCTGGGGGGAACACGCAGCAGGGAATTGTGGGGGTTTGTACGTTACCTCTGAGAAATCACCACACTTTTTTCCAAGTGGCGGTACCATTTTACCATCCAACCAACAATACGAGGGTTCCAGTTGCCCCACACCTTGTATAAGTTTGGTAGTCAGTCTTTTTTTCTGGCAGGTATGCAGTGGTGCTTTCCGATCTTTACTCACGCTTGTTTGTGTTCCTGAATACTTTATTGTTTGGCTTTTCATATTTTTTTTTTAATTTTTTTTTTCAACGTTTTTTATTTATTTTTGGGACAGAGAGAGACAGAGCATGAACGGGGGAGGGGCAGAGAGAGAGGGAGACACAGAATCGGAAACAGGCTCCAGGCTCCGAGCCATCAGCCCAGAGCCTGACGCGGGGCTCGAACTCACGGACCACGAGATCGTGACCTGGCTGAAGTCGGACGCTTAACCGACTGCGCCACCCAGGCGCCCCTCATATTTTTGAACTTTACATGAGTAGACTCCTACTGTAGTAAGTTGTTGCTTGTTTTCTCTCCTCCACGTTATCTTCTTGTCATGCATCCATGTTCTTGTGTGTAACTATTGATCATTGATCATTTTCTTTCTTTTTTTTTTTAATGTTTATATTTGAGAGAGCTTGAGCGAGAGAGGGGCAAGGAGGAGGGACAGAGGATCTGGAGACGGCTTTAGGCTGATAGCAGCCAGCTCAATGCAGGACTTGAACTCACGAACCATGAGATCATGACCTGAGCTGAAGTCAGACGCTCAACCAAATGAGCCACCCAGGCGCCTGATTGTTCATTATTTTCACTGCTACATACTATTATGTATATCACAATATATTTATTCGTCCTGCTGATAGGCATTAGGACTAGGTTCGGTTTCCAGCTATGATAGAAACAGTGTGAATATTCTTGTATATGTCTCCTGGGACACATGGGCAAGAGTTTTTCCTGAGCAGAGGTTTTCAAACTTTTTAGTCAACCTCCCTTTACACTCTTAAAAATTATTGGGGGGGGGTGCCTGGGTGGCTCAGTCGGTTGAGCGTCCGACTTCGGCTCAGGTCACCATCTCACGGTCCGTGAGTTCGAGCCCCGCGTCGGGCTCTGGGCTGATGGCTCGGAGCCTGGAGCCTGCTTCCGATTCTGTGTCTCCCTCTCTCTCTGCCCCTCCCCCGTTCATGCTCTGTCTCTCTCTGTCTCAAAAATAAATAAACGTAAAAAAAAAAAATTAAAAAAAAAATTATTGGGGACCCCCAAGGAACCCCTCTATCAATATTTTCTACATTTGAACTTAAAACTGAGGGAAAAAATTCAATACTTATTAACTTATTTAACACTAATAACCCCATTACATGTTAACATAAGAAAACATTTTAGGGGCACCTGGTTGCTCAGTCGGTAGAGTATTTGACTCTTTATCTCAGGGTTGGGAGTTCAAGCCCCATGTTGGGTGTGGAACCTACCTAAAATTAAAAAAAAATTAATAAAAAATAACTATATTTTCCAAAAAAAAAAGTTAACGAGAAGAACAGCATTGTTATACAATATTGCAAATCTCTTCAGAGTCTGGCATAAAAGAAGACAGCTGGATTCTCCTATCTGCTCTGCATTCAATCTATTGTAATATACTGCTTTTTAAAAAATGTTTATTTGCTTTTAAGAAAGAAAGAGCAAGCAGGACAGGGGCAGAAGGAGGGGGGGACCAAGGATCCAAAGTGTGCCCGATGCGCAGCTTGAACTCATGAACATCAGATCATGACCTGAGCCAAAGTCTGACGCTTAATCGACTGAACCACCCAGGTGCCCCTGCAATTTGCTTTAGTTGAAGTAGATGAAGAACTCAGATATGTAACTGTAAGAGGGAGTATGTTAATAGCCTTTTCATTTAATATCTACATATCATGTGGATGTTTTTTTTGATATGACACCAGACTTGACAAGTGGTAGACTCTTCTGCGATTGCGATGTGAAATCTGAAACCCTATCAATGAACTTTACTATTTTATTTTATATTATTTGAGTTTTTTTTTTAATTTTTTTTAACGTTTATTTATTTTTGAGACAGAGAGAGACAGAGCATGAACAGGGGAGGGGCAGAGAGAGAGAGGGAGACACAGAATCGGAAGCAGGCTCCAGGCTCTGAGCCATCAGCCCAGAGCCCGACACGGGGCTTGAACTCACGGACTGCGAGATCATGACCCGAGCTGAAGTCGGACACTTAACCGACGGAGCCACCCAGGCGCCCCTATATTATTTGAGTTTAATTATTTAAGCAATCTCTACATGCAACATGGGGCTTGAACTCATGATCCTGAGATCAAGAGCCACTCACTCTACCAACTGAGCCAGCCAGGCACCCCTGTACTCTTTAAATAAAAGTCTACTGGTCTGTCTTATAGTTCGAATGGCTCTTCTCCCATGAATGTTTTCCTGACATGCACTGGTTATTTGGAAATACTATGTATCTTCCAAATGTTGATATTATATTCAGTACATATATAATATACACTAATATACATAGTACAAATATATTATAATCAGTACATATATAATATACACTATTATCACTAACATCAGAAAAGTCTTTAAGTATTAGAAGTATTGTGTGTGGTTATAGTTGATTTCATTTTCACTGCTATAAATAAACTATTTTGTATAAGAACATGCATATGCCCATATTAATGGATTTAAGTTTCCCCAAATTCTAACTTTTTTCTTGAAAGCTTTAATTCTATCACAGGCAACAAATGCCGTCAGTTTTCCTTGAAGCAATGGGCTAACTTCATCCACTTTTAGAGAAATGTCTGCCCGATACCAAAGGCTCAATAACCATAGTTTGTCTTTCTTTCAAGTAAAAATGGCATTTAATGCCTACGGGAGGAAAAGTTTTTCATTACTGTCTTTTTTTTTTTTTTTTTTTTTTGAGGGGGGGGGGGGGAGCGGGGGGGGGGGAGAGAAGAGAGAGAGAGAGAGAGAGGAGACCCCCAAGCAGGCCCTGCATCAACAGTGCAAAGCCTGATGCAGAACCGTGAGATGGTGACCTGAGCTGAAGTCAGACGCTCGACCGATTGAGCCGCCCAGGAGCCCCTTCCCTTACTGTCTTAAGAGTTTCCAACTGGGACTGACAGAAGATAGATGAACAGGAGCGGGAGCCTAGAGCTGGCTCAGTCAGAAGAGCATGTGACTCCTGATCTCGGGGTCGTGAGTTTGAGCCCCACGTTGGGTATAGAGATTACTTAAATAAATAAAACTTAAAAAAAAAAAGATAGATGAACAAGAGAAAAGCATACGAATCTTCTTTATATGTACACGGGTGCCCTTATGAGAAAAATGGAGAACCAAAGGAAAGACTCGGCCCGAGTGTTTACATCCTAGGTTGAACAGGGACTAGTGACTGTGCAGAAGTAAATCAACTATAGAGGCAGACCAAAGAAAGAGAAGAATTATTTTAACAAGCTCTGTTATGGAGTTCTCTTAGTCAAGGCCCCTCATCTCTTGTGATAAGAATGTTTCTTCCTCCTGGTACAGAGAGGGCACCTGTCACATGGGAATTTTATCACCTGCTTTTAGAAAGAGAGAGAGAGAGAGAGAGAGAGAGAGAGAGAAAAAGATCTGAATGTTCTTCTTGTATCTGCTGTTTTTCAAGTGCTTTGAACTAAAATAACCATATGCCGAACTGGCCTGTTTTGCAATGGCATGTGCCCCCAACTCCTTCATTCCCCCCAACCAGAAACTTTCCTGTAAGCTTCCTTTTTTTTTTTTTCCTCCCCCTGTAAACTTCATATATTAAAATCTTAGGGGCACCTGGGTGGCTCAGTCGGTGGAGCGTCCGACTTTGGCTCAGGTCATGATCTCACGGTCTGCGAGTTCGAGACCCACGTCGGGCTCTGTGCTGACAGGCTCAGGGCCTGGAGCCTGCTTCGGGTTCTGTGTCTCCCTCTCCCCCTGCTCCTCCCCTGCTCGTACTGTCTCTCTCTCAAAAATAAAAGATTAAAAAAAATTTTTATTTTTATTTTTATTTTTTTATTTTTTATTTATTTTTAATTTTTTTTTTTTTAATCTTAGTTAGTGGGTAGGGGGAGGAATTCAAGTTAGAAGTTGTGAAGTAAGATATCTGTAAAAGGGGGAGAAAACCAGATTGTAACAAACAGGAAAGAACAAATCTAAGCACGCCGTCCCCATATTTCACTGGCTCATTCTGTCAGTCCTGAGACTAGGTCAGTTGTTGGTGTTCATCCTACTTTGGGTTCCTTGAGCTTCCTGGATTTATAGTTTCTAGTTTTTATCAAATTTATTTGTTAAATGTAATTTGTTAGATGTAAAATGTACATTTTTCTTTAAATATTATTTTTATATGCCCCCCTCTCTACTCCTTCTGGGACTCCAATTCCATAGCACTTAAAATTGTTTCCTGGGTGCCTGGGTGGCTCAGTTGGTTGAGTGTCCAACTCTTGATTTCGGCTCAGGTCACAATCTCAGGGTTGTGGGATTGAGCCCAACATTGGGATCTACACTGAGCATAGAGCCTGCTTACGATCCTCTCTCTCTCTCTCTTTTAACATAAGTAAATAAAAAAGCATTAAGAAAAATTGTTTCCTAGGTCACTGAGGCTCTGATCATTTTGATAATTTCTCTGTGTGCTTCACTTTGAATAGTTTCTATTGTTAAATGCTCATTTGCTGATATTTTCTTTTGCTGTGTCTCATCTGCTCTTAAGCACATCCAATGAATTTTTCATTTCAGCTTTTGCAGTTTTCATGTTTACATATTTCATTTAATTCTATTCCATGGTTTTATCTCTCACATTCATATTTCCTTTAAATCCTTGACCATATTTATAATAGCTCATTTAAGGTCCTCTTCTGCTAATTCCATCATCTTTCTCATTTCTGGGTCTGTTTATATAAACTTCTTTTTCCTTTTTTACTGGTCATTTTCCTGCTTCTTCTCATGTCTGCTATTTTTGTTTATTTATTTATTTTTATTAAAAAAAATTTTTTTTAATGTTTATTTTTGAGACAGAGAAAGACAGAGCAT
Source organism: Panthera uncia (assembly GCF_023721935.1). Classification (NCBI taxonomy): domain Eukaryota; kingdom Metazoa; phylum Chordata; class Mammalia; order Carnivora; family Felidae; genus Panthera; species Panthera uncia. Next base: position 92,822,573 of record NW_026057585.1, read on the forward strand.
GAACAGGGGAGGGTCAGAGAGAGGGAGACAGAATCTGAAACAGGCTCCAGGCTCTGAGCTGTCAGCACAGAGCCCGATGTGGGGCTTGAACTCACGGACTGCGAGATCATGACCTGAGCTGAAGTCGGCCGCTTAACCAACTGAGCCACCCAGGCGCCCCTCATTTCTGCTATTTTTAATTTTTTTTTAACGTTTTATTTATTTTTGAGACAGAGAGAGACAGAGCATGAACGGGGGAGGGGCAGAGAGAGAGGGAGACACAGAATCGGAAGCAGGCTCCAGGCTCTGAGCCATCAGCCCAGAGCCCGACGCGGGGCTCGAACTCACGGACCGCAAGATCGTGACCTGAGCTGAAGTCAGACGCTTAACCGACTGAGCCACCCAGGCGCCCCTCATGTCTGCTATTTTTAATTAGATGCTGGATATTGGGGCATTTCCTTTATTGAATGTCTGGATTTTCATCTTTTTGTTTTAAAGTTTATTTATTTATTTTGAGAGAGAGCGAGAGAAAGCACAGGGGAGGGATAGAAAGTGAGAGGGAGGATCCCAAGTAGGCTTCTCACTGTCAACGCAGAGCCACCCAGGTACCCCTGGATTTTGTTCTTTAAAGTGTTGAACTGGGGGGCAGGTGGTTAAGTTACTGAGGATAGTCTTTCTTTCAAGGTATTGTTTTATTTTATATTTTATTTTAATTTAATTTAATTTAATTTAATTTTAGTTTAGTTTAGTTTATCTTATTTTATCTTATTTTATTTTATGTATTTTATTTTATCTTATATTATTTTATTTTATTTTATTTTATTTTATTTTATTTTATTTTAGTAAACTCTACCCCCAGTGTAGACTCACAACCTGAGATCAAGAGTCACAGGCTGTACTGACTGAGCCAGCCAGGCGCCCCTCTTTTAAGGTTTTAAAGCTCTGTAAGGGAAGATCCAGAATAGTCTCTACTCTAGGGTTGATTTCGTCCCAACTACTGAAAAAGGAGCCATCTAAGATGTCCACTAATTCCACAGGCATTCACCAAAGTCTTTCTGCTCTGGCCGTTTGAAACTCGTGTGTCTTTCAGTCCTAGGTAAACTCTCCTCCCTGTTTTTTGTTCTTTGTCTGGCTTCGTAAAAGTTCACGCTACGTGTGTACTGCTCAGTACGCAACCAAAGACTTAAGAGTACCCCATGCATATTTCGGCAACTCTTTCTTTGCCTGGCTCCCCTCTGTGATGTTCTGATACACTAATCCCAGGGGCCTCCCATCTTCCCCAGCTACGATGTCTGTCCTCTTACCTCAGTGAATCTACTGTTCTGCTTGGGATACCACTTCCCGCACTGCAGCCCAGGAAGTACCTCCAGGCAAAGTTCTAGAGAGATCACCTCATCGGTTTCTCTTCTCTCAGGGATTATAGTCTTGTGCTGCCTGTTGTTCAATATCTGACAAGAATTTCACATAGTTGGTTCATGTATCTAGTTATTTATGGCAGAAGGACAAGTTCAGTACGAGTTGTTTCATTATGGCCAGAAACATAATTCTGTTCATTTATTTTCAGTTGTTTTTTTTTTCCTGTTTTTCAGATTGGATGATTTGTATTGATCTGTCTTCAAGCTTACTAATTCTTTTTTCTGCTATCTCCAATCTCCTGTGAAGCCCATTCAGTGACTTTTTCACTTCAGTTATTATACCCTTCAGTTCTAGAATTTCCGTTTGTTTCAGGTCTGTAGCTTCTGTTTCTCTATTCATTAAGATCACATTTTCCTTCAATTATTTCAATATATTCTTAATAGCTCCTTTTTTTATTTTGTTATTTTTTTAATATAATGTTTTTAAAATTTACATCCAAATTAGTTAGCATATAGTGCAACAATGATTTCCGGAGTAGATTCCTTAATGCCCCTTACCCATTCAGCCTATCCCCCCTCCCACACCCCCTCCAGTAACCCTCTATTTGTTTTCCATATTTATGAGTCTCCCATGCTTTGTCCCCCTCCCTGTTTTTTTTTTAATTTTTAAAAATGTTTTTATTTACTTTTGATACAGAGAGAGACAGCATGAGCAGGGGAGGGAGAGAGAGAGGGAGACACAGAATCTGAAGCAGGCTCCAGGCTCTGAGCTGTCAGCACAGAGCCCGATGTGGGGCTTGAACTCACGGACTGCGAGATCATGACCCGAGCTGAAGTCGGACACTTAACCAATGGAGCCCCCCAGGTGCCCACCCGCCCTGTTTTTATATTATTTTTGTTTCCCTTCCCTATGTTAATCTGTTTTGTCTCTTAAAGTCCTCATCTGAGTGGTCATAGGATATTTGTCTTTCTCTGACTAATGTCACTTAGCATAATATCCTCCAGTTCCATCCACGTAGTTGTAAATGGCAAGATTTCATTCTTTCTGATTGCCAAGTGATACTCCATTGTGTGTGTGTATATATATATATATATATATATGTATATACCACACCTTCTTTATCCATTCATCCATCGATAGACATTTGGGCTCCTTCCATACTTTGGCCATTGTTGATAGTGCTGCTATAAACATGGGGGTGCATGTGTCCCTTCGAAACAGCACACCTGTATCCCGTGGATGAATGCCTACTAGTGCCATTGCTGGGTCGTAGGGCAGTTCTATTTTTAGTTTTTTGAGGAACCTCCATACTGTTTTCCAGAGTTGCATTCACCATGCACCAGCTTGCATTCCTATTTAATAGCTCCTTTAAAGCCACCGTCTACTAAATCCAACATCTGGGCTACCTCAAGGTTGCTTTCCATGAGTTTATTTTTATGGCCCTTACTATGAACCACATTTTCCTGTTTCTTTGCATGTCTGATAATTTTGTTTTGTGTCCTGGACATTTTAGATGATATGATTTAGAGACTGGATTCTGTTGTGTTTAGAGACCAACCTCTTCCCTTGATGAGTGTTAATTTTTTGTTTTTGTAGGCAGTTCAATTACTGGCTGCTCACTCTGAATTTATGTAGCCTTGGGTTTGTTTTTTTTTTTTCTTTGTTATGGCATATTTGTGAAAAGCCTAGGTGTTACCTAAACCTTCTTACTTGGTAGACTCAACTTCCAAACTCTTCTTCCTGTGGATTTTAGTTTTAGGGAAAGTCTATAGCTGACAGAGATCGTCAGACTATTGTCCGCAGGTCACATACAGCTCACTGTTTTTATAGTTAAACCTGTATCAAAACACAGCCACATCCATTCATCTACAGAGAGTCTATGGATTCCTTGATGTGACACACTGGCAGCCCTGAGTATCTATTATCACTCCTGTGATACGAGATTGTCTACTTCTCCTTGTAGTTCTATCCGGTTTTACTTTATATTTCGTGTTTGGAATTTTGTATTTCCTGATGAACTGCACATTTTATCATTCTATGGTAGTCATTTGTGTCTCTAGCGATTTTTTTTTTATCTTAAGGCCTAGTTTTTTAAATATTAATATGGCTATAGCAACTTCCTTTGGTCAGGAATCAACTGACAGAACTTTCTTTATCCTTGGAGTTAATTCTTAAAAACTAATGTGTACATTGTTTAAAAAGCCAAACAGTCCAAAAAGCTTCATAATAAACACTTGTAGTTCCCCGCACCATTCTTCACCACGCTTCCCACTCCCTGAAGTCTCCCTTATCAAGGCAAATACTTTTCGACTCTCTCCTTACTTCTAAATAATATGCTTGTACTACAATATTTTAGTTAGTGATTTTTAGACTTGTATCTATTGATTTCCTACTAATGTATGGATTTAGCTGTCTGATACGACTATCCCCTAAACTCTCCTCTACCCATTCTAATATAATTTTTGAGTCAATAATTTGGGGGGAGGGTTCTATTATTATGGTTATGCAATTTTTTAATAGCTGAGTTTTTTTTTTTTATTATGCTATGATTTCATTTCCTTATCTTTTTAGCTCCTGAAGTTGACAATTGCCTTGATGTTTGTTTTGTACTCATTAATAATTTCTGTGCCTTCTTAGGGTTTCGTTTTCTTGGAGGCATGTTCTAAATAATTCCATTCTTCTTATTTTTGGATTCTCTTCAGGCCTGTTGCAGAGTTGTCATCCTGGGAGTCTGTTGTCATCCTAGGTATTCTTCCTTTCCTCTGATTAGGATTCTGTTTGTTAGATTACATTGTCTTACTTTTTCTCGGTTTGCTTAATCTTTCTTGGTTTGTTTGGTTTGATTAAAAAATAATAGGAGGGGCATCTGGGTGGCTCCGTCGGTTAAGCGTCTGATTTTGGCTCAGATCATGATCTCATAGTTCATGGGTTCGAGCACTGTGTTGGGATTCTGTCTGTCTCTCCCTCTTTCTCTGCCCCTCTCCCACGCGCACTCTCTTGCACGATTTCTCAAAATAAATGAACTTAAAAAAATAATAATAATGGGAGATGTTTCCCTAGTAACTTTTTTGGGTTAGAAAGGCAGTGATTCAATAACTGGTGCAGTAAACCCAGCCCTCGAAATGGTCCTATTCTTTAAAGCTATAGTGATCTAATCTACACTTGTCCTTTATGGCAGTTGCAGTACGAATGTGGGATCTCCCTTCAGCATCTTCCTTTACCTTTGCTTCTCTTCTGTGTTGGATTGCCTGTTTTCTGTATGTATATATTCTTTTTCTGTTTTTGGTTTATGCCCTCATTTTGGAAGGGTACGTCCTCCAGTAGCTTCTTGAAAAAGAATGCATGGGATGCAGAATTTTTGAGATTTTATGTGTCTGCAAAAGGGTTTATATTCACACATACTGAGCAGTTTAGCTGGGTATAGGATTGTAGATCGGCATGTTAGTTCAGGAATAGACCCCAATGCACTATAGTTCAAACAAGATAGTTTATTTCTCTCTTATATTGACAGTCCAGGAGAAGCAGGCAGGAAGACAAGGCTGCCCAGCGCACAACATATAGCTTCTTTCTAACGTATTGTTCCACCATTCCCTAGGTCAATCCTAAGCCAATTTACCAGCAACACATCTTAATTCAAGTCCTTGGAAAAGGGAGACAGGAAGTGGAGAGCAAGCAATTTCCTTTAAAATTGTGACCGAGAAAGTTGCACACACTTTGCTCATGTCCTTTTGGCCTCTGTGGGGTGAGGTTATTTTCTGGCTCATCTTTTCACTCAGCACGTTGCCTTTTCAGATCCTAGTTTTACAGAGGGGTCCAGATCCAACTTTCACGTGAGGGCTCTGGTATTCAATTTCTATGTTCTGTGTGTGAAGGTCATTAAACCCCCAAATTCCAGGCTCCAGAGATCAGCAGTGGCCCTAGCAGCACCAGCAGCTTAAGCCCTAGGGTTTCCCAACACCAAGTAGCATGCCCACCCCTCACCACTGCCTCAAAGCCCTGGGTGGACTGGCCCTGCCATCTTGCTGCACACGTTGCCCCCTCTTTTTCACACAGCAGGCTCTAGCCCCTCTGGCTTCCCTGCCATTCCTAGAGCCCACTGTGCTCTTTCTCACCTCATGGCCTTCCCACATGCCATTCTGTCTGCCTGAAAGACTGTTTCTCCAGAGATATCCATCTGACTTTCTCCCTCCCCCCATTCTGCTCAAACACCACTGCCTCTGAGACTTGCACCGAGCACTGCAAGCAAAAATAGACCCTCATCACTACCCTACTACCCAGCTTTACTCGCTCTCAGAACACCCACCACTACTGACATGGTATCGTATTGATTTGTTCACGGTCTGACTCTCCCACTAGGTGTGTGCCTAGGTGGTTGATTTTAGAAAGTGAATCCAGGGAGGAGTGACAGAAGGAATGTGAACAGAACGATGCAAGGGTGTGTTAGTGAGTCAACCACCCCCAGGATCCTCTGAGGAGACTGAATGGTGGCTCAGAATTCTGTCAGGAGAACAAAAAGGAACCTGTATCCCTCAGCTGCTAGCTCCTTTGGTCAAGGGTAGACCCCACAGTGGTTTAATTCCCCTGGACTTCTGGGATGCTTATGTCAGAGAAGCTCCAGGCAAGAGGCTTCTGAGGTGAGGCCATGTCAGACTGTCCCTGGGCAAAGCTGCTGAAAATCCACGTGGAAATGGTCACTGCAGCAGTGGCTGGAGTCAGAGAGGGGCTGAGAGAGACTAGGAGGCAGGGGCCTGTATGGAGATCTCTTGCTGCTTTCCCCAAGCACTTAGATGAGCAGCCGGCATGCGGTAAACACCCACTGAATATTTACTGAATGGATGAAAGGTGCTGCAGTCTGGAGGGTAGGCAAGTAGCAATGAGTCAAGAAAATAAAACTCAAATAAAACTCAGATCCGGAAGATGAGCAGGTTAACTGCACAGCTGCCTTGCAGAGCACGTGTACATCTAAGCAAAAATACCAGCGACAGACATCATAGTAACATTTAGCGAAGCTCTTTCCATGGGCCAGTTTTCTTGAATACTTGATGGGTCTGGTTATTTAATCCTGTAACATGAAAACTGACCCGTTTTACCCAGGGGAAACCTGAAGCCCAGGGAAGTCAAGTGACTTGCAGTGACAGGGTAGAGGTAACCACTTCCCTTGAGGGGTGACTGGAGCCCACAGCAAGGCAGTGACTTGCCCACAGTCATGAGAAGTCAATGGCAGAGCTGGGACTAAAACCCAGGTCTCCCAACTCCTGGGCTTGTGTCCCTGTCCCAGAGGTGGCCAGACAGACCAGGGGCTCAGAAAGAATGAGTGGGGAGGAGGGTGAACTAAACGCAGCCAGGCTGAGCAGGGCGGACACTGCCTCCCCAGCTATTACCAGAAGAAGCTGAAGGAAGGCACCTGTGAGGCCCGAGAGATGGAGTCGGCCATAGGCCGGCTGCGGTCCCGGAAGAAGCTTCCCTGCAACCCCCAGCAAGCAGACACCTTGGAAGTCCCGGAACGAAGGGTCCTCAGGATCCTGAGCCGGCTGAAGCAGCAGAACTACGGTGAGGGCCTTGGGCATGGTGAGTTCTCCGCATTCCTGCCCGCCTGGCCTCTCCCTGGGCCCCTGCGGCCACACCTCGTTGCTGCGCGACATGGTTGCCCACGTTGGGCCTACCTGTGGGCGGTAGTCAACGGGCTGCAAATCGCTCCTCCACCTCTGGCTCTCTGACAGGGGCCCCCTGCGCTCTTCCCCCAGGCCTTAACCCTGAGCACATGTTGGTCCCAAGAGCCTCAACTGAGAACGGAGGGTGATTGGCCATCCCAGCTCACCATTTACTGAACACCCACTGGGGTCACTCCCCATGCTGGGACTTTGTACACGGGCTAGAATTTAGCCCTCGCCACCATGTTCACCCCGTTTTACAGAAGAGAACAGTGGGACGGAAGTTTAAGCAACTTGCCCAAGGCCCCACAACTAGCGTGTGTCAGAAAGGGCAGTGTGTACCCAGGTCTGATTCCAAAACCTGTGCCCTTTTCACTGGGCATAATAGCAGGTGCCACCGATTAGATCCCTACTGTGTGCCAAGTGATGGGCTAGGAGCTTTCCAGAGTCTCTCCGGTGTACTGACTGGACCGCCAGGACCCGTCACAAAGACTTGTCCTCCTGTGCAAGCTGTTATTAGCCCTTACACCGTGCTCAGGATTTAGCCGAGTGCTCCGCGCGTTGCCCCTTTAATCAGCTCTGAGAGGTGGGCACCACTATCACCTCCAGCTTACACAGAGGCTCAGAGAGCTTCAGCGATTTGCCCAAACCCACCCAGCTCATTATGTGGCAAAGGTGGGATTTCAGCTGGGTGGGCCAGCCTCCCGAGGTCGGGTGCGCTCTGGAGCGTTCCCCTCTTCTGACTCCTCCTCCCTTGCCAGCTGCCAATCTGCAGAGCCCCTACGCCCAGGTGCCCTGTATCCCGCTCTATCCGCGGCTGGACAAGAAGATGGCCCGACGGAAGCAGGGCAGCCACTACGTGCTAGATCAGTGTACCCCCACCAGCCTGGGCCCCGACATCCGTAGCCTTTTCTTCCAGTCAGGATCTCAAGGAAGCAGGTGGGTGTCCAGAAGGCAGGGGCTCCAGCCCAGGCCCATCCACCTCCTTCTTTATGAGGCGCTGGCCTAACCCGAGGGGAATCCAGCCTTCCAAGAGAGGATACCTGGGACACTGCTGCTCTAGGGAGGGAAAGGGGGAAAGGACGGAAGCAGTAAGAAACGAACCTTTGTTGAACACTGGGTGCCACGGCGATCGTGCCTAAGTCACAGCACTTACGCCTTCCTGTGCCCAGACTCAGCGGCACATGCTGTCCTTCTCTTAGGCTGGCACCGCCTGCCTTTCCCACACAGGGGGTTTAGCTCTCAAGTCCTTTGCCTGCGTCTGACTCCCGTGTTAGGAGCAGTAGGCAACAGGGACTGCTGGGTGGAGGGAAGCTTCCCCCGCCAGTCCCCTTCCAGGCACTTTGGGGGTAAGAGAAGTCTGGACTTGCAATCAGGCCCCCGAGCCTGACTGCTTGGCTCCATCACTTCCCAGGGAAGGCCTCCTCTCCCCTGGGACACGTGGGGATGGCTCGTTTCCTCCCACCCTTCTCGCCTCTCTCCCTAGGGAACACAACTCAGAGAGCCGAAAGTGGCTCAGCTCTGTGCCGGCTCGAACCCACTGACCTGCGGAGTCTACTCGGGGCAGCTGCTGTCCAAGGCCTGCAGATGGACAGGTCGTCAGGCAGGTACTGCTGCTGAGTTTTGCTTTTGTGGCCTGGTAAGCCAATAAACACCGAGAACCTCGGCCTCTGCGTCTGGCGCCAGGGAAGGCCCCCAGGCTTTCACCCCTCCACTCGGCTCTTGGCCTGCAGGGCCCTGGCTTCCCCCAGGCTTGGGAAACCCTGAAATGAGACACACCTCACGACCCTGCCCAGGGTTAGGGCGCCTGCTAGAGGGGCCCAGGGTGCAAAGTCTTGACCTCCTACGCACTCTCGAAGCACAGGGCTGGGACTCTCCGCAGAGGAGTGTCTCCCCTTTTGGACTAGGATCCCCACGAGGACAGGAAGCATCTCTCCCCTCTTGCTCGAGGGGAGCGGTGAATCTAAGAAAAGTACCTGGGAAAGATTCTGGACCCTGAAAGGGGCAGCCAGACCCTGCAGAAGGGCAGGAGGGGGTCTCAGCCATGCTCTCACCAACGGAGCCCCAGGACCCATGGGGGCCCTTCTCTTGAAACCTAAGGGTGTGTGGGTCTTTGCCCCCCAACCCACATGCCACCCCAGGCCTACTTCTCTAACCAAGAGTGAGCTCCTCCCTGGGACTGAGCAGGGGCAGCTCCCCCAGCAGTTAAACAGGCAGGCACAGCAAGAGGTTAGGAGGCCAGGGACTGAAATGAGGACAAGGCTCTGACAAGTTTAAAACATGTATTTAAAATACAATTTATAAAATGCTTAATCTGCCGACTCAGGAGCCCGCGGTGCGGGGTGGGGTGGGGTAGGCAGCTGCCCGCTAGACCAGCAGAGCAGGACTGCAGGGGTGCGGCCCTTCCTCCCATGCCCTTCTGTTCAGACACCCCAGGGGCCCATGTGCACCCCTGGGATCACACGGCCAGAAAACAGGACCCCAGAGGTTTCCAGAGTCTCTGCTTACCAGGGAGGCTGGGGCAGCCCTGCCGGCCCATCCCTGAGCAGAGCATCCCCACATGGGGCAGAGCAGGGTATGGCTGGGCTGGACAGGGCAGGGCGGGGCAGTGGGCTCTGGAAGGGGCTGATGGTAGCAGATAGGGTGTTGCCTCCTGCCTGCAGGTGGGGAGCACCCTGATTGAGTGGGCTGAGAAGGGTTGGTCACCAGGCCCGGACCCCCAGCTCCTTTGGTTATAGGCTGACATCAGAATAGTGGCTCATGGGAAGCGGTTAGCTGGCAGGTCTGAGGCCTGGCTCATGGGGTCAGGGAGGAGCTGGGGGAAGGGGACAGTACCATGAAGGCAGATAAAGGGGCAGCAGCCTCAGGTTTCTGCCCCCCATCCCCCTGGGGTTTTCCAAGCCAAAGCCTGCAGCTTACTTTAAAAAAAAAAAAAAAAAAAAAAAAAAAATTAAAAAAAAAAAAAGCACTTAAGGAAAGTTACAGACAACTACCAAAAAAACAAAAAAACAAAAAAAAAAAAAAAAAAACAAAAACAACCCACACACAAAATCCAAACTGTTCTCCCATCTCCCCTCCCGCCTCCCCCCAACACAATACAGTTCATTTTCACTTTTTTCTTTCTTTTTAAAATCTTGCCTGCCACCTCTCCATCTGGGAAGCCAAGGGTACGACCGCTGGTGGCTGGTGGCAGGCACACAGCGGGCAGAGCCGCATCTTTGGCCAGAGGGAGGTGGGAACACCCGTCCCTACTACGTCGTCGGTCCACAGACGCCCATCAGCCAGCCTTCCCATTGGCTCCCGCTAGGGGAGGGGTGGGCAAGAACAGGTGGTCCCGACGGCTGCGCACCGGCACTCCTGGCCGTGCCACCTGGCCTGCCTCTGTGCCCGTCTCCAACTGAAAGGACGGTCTCATCTTGGGCCAGAAACCACTATTACATGAGGGACGGACACCATACATCTAGAATGAGGAAACTCGGTCAGGGCAGGGGAACTACAAAGACAGCAGCCAACTTTCTCCCTTGCCCACGCCCGGAGGGAATCCCTCCTCAGAACGGCCCGTGGGCACAACCCAACGCCCTGTGGGTTCTCCATGACTGAAGTTCTGTTCAGCTCTGCTCGCGGACAATCTCCTGGCTTCTCACGGTTATAAGGCTGTGCTATGGACTAGCTGCTGCTTCAACTGGCAGCCGGCCCTTCCTAAGCGGGAGGTGCAGCGGGCTTGCTGGGCCCGGCCTACATTCCCACAGGGCAAGGCTGAGAGCCAGGTGAACCAAAGGTGGAGTGAGCCTGCAAAACCGAGCTTGCCACCTTGGCCGCCACAAGCTGCCCTAATCACAAAACGTCATACCGCCCACTCCAAAACTCATCCACTGAGCGCGGAGGCCATCCGGCTGGCTGAGGGATAAGGCGCAGTGCAACGGAAGAGACCAGAAAGCCTGAGAGGACCCAGATTGTACACACACACGGCTGCTCTGGGCAGTGCCCTCTTAGCCTCTTCCACCTTAAAGGGCCAAAGCAAATCTCTAGGCTCCAGGGACAGAGGGGGAAGCTGACTTCATTCCAAGCCCCCGCTCCGGAAAAATGGGTGAAGGGTCGCCTGGGTTTATGGGAAACCAGTCTGTCATCACCAATCTTTGCAATGCACAGCTTGCCTTTTCCCAAATGTGTTCAGAATGGTCTGCTCCCAAGGTAGTGATTTCACAAAGGAAATGTACCAGGAACGGTTACTGAGCTGGGGCCATCCGCAGAGACGGTGCTCACAGACCCTCCGGAGTGGGAAGATCTCTCCACCTTCCGAGCACGCTAGGCAGGAGGCGCAAAGTCCTGGAGCCACTCTCTCCTGGCTCTCCTTGTGCTAACAGCCAAACACTGAGCAAGTCTCACACCCCTTACCTCTGAGCTCGGAGTGCATCTCAGTCCCTGCTCCCTTCTAGAAGGAGCAAGTCTGGCTGGCAGGGAACCGCCCTGAGGGGTATGGGAAGGGGAAGTCTGTTCACTTTCCCTAACTCCCAGAATACTAGAGGTGGGGTTAGCACCCTCCCCCAGGCTCTCTGAGCCTGTAGAGCTAGCCCAGTCTCAGATAGGGCCAAGATGCCCCTGGGACTCAGCTGGGGGAGGGAGGTATAGGCATGGGGTGCTCATCTGTCCTGGGGGCTGCAGAGCCCTGCCCCTTTTCTGGGCGGCAGTAGGAATACAGAAGCTAAGCTCACCAAAAACCTATTGGTTAACGTTTCTAGTGAATTTCCCAGAAACATTTTTAAGTAGACTACCAAACTACCCTTTCTCAATTAAAAATTCATTAAACTGCTAAAACCCCTCCCATGCACTTTTTCTTGCAAATCAGAGATTTGTATAAACAAACAAAAAATAGGAAGGAGAAAAAAAAAAAAAAAAGAAAGGATATTTTCAAATGGAACTTGCTTTTAAGTGATGAAAGACATGCACTTGGGGGTGGGTGGCGGGAGTTCTCATCTGTGTTTTGAAATCCCAAAATTAATGAGCATGATAAACTGTTATTGCTGGCACTGGCTTTACCCCAAGTGGCCAAGTGGCACTGTCTGACTCTCTACTGAGTCCTTCGCGGGTCCCCCCAACCCTCCCCTAACCCCCACCCTTTCCCTTTCCATTGACTTGGGACAGCCCTTATAGACGTGCCAATCACAGTGGGAAGAGGGGGGGAAGGTGGGAGGTCACAGTGCATGGGGTTCAAGGTCACAGTGGGCGGAGCAAAGGGGATCACAGTGCAAGTAAGTCAGGTCGTTCCCTCTGCTCAAGTCCAGCTGTCTGCCACGGCAGTGCGACCCGTGGCGGACGACCCAAGAGGCGGTGACGGCGGTAGCGGCAGCATCCTTTCCTGCACGCATTTATCTGCGTTGTTTGAAGCCTTGTGACCCATCTGGACCCAAAGGCTGTCTGATCACATTATTGGGCTGCCTGCTGTCCTCGGGTTGGGAGATCCTGGTTGGCCTGGAGGGAAGAAGATCAGAGGGAGGCCTGAAAAAGGACATCAAAGAGGTCCCCAAATCTTTTTTCTTTTTTTTTTTTTTAACTTTTTTAACGTTTATTTATTATTGAGACAGAGTGTGAGTGGGGGAGGGGCAGAGAGAGAGGGAGACACAGAATCGGAAGCAGACCCCAGGCTCTGAGCAGTCAGCACAGAGCCCGACGCGGGGCTCGAACCCACGAACTGCGAGATCATGACTTGAGCTGAAGTCGGACGCTTAACCGACTGAGCCACCCAGGCGCCCCAAAGACGTCCCCAAATCTTAAAACTGCAGCTGGGGCAGAGGCCAAAGCGGCTATCAGCCAACTCTTGCTCCCTGACCTCACGTCTCTGACATGTGGATTCAGGGAGCCTTGTTCCAAGCTGGGAAGCCCCCGTGGGTAGGTGGGGCGGGTGGTCTACATTCACCCTGAGTGCTAACAGCGCTTCTTCCCCGAATCTAGAGGGCAAGGGGAGCGCTCAAGGGCCCATCTTGTCCAGAGGCAGTGACCTCAGGCAGCTCAGCCCCCACAGAATCGTGTGGCACAGAGTTGTCAGAGTATCAAGCAAAGGTGAAGCCCCCAGAGCAAGAGCTCAGTAGAGGGATCCAGCATCAGCCACTGCTGCCCTCCTGCTTCTCTCCAAATTATGAGGTTAATGGTTGACTCCTATTGACACAGAAGACTAAAAGGGAACAGACTTTTTCTATTCTGCCAAGTGAAGGCTTAGAGAAGAAAAGTCTATCAAACTAACGGAGGGATGGGAAGAAGGTGCAAGCCCCAGAACAGCTAGCCCGAGGAGGCCTCCCAAAGTCGGAAAGAGGCTATTTAAAAAAAAAATTTTTAACGTTTATTTATTTTCGAGACAGAGAGAGACAGAGCATGAATGGGGGAGGGTCAGAGAGAGAGGGAGACACAGAATCTGAAACAGGCTCCAGGCTCTGAGCCATTAGCCCAGAGCCCGACCCGGGGCTCGAACTCACGGACCGCGAGATCGTGACCTGAGCCGAAGTCGGACGCCCAACCGACTGAGCAACCCAGGCGCCCCAAGAAAGAGGCTATTTTAACAAATACTGCTTTAGCTTTAGCAAGAGGTGACACGTTTACATAATGCAACCTCTAGGACTGCAAAGAAAAAAGTGCCAGGGACGAAAAAGGATTCAGAAAATCCAGAAAACGTTACAAAGGGCTATTCTGAGACCCAGAAGATAACATCTAAGCACTTCACGGGGCGCCATCCACTGTGCGAGGTGAGGTTCTCAGAACGCCACGCTCATTTACTTGTACAACGAGTTGACGGGGCAGGTACTGTGTCATCCCATTTCCCCCATACGTTAGGCTATGAGGGGACAGAGAGGTCAGGCAGCCCTAAGTGGAAGGAAATGGTAGATTCTGACCCAAAGTCCATGCCTTTAACCTCCATGCGACACTGCCCCCCCCCCCCCCCCCCGGTGCCTGCAGAGGCAGCCTGCCAGCAAACCACAGCCTCAAAGCTTGAGGTCGTGAGCCAACGCAGCAGACACTGAACTTGCCCACCAGGCCAGGGCCGGCAGCTGGAGCCGCCCTGGTTCCAGCCCCCTCTCTGCCTGCTTCTCATTCCTCCATGTGCAGCCAGGCCGCCCCCCCTTCTCCCCTGTAAGGTGGTCGGGCAGAGTGGTCGACGGTCAGCCCTGCCAGCTACACTCACCTGTCGAGGATGGGCTTTTCCTGTTCCTCCTCGGGGCTGGCACTGCCCAGGATCCGCTTCCGGGCCTCGGCGTACTCTGCCTCCCGCTGTGCTAGGGACTTGACAGGAAGGGCTGGCCTGCTGGTGGAGTTGGGGCTGCTGACCACACCGTTGCTGGTGGGCCTCTTGAGGATGCGGATCTGTGGAGGGGGCCCCGTGGGAAGGCTATCGTCCTGAATCACAATGGGCACTTTGGGAGGAGATTTGGATTTCCTGCTGACAAAGAGCAAACAGAGCTTCACAAGTCCTACCCCTGACTTCGGAGGCCCCAGCCACGTCCCTCAACCACCCCCATCACCTTCCCCTCCCTCCTCCTAATTCTATCCGTTGTTCTCTGGCCTCGGACCAGACAGCAGAACTCTCACTCCTGGGTGTCTCAGAAGAGCAACCTTGCCACAAGCTCACGTCGTCCTCAGGCCTGCTCCTCAGACCTCACCCCAGGCAAATGGGGCGGGAGCACCATCTCATTCTGGGACTTCTACACCCGGATTCACAGTCGCACCAACCACTGTTTGCCCCTGTGGCAAAACATTGCGTGCCCAGAGTCCAACGAGGTCAGTTAAAATCCCGACTTCCCTACACACAGAGCAGAGTGTAACAGGCTGGAGTAGCAGGAGCCCTTAGCTTAGGGGTCAGCAAAGTGTTCGCTCCGGCCACAGCCTTCCGCATGTGCCCACACCAGTCAAACACTACAAAGGAGCCCACTCCACCGTCCCTGCCTGGCATCAGGATAGGATTTACCAAACTGCCTCAGCCTTCTGGTAAGTGACCTGTGCCTCCCAGAGACCAGCTACGCCAGACAACTGGGTCATCTCTCCAGAAGAGGTTCTGAGCAGAGACACCTCCCTCACCCGGGCTCTCCGGTACCCTGGACGCGGCGGGGCTGGGGTGAAGGGCGATCCTAGAGACAGCGCGTCCCACTGCTCAGAGCAGAAGCACGTCCAAGGCTGCTGGGTGTGCACATCAGGCAACGAGTCCACAAGGAGAGGTGGAAAACACCACAGGAGAGGGAAAGAAACAAAAGCCACAAGAGAAAAAAGGGATCCGGGCAGGAGTGACCACTTCTCAGTAGCCACAAAGACCCTCCCCAGAGCAGCCAACTAGCTTCTCTTCAGAACCAAACAGCCTGCAGGGGGCCTGTTTTCAGAGCCGCGGTTGTCAGGAGGGGAAGGGGCTGGTGAACTCAGCTGCCGCCAGGGGAGGTCCGGGGGGGGGGGGGGGGGGGGGGGGG
>NW_026057585.1:92838099-92890599 GCF_023721935.1 Panthera uncia
GAGGACAGGAACAGTGTGGCAAGGGGACTGTAACCAGACTTCAGTGCAGCTGCTGAGACGAGCAGACAGACAAGGAGCCAGCAATCTGATCAAAGAGGCAGGAAGCCAGGAAACTAGCAGGCAGGCAGGGCATCCCGGCGTCCCCTGGGGAATGATAAGTCCAGAGAGGTCCTCTCCTCCTCCTCCCTGTCGCTAGTCCCTGTGGGAAGCCAACAGGTTACCTAAGCCCAAAGTCACACTGCTGAGGTCAATTTCACCTGCTCTGAAACCCACCTTCTCCCCTGTCCGGGGGTGGGGGTGGGGGTGGGGGTGGGGTATCCTTAAAAAGTCTTCGAGAATTTCTGAGCATCTTTTCTTCCAGAATACCCCCACAATGCCCTTAGCCACCACGTCACAGAGGGCCCACAGAAATCATCTGCCCAATCTCGTTATGTCACAGAGAAAGAAACTGGTGTCCAGAGGGCAAAACAACTTGTCCCAAACCTCAGAGCAACTGGAACACAGCCAGGCCTAAAACCTAAGTTTTCTGACTTACCACCCCCCCACTTTCTACCAGACCACCTCACACAGGGTACCCACGAAGTCAGAAGGCAGATGCGACACTCCAGCCTTACTCTCAAAGCCTCAAACCACCATGTCCTTGAGGGACACGCTCAGAAGCCTGGCCGGGAGCCTGCCCTGCTAAACCTGATGGCCACCTGGACAATACCACTGACTGCCCAGCTCTCACACGGCAGAGCATGAGCCCTCAGACCAGACAGCAGCCTTACCTCTCCTTTTGTGTGATCTTCAGTTTTTTTTCCAACCGTCTGTCTATTTCCTAGAGGAAAAAAATGTATATAAAAAGTGGAAAAAAATCTCTCTTAGATAAAAACTTATGTCTTTATTTTCAGAGCTAAGGATGGTGTCCTCTGACCAGGGACATTACTGTTTCCTTTGAGGTAACGGATGCAGACCTCCCTTTACTAGACTCTGGGGCTCGGGAACGGACTCCCTGAGGGTTCATCTCCCTCCATCCCCATGGCCACGGTGATAGTTCTAGACCTCATCATGCAGCTGGGTTCTTTGTATAGCTTCCAACTAGTCTCCTAGCCTCCAATCTGTCCTTCACAGAGCCACTCAAATCAACTTTGTAAACACAAATCTGGTTGTTTCCCCATTAAAACCCCCTAGACTGCTTGTCAGATCAAGTCCAAGTTCCTAAGCACGCCTCACCCACACCTTCCTTTATCTTCTGTTCCTGTTTTACATCACTGTGAAAGTGAGCTGTTACTAAGCCCCAGAACCCCGCACGCTGATCCACCTTCCCTTTGCCAACTTCCATTTCTCCTGCGACACCCAGCCTGATGTCTGCCTCTCCTTGGTCAAGTCTTCTCCGGTCCCGTGCAGTTAATCACCTGCTTCTCAGACATAAGCTCTCCCTCTTCTACATTCCTTCATAATCACATGTATCACAAATGAATAGCCTTCCCCCCCCACCCCCCACCCCCCCCGTATGGACTTGAACTCTGTGACTAGCACCTAGCCAAAGGCCCAGAACAAAACAGAAGTCTCACATCTGGGACACTGGACAGCAGTGAGCCCTCAGGGCCAGGAACTCTGATGCCTCCACGCCCTCATGCACAAGGGTCTGTACACTGGACAGGGGAGCTGTGCACAGAGCAAGCACCAAACCTTCAGGCCCCTTGGCTGTCCCACTGCTTTTTCTTACAAACATCCCACTCAGCTGTCCTCAGTGAGGACAACACCGTTCAGCTACTGAAGAAGGAAAAAACCGTATGAAACAATTAGGTTCTCTCTCTGAAAAAAAGACTTATAATCAGAGTGGTTCTCAACCAGGGGTGGTTCTCCCCACCACAAGACAATTTAGCAATGTCTGGAGACGCATCCCCCCCGCCCCCAATACTAGAGGGGACGTGCTACTGGCACCCAGTGGGTAGATAGAGTCCAGGATGCCATGCTGCTAAAATGGCACAATGCACAGAACAGCTCCCACAGCAAAAAACTGCCCAGCCCCAAATGTCAGTGGTGCTGAGGTTGAGAATCTTGACTTATAGGGTATACAGGATTTTCAAAGTTGTTGTTAACTTGCAAAACGTTAACTGCCTTAACTGCCAGTGAAGTCTCTGAAATGCACTGAGATCCACCCCAGGGCCCAGTGTGCAGCCAGTTTCCAGGAATGTTCCCCATGTCCTGAAAAGGGCTATATTCTACAGTTGACGGGTACGGTTCAAGCTAGTTAACTATAATGTTCAGAACTTCTAAATTCTTGCTGATTTGCTACATGTATCGACTCCAGAAAAAAAATCAAAGATTATCTTCTAGTAACTTGTCCCATTTGTTATTATGAAATGATCCTTTGCTTTAAAATCTATTATTTAAACTCATAAACATGGAGAACAAACTGAGGGTTACGGGAGGGGGGATGGGCTAAATGGGTAAGGGGCACTAAGGAATCAATCTACTCCTGAAATCATAGTTGCACTATATGCTAACTAATTTGGATGTAAATTTTAAAAAATTAAAAATAAAATTAAAAATAAAAGATAAAATTTTAAAAATCCATTATTTAATATTAATAAAGCCATGCCAAGTTTTCTTTTGGTTAGTATTCCCTGGAACGTTTCCCTATTTTCCTTCTCATCTTTCCACGCTCTTACTTTTGTCTCCTTCTTATAAACACTGTGAAGCTGGACTAACCATACAAAGCCAGATTTCAATCCAGTTTGACACTGACGTTCATTCTGATAGGTGCTGAGCTGTGTTTATATGTTTTTGTTTTTATGACATACCCCAAATGTATTAAGGCAAGCACAACGGACTGCATTCTGAGGATCCCCTCAACTCCCTGGAGGGGCTAGGAAGCCACTAGATGGAAAACTCACTCAAGCTTAGAACCCAGGCTGGCACTCAACAACTCTAATGACTGAATGGAAAAGGGACACGGAAATTGGGAGAACGGCCTGGATGTTTCCTGTGAACTAACAGACACGCAAAGAGAATCCACGCCCACAGCATAGTCTGTGTCAGAATTAATTGTTCCAATTTTTTTTTTTTTTTAATGAATACCAGTGTTATAACCTGAGTAGATACTATGTCTCACATTAGTCTGATGTCTATTACCATTTAAGGACTTTTCAAGGCCTTCTTCAAGTAACTCACAGTTTTAAAACTGCACAGTGTTATCGTTTTGCTCCAATCTGAAAATGACACTCCCTACTCAAGTGTCTCCATCAAAAATGCAAGGTTTAACATCTGTGGGATTTAGAGGCCTTCAAACAAGGTCAGAACCAAATGCCTCCACAGTCCAGGCAGCAGAGCCTTGGCTTACAGGGCCAGAGCAAGACCAAACTCAAGATTTTCATGGGAAAGCTCTACATTTTTAAACTTTATTACATGAACTCTCACTTTCATATTACGATGAGGGCCAAGTAAGGCATATAGGCAAAGGAGCCTAACACAGGAGTCTTTTTTTTTTTTTAACTGTGGTAAAATGAATACACATTACTTTAGTTGAATCTGAGAGGTCCCATCCAGGAGACTCTCAGGAAAACAAACTGCTTCCTTTTTTTCCGTACGGCCTCCGGGAAGACAGAATCTGCCCATGCCCAGCAAATGGAGTCTGGGTAGAGAAAAGCCCTTCAAGAGGGCATTATGTATGGACCATGTATGAGTAAATGGGCCTCTGTCCCCAAATTAGAATGTAACCAGCATCCCTGGCATATAATATAAGCTACTGGCTTTAGAAATAATGACCTATGTCTGGGGCACCTGGTTGGCTCAGTCGGTTGGGCATCCGACTTCGGCTCAGGTTACGATCTCACTATTTGTGAGTTCGAGCCCCGCCTGGGGCTCTGTGCGGACAGCTCGGAGCCTGGAGCCTGCTTCGGAGTCTGTGTCTCCCTCTCTCTCTGCCCTTCCCCTGCTCGTGCTCTGTCTCTGTCTCAAAAATAAATAAAAACATTAAAAAAAATTTAGAAATAATGACCTATGTCAATATAATACTTTCGGATTGTCAAGACCCTTCCCCCAAACACTCATTTTCGGTCACACATCCCTGGTTTGATGGACAAAAGAGCTTTTATCCTGTTCTGTCAGATGAAGGTGATGTGGCTCAGGGAGGTTAAGTTAACATACTCAATGTCACAAAGTAGTAAATCGTAGAGGCAGCCCAACACCTAAGGCCTTTCGGGGCCCTGCCTGATGCTGCTACAACCCCACAAGCGCTTGAATCCCTGGAGATGGTAAAGCCATCGGATGCTGGTCTTCTCTTCCTCATCTCCCCTGAATTCCACACTGCTCTCCGGGACTCCAATAACTAACACTCCCTTCAAGCTCCATCACATCAGGCAGGATGGCTTATCAGAGCTGAGGACGAATTCTTCCATCGGATTAGAGAATGGGATATAAATCCCAACAGCTTCGGTAGAAAGCTGATCCTGACTACGTCCAGATGGCCAGCTGGACACCAGTGTGCCCAGAGCTGGCCCCGCTAAGAGGGAGTGCCCTGCCCGCAAACGGAGAGGGCACTGCAACTCCCTCTGGAGTCTATCCAGGCATCATGAGTCAGTCCATTCTCTTTTTGGACAAGGCCTTGCAAGGGATCTGCTCTCAGTCTCGTGCTCTGAAGAGCTGCACCAAGCCAAAACTTTCCTACCGGGTGTGCTGCAAGGAGAATGCTTGTCTTCTCCAAAGATGCAACAGCCCAGTGGAATTCAAGGGCCCCAGGATGCTGTGTGAGGAAGCATCTGGATGTGGACCCAACAAGAAACCTTATCATCTAAGGGCACCTTCTCTTTTCATGAGGATGAACAGAACTCTGGCCCAAAGTCAAGGCTTCTGTGTTAGAGGCTCAACCTCCACAGGTAGTGAAAGAAACCCATACATAAGCTCATCACTCTATGACTTCTCGGAGCCATGAGGGGTCACCAGGACACAGGCAAGTGTTAGAGCATAAGCATATCAGAGGTAAGGTGCTAAGAAAAGCTTGATTTCCCATGACTTTTCCTGGCTATTTTTTGCCAAGTAGCACTGAGTAGACTCCAGAAGACAATGTGCTGTGTTCTGATGGTGGGGCGGGGGGTGGGTGGGGGGTGGTAAGGGGTCTCCTCTTTGGGTCAAAATCTTAAGCAAAAGGTCTGCTGTCACAGGGGCACCTGGATGGCTCAGTCGGTTAAGTGCCTGACTCTTGATCTCGGCTCATGACCATGAGGTCACGATCTCACGGTTTGTGGGATTGAGCCCTGCGTCGGACTCTGTGCTGGCAGCATGGAACTTGCTTGGGATTCTCTCTCCCTCTCTCAAAATAAATAAATGTAAAAAAAACAAACAAAAAACAAAAATGGTTTGCTATTACTAAACACAGGTATCACTTGCCCTGTGGGGCTACATCTCTACTAAAATGAGGTAAACCCTTCTTGGTCCGAGAGAACAAGCAAAACCAGAAGGAAAGGAGTGGAGGCAGGAGGTCGTGAAGAACCACAGTGGGGAGCAAGGTAGTTGTGGACAGCACTGGTCCTTTGTGGGAGGCAAAGGAGAGGCCACGGCCACAGGTGAATGAATCAGACACAACACCTGCAAATTCGACTCCCCTGAGGGAAAAAGCACAGCCTCAATGGCTGCTGATGCCCTTAACCTTGGAACGCTTACACTTGTGAGCCCCCTCACCCCCAGAAAGCTGGGGAACAGAGGCATGTGAAGGGAAGAGCAGAGAAGGGACACCTCAGCCTAATCTGCTACGCAGCCACCTCTTTCCAAAGGAACAAAGGAGACATGAGGATAGGGATGAATGTGCAAGGGGAGGCGGGTTACAATGACAGATTCCCTGCTGTGGCACTAAGAGGGGAATGAGAAGGGAAAAAAAGGAAGGTGAGAAGGGGAGCGAAGTGGAAGAAAGGCAAAGGAGAGAAATAAACAGGCTACTCTGGGCCTTGGGGCAAATTACAGCAAGTTCAAGTTCATCATCATCACAGCCATACTCTCAGACCTGAATATTCAAGAAACAGACTTTATCAGTTTACCTAGGGGTGATGGATGAAGCCCTAGGGGACTGATTCAAACTAGCCAAACTTGGGGTGCTTGGGTGGCTCAGTGGGTTGAGCGTCTGACTGTTGATTTCTGCTCAGGTCATGATCCCAGGGTCATGAGATCCAGCTCCACAACGGGCTCTGTGCTTAAGATTCTCTCTCTCTCCGGGCACCTGGGTGGCTCAGTCAGCTAAGTATCCGACTTTGGCTCAGGCCATGATCTCATGGTTTTTGGGTCTGAACCCCACATCAGGCTCACTGCTTTCAGTGCAGACCCCGCTTCGGATCCTCTGCACCCCTCTCTGCCCCTCCCCTGCTTGAGCGCACACTCTCCCCAAAATAAATGAAAACAAACTAGCCAAACTCACAATAGACAGCAAACAAACCCAAATCCTCTGCTACACTGTGTCCCGCCCTTTCTGGTGCCTGACCTCCTGCTGTCCACTCCCAGCCTCCCCCCAACTCAGTGCCAAAGACGCTGATTACCCTGCTCCTCCACCGCACCCCCTCCTCTGATAACCAGAATCCTTGCTCACCAGTGCGACGAACACAACTTCTAAGAATTCAAGAAACCTTGTATTAAATGGAGGTTCCTGGCCCTGAGTTAGGAAATAACCTCTTTTTATCACCCAAAGTTACTATTTAAGTGACTTTTCTCAGATGATTTGCTTCTCTTTGTCAGTTTCCATTTCAGAAGATGACATTTTCTGATTTTCTCCTCAGGCTCTCTGTGAACCACTGTGTCCCACAGGCTTGTCTGGTCATGTCCCGCTGTCCCAAATTGGGGAGCACACGTCCACAGACACTGGGGGAAATCTAAGAAGAGACTGAGCCCTGGGTACAGGGTTTCTCTCAGAACTGGAGCCGGACAGATCCTGACGAACATAATGACACCGTTTCAGCAAAACGCAGAGAAGATGCTGGGAAGAAGGCAGGCCTCGTCCCAACATGTGTGGCCCCGAACTCCCAGCACGGACGACAGTGCCAGGCTGGGCCTGGTCTCCGGAAGTCTTGGGCAGGACCTCAGCACCCACTCCCCTGGCTACAGGGCCTTCTGTGTCCGCAGCAAGGCACCTGTGTCTCCCAGATCACGCGTCTGGATGGGATTCTGCCTATTCCTGGGAGAGCCTCAATTTCACTTAGGAGGGAAGCACAAGAATTCACAGTTACAGACAGCAAAATCTGGTTTAACACTATCAGATAAAACGGGGTGTACTTTTGGAGCACACCGCTGGCCATTTCAAGTCCAGGCGTGAGATCCACACACTTTTCCAAACCACCTTCACACCAACTCTGTTAACTCTCTGTCTCAGCCCCTGCCTTGTTTCTCTACGTCAGTGCTGTGGCAGTGGACAGTGCTTCATCTACTGACCCTGGCCAACCCAGGGAGAGAAGCCCCCAGTGTCTTACCTCTCCAGGTTTGATTCTACAGCGATGTTTCATTCAGGAACATAGTCAGGTTCAAAACACTAACTCAACTCCTGGGCAAACATGATTGATTAAGTCAAAAAAAAAAAAAAAAAAGCTTTTTGCTGGTTGGCTCAGCCAGTGGGGCATGCGACTCTTATCCTGGGGTTGTAGGTTTGAGCCTCAAGTTGGGTGCAGAGATTACTCAAAAGTAAAATCTTGAGAAAAAAAAGTAAAATCTTGAAAAAGGCAGAGTTCAGAAGTTGAGAGACAAGACATCCGGGCCATGACTTCATCAGTTGCCCTTTTTTAATACAGACAGGTTAGTCTGTTTGAAGGAACACAGAACACTCCTCCCTTCTGTGCTACCCCCACAGCAAGGAAAACATTCCACGTTAAATGGGTCACTGTGGGGGCACAGGATAGTTTTAAAATGCCCTCCCTAAGGAAGTCTACACTTTGTTAATGTATCTCAAAAGCCATTGTCCTTTTGCTTCACTGTGACAGAAAAAAGAAAAAGAAAAGCAAAAGGAAAAGAAAAAAGTTGGAGGCAAGCATTTTGTGGCAAATTGACTGTAAGGTAGGAGACGTGCCAGATGCTGGATGCCCAGAGATAAGGCAACCTCTGCTGAAGAGGAGAGCCCAGCCAGGAGGGAGAAGACTGGTAGGGAACCACAGTCGCTGTGGTAGCTGTACAGACAGCATTGTGGAAAGAGAAATGGGGAGGTGGTGAACCTGTTAGGAGTCAGAGAAAATGGCAGAGACCTAAAGAACAGACTTTCAAGAAAAAGAGAGAGGCATAGAAACACTGGGGAGAAAGAGGATGAAAACATGAATAGAGGGAAAGGAAAATGGGGAAAAAAAGGGACCCCAAATAAGAGATAACTTCAACTGAAATCCACTGGATATTACTTGAGCTGCATTCAGCAAAGGTCTTTATTAGCTGGTATCCATGCAACTTTTGAAAAGCTGCTGCAGAAAGCCAGCTACACTTTCCAGGACCAGCCAGGTACAGATTTGAAGAAACCAGGGGCTCCAGAAAACCATGAAGGGCTTGGAGGGGTGGGGAGGATATGCTGTAGAGACAAGACAATTCTCACTTGCTTGGAAGGGAAGCCACTTCCCACTTTCCTTCCCAAGTTCCCAAGGCTTTCAGGAGCTCTCTGCACCTGCCCAGGAAGAGGAAATACTTTGGGCACATTTTCCAGCCACGCCGCCCAGTCCAGTGGCCACTGCCACACGTGGCTGGTGAGCACTTCACACGTGGTCAGTCCCAACTGAGATGTGCTGTAAATGCCGAATGCACAGCAGACTTCCCAGACTTATGACAACACAAAAAAAAAAAAAAAAAAAAAAAAAAAAAAGGTGTAAAACAGCTCATTAACATATTTTCAATATTGGTTATGTGCTGACCGTGATACTATTTGGGGTATGCTGCATTCCATTTAAGATATTCAGGGGCGCCTGGGTGGCTCAGTTGGTTGAGCGTCCGACTTCAGGTCGTGAACTTGCAGTTTCTGGGTTCGAGCACCAGGTCAGGCTCTGTTTTCCCCTCTCTCTCTGCCCCTCCCCTGCTCGTGCTCGGTCTCTCTCTCTCTCAGAAATGAAGTAAACATTAAAAATTTTTTAATTTAAATATTCAAATTACTGAATTTGAGCCAGAGTGCCTGGCTGACTTAGTTGGTAGAGCATGCGAGTCTTGATCTCAGGGTTGTGAGTTCAAGACCTATGCTGGGTGTATAGAGATTACTTAAATAAATAAAACTTAAAAAAATATTAAAATCCATTCCACCTGTTTCCTTATACTTTTTAAATGTGGCTTTGGGGAAGTTTTAAATCACACGTGTGGCTAACATGGGACTTCGCTTAGACAACACTGCTTGAGATACAGTCTTAGAATAAGATGTATCTGTTATACATTTAATATTTCAGCAACTAGCTGGGGCGCCTGGGTGGCTCAGTCCATTGAGCGTCTGACTTCGGCTCAGGTCAGGATCTCTCAGTTTGTGAGTTCGAGTCCCGCGTCGGGCTCTGTGCTGACAGCTCAGAGCCTGGAGCCTGCTTCGGATTATGTGTCTCCCTCTCTCTGCCCCTTCCCCGCTCATGTTCTGTCTCTCTGTCTCTCAAAAATGAATAAACGTTAAAAAAAAAAAAAATTCAGCAACTAGCAACTGAGCACCTTAGGGACCCAAGAGGCAAGGGGCATGCCGTTTACTGATGTAAACACCACATATCCTACTGTGGCGGGTCCTCTCATTTTGGTGTGCCAGCAACCAGCACTCGACCAGTGCCCAACGTTCAGCCCAGGCCCTGCTCTAAGTGACACTCACAACTTCATCAATCTTGCTCTCTACACCACCCCCCCCATCCTGCTGAAACTTGCCGGAGTCACCAATGACCTCAACGGTCACTTCCACACCTTCACTTCACTCAGCCTCTCAGCAGCGTCCAACACTGCTCGCTGCTCCCTCCTCAAAGTACTGTCCATCCCAGCCTGCCGGTCCCCTCCCAGCTCCCTGGTAGCTCCTCTCATGCCCACAGTTAACGTCCCCTGGTCTGCACCTCCCCTCCTCCGTGACTCCGCTGGCTGATTTGGCAACGGCACCTGGTTCCACGGCCTTCCACACATCAGTGGGTGTACGGCTGCCGACTCACCACCCCCACTCTGATTTCACAAGGGACCTAAACTCCCCAGGCCCCAAACCAAACTCTTGACTTCATTCACTCCCCCAAGCCTGCTCCTCCCACACTCCCTGTCCTCACCCCGCTTCAGAAACCCCAGTCTTCTGGCAGCTCTGATGTCTCTTTCATCCCCCCACGTTGGTTCTACTTGCAAAACAGATCCCGAATTTTCCCAACGCTTCTGCTACTGTGACCTCCCTGGTCCAAATTACCACAGCCCTTGAAAGGACAGCTGAAATGGCATCTTCAGTCTGTGTTCCCACTCTTGCCCTTACGGTTTATTTTACACGTAACAACCAGAATGAATAATCCTTTTGAAAACCAAGTCAGCCTCTGCTCAAAACCCTCACATGGCTTCCTGTTTCAAGGTAATACCCACCAGAGCCTACTAGCCTCTACGGGATCCGGCTCCCTGCTACCTCTGGGCCACGCTGTTCCTCAAATAAAACAAGCATCCTCCAGCCTCAGGACCTTTGCACTTGCCGTTCCCTCTACCTGGAATGCATTTCCACCAGCTTCTTCTGCACACTTGCTTTCTCACTCCCTTCAGGTCTCTCTGCCTATCTTTACTGAGGCCTCCTCTGACCTTCCTCCCCCTGCACTCCCCACACACAATGGCACCTCTGCCAGTCACTTTCTACATTCTTTATCTCTCTTATTTTTCTTCATTGGGTGTGTATATAAAACATTATTGTTTATTGTCCATTTTTCTCCACTAGAAAGCAAGTTTTAGGAGAAGAAAGTTCTTTCACTACAGTTGTCCATAGCTCCTAAAACAGTACCCAACACATGAATTATGAACCATCCTGTGAAACAGGGATTTTAGAGATATAGCCCCATTTTGGGGTGCCTGGGTGGCTCAGTAGTCAGTTAAGCGTCTGGGTTCAGCTCAGGTCATGATCTTGCGGTGAGTTCGAGCCCCGCATCAGGCTCTGCGGTCTCAGCTTGGAGCCTGCTTTGGATCCTCTGTCCCCCTCTCTCTTCCCCTCCCTTGCTTGCACCCCCTCTTTCAAAAGTAAACATTAAAAGAGGGGCGCCTGGGTGGTTCAGTCGGTTAAGTGTCCGACTTCAGGTCATGATCTCATGGTGAGTTCGAGCCCCACGTCAGGCTCTGTGCTGACAGCTCAGAGACTGGAGCCTGCTTCAGATCCTGTGTCTCCCTCTCTCTCTGCCCCTCCCCCACTTGTTCTCTGTCTCAAAAATAAGTAAAATGTTAAAAAAAATTTGTTTAAAAACATTAAAAGAGAGAGAAAGATAGCCCCATTTTACAAATGATTTACAAACCAATTCTGAGAGGTTACGTACTTTGACCATGGTTCCACAACAGTACAGAGGGGAGCCAGAATCTGAACTGGGTCTATCTGGGTCTGAACACAGCAACACTACCTGTGTTCCCAGTAAGAGCTGAGGCTGTCACACGCATTTGTCAGCAGTAGTGGTGGTGGCAGCACACTCCAAGCACCTGCTGCAGGTGTGTGTAAGGAAGTCTCTGGCCCTCCCTTCACCACCTCACCCTCACCATAATCCATGGGACATACAACAGCCATGCTGCATGCTCAGGGTTAAATGACTTGCCTAAGGCCACTCGACTTGTAAGTGACAAAACTGAATCCTAAACCTCAAGAGGAGGAAGCAAAAACGTTCAGGAGTGGCTAGCGGGTGGCCACAGGAACTACGAAGGTAGGATAAAGGCAGACAGGGAATATCACCCTGCCTAATCTGCACCCCAGGCCAGGCCAGTGCAAGCTGAGGGCTTCTAAGGAAGGGCTACAGCAGTGGCAGACCACAACCAAGTCCAGACCTTAAGTCTGCCAAGAAGTCCCCTAAAAGAAACAATTCTTCAGTACAGAACGAGTCTGGTGATATAGACGTATCCCAGGATGGAGGGCCTCAGAAGCTGAGAACTGCAATCTTGAGACACTGTTTCCTTCTGCTTCCAGTGCCTCTTCAAAGAGTCTCCATGGGGGAGGGAATCCATACAACCCTTTAGCTTAAAAGCGCAGAACGGGCAGGAGGGAGAGTAGGGCGGCGAGCCCTGTCCCTGGAATAAAATAATGGGTAGAATCTAACGGGGCTCCCCTTTCTCTACGCTCGTTATTGCCTTTCCCTACGCTCGTTATTGCCTTTCCCTTACAATTCAAAGAAAACTGTTTATTAGTTCTCAGGGGGAGCAAGAAAGAGACCTCTCAGCCAGTCTTAGGAACCTGCCACTCTAACCAGGCAGAGACTCTACTGGAGTGGCTGGGGAATGCCCTCATGCTCACGACCACCGTACTCGCTACTCCAACATCCGCCTGTGTGCTCCATTTAACCCTCACTGCCAGGCAAGGAGGATTTTATTAGCCCCAGGTGACAAAAGAGGAAAAGAAGTTGAGAGAAAGGTAGGCAGTGATCTGCCCAAAACCAGACCTGGCACCTCAAGAGTCAGCCTAGCCTTCGGACTTCTGTTACTGCCATGGATGGAGGAAATGGGTCACTAACTGGCAGAAGTGACCTGCTCTTTCCTCCTTTTATAAAGACAGCAAGGCTCCTCTCCCAGGAGGAAATACAATGCATTTGGACACTGGGGGATGGAACAAAGTCATTCTTACCTCCTCCCTACACCACCAGGAAGTTTCATCCAAAGGCCCAAGGGCCCTGTCATCAAAGGCTACTTAGAATCATGGCACTAAGCAGGGGCAGCAAACACAATGCCTCCAGGTCAAGCCAATAAAGTAAGCAGGAAGGATCACAACAGGTCGCACAATACATAAAGTGGGGACTACAGAGGACAGGAGAACCACCAAGGCCCAGGGAAAAGCATTCAAATTCAATATGTAAACAAAGCGTGCACCCCCCGAAAGTACATAGGCTGAATACCCAAGAGCCGCCAGTCTGCAACTACAGATACAGGGATCCTTAAGATAGCAAGCAGAGTGGTTAAATCTTTCAAGAGATGTGAGCAAAAGATATTTATATTATGTCTTTTCACTTGGCCAGATGTTATTTCCCAATTATGATCAAGATTTCAACGAGCATGTCATTTGCAGTCACTGTTTTTAGTGTTACATCGACAGCAGGGGTGCCTTCCTGGCTCAGTCAGTGGAGCATGTGCCTCTTAATCTTGGGGTCAGGAGTTTGAGACCCACATTGGGTGTGGAGGCTACTTAGAATTTTAGGGGCACCTGGGTGGCTCAGTCGGCTGAGTGTCTGACTTCAGCTCAGGTCATGATGTCGTGGCTTGTGGGTTCAAGCCCCGCATTGGGCTCGATGCTGTCGACACACAGCCTGCTTTGGATCCCCTGTCCCACCCCTTCTTTCTGCCCCTTGCCCGCTTGCACTCTCTCAAAAATAAATAAATCTTTAAAAATAAAATTAAAGTTAAAAAAGTTTTGTTTTGTTTTAAATTTAAAACAACTGACAGCAACTGTGTCCTTTTGGCTCTTGGGAACCAAATTCAAGTTTCTCAGAGACAAGAAATTTATCAACTCATCATCAGACTACAGAGGCAGAAGGCCAATCCCAGGTGAAACAAATAACAATACTTCAAAGGAACTAGCAACTAAACATCCTAAAGCAGTTAACTGGTTAATTACCTGCTGAAAAGCAAAGGTAAACAAACAGTCCAAAAAGGTCCCTAAGAGTGTGGGCTCAGGATGCCAGTAGCTGAGCTGAGACCGACCAAGTGATTTCCTCTCCAGGACACTAGGAATAAAAACACCTACGCATCACCAGGTCACGGAGACTGACTGGGATAATGAATGTGAAAATGCGCTCCGCAAAGCCTGTAGTGAGCCCTTAAGACGCTATCTAAGAAGTCCTTCCAAAAGAGGCCAGCAGGATTTGGGAGTCTGTGTGGGCTTACGGGCGGAGCCCACTCACCAGTGAGATGTGCAACTGGGTGGCAAAAACAGCACTGAGAGCTGGAGGGTCACAAATGCTCGTATTGGGCCAAGAATATGCCAAATGCCAGAGCATAAGGGCTGGGAATTTGGCTCTCAAGGTCCAGGAAGAGTGAGGACAACCTTGACCTCTCCAGACTCGAGTTCGAACAGTCTAAGGATCACAACCCTGAAGAATGCAATTTCAACCGTACATATTATTCCTTTTAGGAAGGAATGACTGTAATTTCCTGTGTTCATTTTATAAGGGAAAGAGTTTTGGGTGCAGGGAGGGGATGACTTACTGGGAGGGACATCTTGAAATGTCTTAACCTCAGGGATAAGATTTTTTATCTACATAAAGACTGAGGTCAGGATTTGTTGCTAATTTCTGCGGTGGTGGGTTTTCACCTCTATCTTCCCATCAAACATCCTGCATGGAGCTGAACGTTACAGAGAAGGATGCTTGGTAGAGGCTACCAGTTAAAAACCCTTCAGCAAGAGAAATCTCTACGGTTACTACTTCACACACACACACACACACACACACACACACACACACACACACACATTTCATTCTGTATTTTGGCCGCAAATGTAAGTAGCTAAACTCAGTCTTCCCCTAGGAAACCAAGTCAGTAACTGTCCTGACAGAAAATAATTTCTATTCCTGTGGGGCAAGCGTGCAGGAAAGAACACCCCACTCCTTGGTGAAGGCTTCTACCTGATACAGCCAGAAATGGACATTACCTGTGGGGAAGCCACTGCAGTATAAAGGTGGAAACTGGAAAGAAAGATGTAGCCCCAAGAATACATCTGAGTCATCAGATCTAGACAACAGCGCCTTTTCTCTTGCAGGGATTTACCAAAAGCTTTACAGAGATACACTAAGTTCTCTCCTGTTGTAGAAGTTAAAGCAAGTAGGTCTGTGACTGCATCTCCAGCCCACAGCAACCATGGCAGCTGTCTCAAACACCTAGAGCATGCTGGGAACAGGCCCCCCAAGCAGCCTCAATGAAAGGAGCAGAGGGGTTACTCGTGAAAAGTGCATGACGGTTTCTTTGAAACCATAACGAAACAGACCTGTTTCCAGAATCACAAGGACAGACTGCTCAGCATGATCATGTCTCAACCGGCCAAATGCTTTATAGAAGGCTGCTCTGAGCAAATCACAATCCTTAAGACCCAATCTTCCCAGAAAGAACTGGAACAGCTTAGAAATGGCTCCTTCAGGGGCGCCTGGGTGGCTCAGTCAGTTGGGCGGCCGACTTCGGCTCAGGTCATGATCTTGCGGTCCATGAGTTTGAGCCCCGCGTCAGGCTCTGTGCTGACCGCTCAGAGCCGGTAGCCTGTTTCGGATTCTGCGTCTCCCTCTCTCTCTGACCCTCCCCCGTTCATGCTCTGTCTGTCTCTGTCTCAAAAATAAATAAACGTTAAAAAAAAAAAAATTAAAAAAAAAAAAAAGAAATGGCTCCTTCACAGGCATGGGACACCTGGATTTGTACTTTCCAATACCACAAATCTTAAATGCCTTCTTTACTATAAGGACAAAGAAATCAGCACCAGGTAGCCCCGAAATAACTGTTATCTGCCCACTACCCACAGCTATGGTAAATATTCCATAATGACAGCAGTTACAGGAAGTGCTAAGGACCCCAAAGTAAGGTGCAAGCCATATGCTCCAGGAGGGAGGATGGCCTCTTCTCTAAAGAATAAGAAGTAAATCAGGCAGCTCTTTCTGCCCATGGGTCCTGTCCCCATGCTTTAATAAAATCACCTTTTTGCATGCACATGCACACGCGCGCACGCCCACACACACACACACACACACACACACACACACACACGAAGTAAATCAAAGTTCTTATCTCTTCAATTAAAATCTATGCCAGGGATGCCTGGATGGCTCGGTTGGTTAAACATCCGACTGTTGACTTGGGCTCAAGTCATGATCTTCTGGTTCGTGGGAACAAGCCCCATGTTAGGCTCTGTGCTGACTGCATGGGGCCTGATTGGGATTCTCTCTCCCCCTCTGTCTTTACCCCTCCCCCATGCGAGCGCTCACACGCACGCTCTGTCTCAAAATAAGTAAATAAACAAATATGCCACTACTCTGCTTTAAAAAAAAAAATTAAGCCTTCAAAGCTCTCTTGTGCTGTAAGGACAAAGTCCAAGCTCCCCAGAACCAAATACAACGAGGCCCTTCCCCATCTGGCCCCTGCATACCTCTCTGGCCTCGTCTCTTTCCATTCAGCCCTGCCAAACCCTTACCCCACAGCCAGAAGGAAGTATTTGTAGCTCTCCCAATGCGGCACATTCTTCTCTTGCTGCCTATACACATCCACATTGGTCCTACGCTCTACCCACCCCTCCCAGACTTTCTACGGCTTAATTCAAGTAGTCTGAAACACCACCTTCTTTCTACAAGACTGTCTCTGATCCCAGCTATCGTACCCCATCTATGCCTCTTCTAAAGAAAAGCGCTGCTTTACCCATCTGACTCCTCCACTGGCCTGTGCCCAGTGCCTGATACACAGTAGGTATTTGGAGTTTACTGACACTTTCTTATAGACTTATATGGCATCCAGCATTGCTGATGGGGTAATGTTTAGAGGTTCAGTGAGGGTAGAAAGTAAACATAAATTTGAATTCTTAGTCCAGAAGAGGGACTAGTCGTCCTTTAACTTAAGATACATTTTCTTCCAATTAGTTACATGACTTGCCTTTGGCAAAGGACAAAAGGCAACTTTGAGATGCAAAGAAATCAGAGAGGCTGCCAAAGCATTACAGCTACCAGTCCAATTCCATTTATGTACCATCTGCCTTCCCCTAGGATCAGGTTAGCCCATTACCAACAAGATGGACAAGGTTATGCCTTTTTTTGTTTGTTTTTTTTCCCCTAAACATGTGAATATATAAAGCTTCAAACTGTCAGAAACTGAGCAAACTGTTGATCTGATTTTTTTTTTTTTGGCGCACAAAAAAAAATTTTCCAATTACAAAATGCTCTATTTGTCCCTTGAGATGTGCTTAAAACAAAGGACAGAATTTAGAGTTTGAATCAAAATTAACTCAATTTACATTTTCATTTCTCCCAAAGGCAGTATATTTTTAAAGAAGCATTTCCTTAGTGGGATGTAAGTTATATTCCTTGAATTGTCCTTTGATTGGCAATGTGACTCTTTGGGAGGAAACAGGAAAGGAATAGTTCTATATCAAGTCAGTGTTCACCACATTAACTAAAAGCAAAAGGCAGCCAATTTACAGAAAATTTGGAGTATTTCTCAATTTGGAGTCTTCCCCAGAATGACACAATAGGACTCAATATTGAGTATTTTGAAAATATGCAAGAAAAAAACGATCTCAGATGTACTGACACGTAAGAAATTCCAGGGGCACCTAGGTGGTTCAGTCGGTTAAGCATCTGACTCTTGATTTCGGCTCAGGTCATGACCTCACGATGAGATTGAGCCCTGCAGTGGGCTCTGTGACGATAGCAGGAGCCTGCCTGGGATTCTCTCTCTCTCTCTGCCTGTCCTCCACCCCCAACACAGGCAGGTGCGGTCTCTCTCAAAATAAATAAACATTAAAAAACAAAACAAAACCTCCAGTATGACATCAACATTTTTTTGTGGTGCCGAGGGCAGGGATCACCCAAAAGCCTCTATTTTGAAGGATCAGAACTACCTCCAGATAATATAAAGATTGCGTGTTCACTTAAAAAAACTGTCAACCCCCATTTACTAGCCTCCTCACCATCCAGATTGTTTTTTTGGAAGGGTGAGTGCGTAACACTCATTACCAAGTTTCAGTTGTTAGAAAGGATCACTTGAATGTTAGAAAGGATAACTTTTACATATGCAACTGGCTACATGTGAAAGACATGTACAATCAGTTGGTTTCCCAGTGACGTGGACACAGCACATCATCCCATCTCTGGCACCCTTCCTTCAAAGGTGCACATTTACAAAACCGTTTGTGAAATTCAAAGAGGGAATCAAATTCAAGAAAGCCTTCAAATATAAGCCGAAAGCAAACATATGAAAAAATAAAGGTAATGTCCAACTCCCAAGTCTTCCACAGGTCCCAGGAAGGGAGACAGCAAAATGCTACAGAATGAACTCTGCCTTGGGAGTCAGATAGGCTTTGGTGTCAAAACCCAGCTCCCTACTTACTATCCGTGCGACCTTGAGCAAGACAGGTTATTCTCTCAACTTCAGTTTCCTTGGTTATAAAAGGGCAATAACTACAGATTATTTCAGTGGTTCAGTTACATAAAAGATATAGAAGGAACCTGCATTTTGCTCCTATGTCAACAAGGCAAGGTTTGGGTTCCATCTCTGTACCGGGCACTTCTAAAGGGTTTTACTAACATATAGTCAAAAGAGTAGTGGACAAACATCAGAAAGATCTAAGTTAAATCCTACATCCCTGGGGTTCATTCAGCTGTAAAATGTGGGACTGAGCTAGCTGATCCTTATCTGTTCTGAAAAACACAAGTAATCCACAGATTTCTGAATCCTGCATTGATTTTTGTTTTTATTTTCTTAACATGAAAAACTCACGTCTCTTGTAAACAGGTCAGAAAAAACAAAAGAAATGTCAAGATGCTCAAGACACTTATCATTTGAGCCACATTCAAATTACAGGCCAGGCTTTTTTTTTTTTTTTTTTTTTTTTTGCAGGAGGGTGTACATGAAGGATGTCTGAATGCTGCACTCATATTAGTGGTAGGTAATAAATGCCTGTACCCGGAAATTTTGCATTCTATAGGACAAAGTCACTGCTACACACACTGTCCAGCACATAGAGACACTCAAAAAATGTTTGCTGAATAAACACCCAGACGACACCTGTTGCTCTCTATAAAATCTTTCAATCGCTCTCCTTACTCGTCAAAATCCAAGAAAGATGGTCAGCACATAAGAACTGTATCAAATACCTTCTGAACGAACTAATCCTTCAAGTTCTTAATTGTGCTAAGCGGAAAAACATAAACACCATGAAAGAAATGCTGAACCACGGGAAAAGACTACGAGCGAAGCCAAGTTTCAACATTCCCGCAGAGATACCCTCTGCAGCCGGGTCAATTTCTCCGCCTCTTCCAGCTCTGATGAGCACCCTCAAAGGCGCTTGGGGGAAAATAAATAAATAAATAAATAAAAACAAAACTCCTGTTCTACCCTAGTACACTCAGCTCTCCGCGCCCCACTCCCAACACATAAACCTTGAAGGTGGAGGTCACTTGAGCCAACACTGAACAGACACGAACGCCGGGAGGCCAAAAGGCTATCTCCGCATCTTCCCAAGGGTCACCACTGAACCACAAACTCTGAAAAGACCCAAATTAATCACAAACCTAAGAGGATTGGCTCCGGCTGTTTCAGCTTGGGATAAACTATTTCCCTACAGCTTCTAGAGTCAAACAAAAACTCCAAAAGCAAAGTCGAAGGGTCCATTTCCCCCCTCCTCTCCCAGGAATGCGGCTACTTTACAAATCGCACCCCTCCCCCCTCCCCCCCCCCCCCCCGAACCCGGGCAAGTACTCTCCAAGACCTTCGCCCCGGGCCCAGATCGCTGGGTGGGTCCCCGGGGAGAGGGGCTGCCCACCGGGCTTTCGGTTGTTCTGGCGGGGTCCCCGGGAGACCCGCCTGCAACGGGCTCTCAGAGTAAAACTGAAAGAGAAAAAAAAAAAACCCAGACTCGCCCACCGTGGCGGAAGGCGCAAAGCAATGGGGGATTTTAGCACAGAGTGGAGGGGACCAGAGACGACTCAATTTCCCCGCCTGCCCTCCGCTGCTCTTCTCCGGAGCCCGGCACGCCGTCCCGGTCAGCGCAGCCCCCCCCCCCCCCCCCCGGTGTGTCGCTCCTCATCAGAGCACATGAACTTTAAAATGGTGACTCGGAAGGGGGGGGGTGGGCGGCGACAGGAGAGGAAGGGCCAGAGAGTCCCGGGAAGAGCTAGCGGGCGCGGGGGCCACGCAAAGAGGCCCTGGATGGCGGGTGGGGCGCCCCGGGTGACGCACACGTCGGGGGGGATGTAGGGAAGCGCACCCGGCGAAGGTGGAGGGAGAAATGGAACGCGGCCCCTTTAAGAGGCCTTCACGGCGCTCAAGGACCGGGGGCCTCTCCTCCACGCCCGGCCCGGCGTGTGGGGCCCTTCCTTGGGGAGAACCATCCCCAGGCCCGCTCCCCGGAGGCTTCCCTCACGCCAGGTCCCGCCCGGCCCTGCCCCGCGGCGGCGGCTCCTCCTTACCCCGCTGTCTGCCGCCTCCTCCCAGCTCTCAGCGACCTCCTCATCTTCCATCTTACTCGCCGCTCTCCCTCCTCCCCCACCCCCTCCCCGCGCCTGCGCCCTGAAGCGCGCCTCCGTCGCGGGCGCCGGCACGCAAGGCTTTACTCAATGGACCCCGCCCCTTGCCAAGCCCGGAAGAAGCGCCTGGCCAGCGCCCATGAGCATCGAGAAAGCCATCTTGGAAAAGGGCAGAGGAACCAGAAGATTGCCATTTTTCTTAAGGGCAACGTGTTAGCTCTTGTACTCAATGAGAGAGTCCACGTGAAGTCATCGTCCTGAGTAGGGAAAGTGTGTTCTTTGGAACCATCTTTTCTAAGGGCAGGCAATTACTGAGAACTTTTTTTTTTTTTTTTTAAAGTGACTGGTAATCTTCATGAACTGCAGATGACGTATTTTTTTTAAAGTTCTTAAAATATTTTTATGCCTCAATAGAGGATGAAAAACATCTGATGCATAACACATTTTGTTATTTCTATGTGATAAGGTGAAAATCGTTACAGTTTTTCCTTCACATAAAGCATATTCCAAGCAACTGTTAACTAAAACGGTAGTTTTAGTTGATAATACTGCACCTGAGCTGGCCAACCAGAACCACAAAAGTTCTCCTGAGTCTTCAATGACAGATACAAACATTAGCATTTCCTTAAACATTTATTTATGCATCTTCCTAAACGGTATTCCTGCTTTATTTTTCTACAGTACAGAAGTAGAGACCTTGAACTTTAAAGTTCAACTTTGGACACTTCCAACTTGAACAAGTTTGTGCGATCTTATGCAAGTTACTTGTGGGTTCTGTGCTTCAGTTTCCTCAAGTGTAAAAAAAAAAAAAGATAATAATAGTAGCTGCTTCAAAGGTAGATTGTAAGAATTAAACTAGTTACTATGCTGAGAAGCATTGGACAGTGCTTGACCCATAGTAAGAGTTCCAAGGGTTAGCTATTATCATTGTGAGGGTGTCTTGCCTCCCTAAAAAAACCCTGCAATTCTCTAATCATCCTTTCTTTCCCAAAACACAAAAAAGGGGGAAAGCAAACACCATGTATTTTTATTCTCACTGTCATATTCCCATGGGCTCCCCAGTTTTAAAAACCTGTCATTTGGTAGTGGTGCATTTAGCTATTTGTAATCAAATTACCTAACTTGGAATGTGTTTCTTCTCATGTTTTTAGCACGTCATTAATCTTTCTAAAGTAACAGCTTCCTGTTGAGAATTTTTTATTCTTTTTTTTTTAAAGTCTATTTACTTATTTTGAGAAAGACAGAGACAGTGTGGATGGAGGAGGGGCGGGGGTGGGGGGGGGGCTTGAACACACGAAACCAAGATCATGACCCGAGCTGAAACCAAGAGTTGGACACTCAACCGACTGAGCCACCCAGGTACCCCAAGAATTTTTGCGATTTGCATTCCTAATAATTATTATATAAACTGCAATCATGTGTTAAATGTTACTAGTTTTTATTTAGAAGTTAAAGTGACATGCTTACTAATTCTGGTTTCATGACTTCCTGTCTCTGAAATATGGATAATCTCTGGGTATGTCCTCAGTCCATGGTTTTTACATAGATGCTCATGATGTAAGCTCCCTACTGAATGCTAAAGACTCCCAAAGTTGACTTCCAGCCCTGACCTGACCTGGTGTTACCAATTCTTTTTTTTTTTTTTTAACGTTTATTTATTTTTGAGACAGAGAGAGAGACAGAGTATGAACGGGGGAGGGGCAGAGAGAGAGGGAGACACAGAATCAGAAGCAGGCTCCAGGCTCTGGGCCATCAGCCCAGAGCCCGACGCGGGGCTCGAACTCACGGACCGTGAGATCGTGACCTGAGCTGAAGTCGGACGCTTAACCGACTGAGCCACCCAGGCGCCCCACCAATTCTTAATCTAGGCTTCTTACTGGCATCTCCACATTGGATATTCCATTAGCAATTCAAATTCTCTATGTATAAAATATAATAAAATATTATGAACAGCCTGACCAATGTCAGAGAAAAAGCATTTTGTCTTGTTCACTCTCTGGAGTTATGTTTACTTTGTTGGGTTTTTTAAAAAAGATTTTATTTTTTTTTTAAGTTTATTTATTTATTTTGAGAGGTGCGGGGGGGGGGAAGCACACTTCAGGGCAAGGCTGCAAGATCATGACCTGGGCCGATATCAAGAGTCGTATTCTTAACCAACAGAGTCACCCAGGCACGCCTAAAGATTTTTATGTTTAAGTAAGCTCTCCACCCAATGTGGGGCTTGAACCTACAACCTGGAGATCAAGTGTTATATGCTCTATGGACTGAGCCAGCAGACACCCCTGGAGCTATATTTACTTTGAATACATTCTTCTGTGAACCTGTTCTCTTAAGTGAATTATCCTGACTGGGCCTTGGGGACAGCAAGGAGGATGAGATTGTCTATCAGGCCTCACCAAAGTCTCACTCTTGAGGTTTGATTAATTTTTCATCATTGCAGCTGATGTGCTTTTTTTTTTTTTTTTTTTTTAAGGCTTTGTAGTTGTAGAATGTTACCAGCAGAGGGAGATAGTTTCTTACAATTTTGTTATATTTGCCATTGCACCTTCACAAAGGAATTAGTTGGACATTCCTGAGACTGAATTTTCCAGGCGAGCAGAAAGATAGAGACCTTGGAAACCATTTGAGCATGTTGCAAAGGAAATAGCTTTTGTTCCACTAAGGCTAGACACCAGCCCTAGATATAGACCCCTTGCGACCTTGGGCAAGTCCCTTCCTCATCTGTAATATGAGGGGATGGGACCAAATAAGTTCTGAAATCGAGGAAGTGGTGGTGATTTTCTTCGATCAGGGGGAAAGTCCAAGAAGTTGCAGTAGTGGTACATGTAGATATTAGCAGATATCCTAAAACATGAGTTTCTCTTTCCTGTGAAATACATTTGATACACTATTCACATTTGGGACTTGTACTCAGAACTGCAGGCACCTTTGATACATCAGATAAAACACTCTGATATGTGATAGGAATTAAGAGCAAAGCCCATAGTGAGGAAACTTTCCATCTAATGCACAAACTGATGCTAGGTAGACAGTTGTGTTAAGAAATAAATGGGAAAGCAAGCGGAAGAAAGAAAGAAAGAAAGAAAGAAAGAAAGAAAGAAAGAAACATCTTACCAATATTTAAAGTGTACATTACATGCCTTTTGACCCAGCAGTTGCATTTCTAGAAAATTTCCCTGTGGATACATTTGCTCATATGCAAATAACAAAAGTACAAGGATATGCTTTGCTACTTTGTTTATACTCACAAAACAGTAGAGACAAATGTCCACCTCTAGAGAATTTATTTAAAAAATATATGGTACAGGGCATCCGGGATGTCTAGGTGGCTCAGTCGGTTAAGCGTCCGACTTCGGCTCAGGTCATGATTTCATGGGCCGTGGGTTCGAGCCCCATGTCAGGCTCTGTGCTGACAGCTTGGAACCTGAAGCCTGCTTCGGATTCTGTGCCTCCTCTCTCTGCCCCTCCCCCGCTTGCACTCTGTCTCTCTGTCTCAAAAATAAACATTAAAAAAAATTGGGGGGCACCTGGGTGGCTCAGTCGGTTGGGCGTCTGACTTTGGCTCAGGTCATGATCTCATGGTTCGTGGGTTCAAGCCCTGCATGGGGCTCTGTGCTGACAGCTTGGAGCCTGGAGCTTGCTTTGGATTCTGTGTCTCCCTCTTTCTCTGCCCCTCTCCCGCTCATGCTCTGTCTCTCTCTCAAAAATAAATAAACATTCTTTTAAAATTATTATTTAAAAAAAGCAGCAAGGTAAAGAGCAGCATGTATAGCTTGCTGCTATTTGTATTTATTTATTTATTTATTTATTTATTTATATGTTGTATGTGTACTTGTTTTGCTTTTTATTTATTTTTTTAATTTTTTTTTAACGTTTATTTATTTTTGAGACAGAGAGAGACAGAGCATGAACGGGGGAGGGTCAGAGAGAGAAGGAGACACAGAATCTGAAACAGGCTCCAGGCTCTGAGCGGTCAGCACAGAGCCCGACGCGGGGCTCGAACTCACAGACCGCGAGATCATGACCTGAGCCGAAGTCGGACGCTTAACCGACTGAGCCACCCAGGCGCCCCTGTTTTGCTTTTTAAAGTAATCTCTACCCCAAACGTGGGACTCACAGCCTGGAGATCCAGAGTCATATGCTTTTCCCACTGAGCCAACCAGGAGCCCCTATATGTGTATGTGTTTGTTGGCGTGTACATCTCTGGAAAGATATAAGGAATTTGTAATGGTAGTTGCTTTGGTGGAGGAAAGAGGTAGCTAGGGGACTGGTAGGATGGATTTAATTTTTGTATGTCCTTTTGCACCCTTTGAATGTTGCTCTATGTTTATAGCTTACTTACTCTACATGGGTATATACATAAGAAATTAATTTCAGTAGTTGATGATTGGAATCGACTCTGGAGGAAAACTTTTCTTTTTTTTTTTTTTTAATTTTTTTTCAACGTTTTTTATTTATTTTTGGGACAGAGAGAGACAGACAGAGCATGAACGGGGGAGGGGCAGAGAGAGGGAGACACAGAATCGGAAACAGGCTCCAGGCTCTGAGCCATCAGCCCAGAGCCCGACACGGGGCTCGAACTCACGGACCGCTAGATCGTGACCTGGCTGAAGTCGGACGCTTAACCGACTGCGCCACCCAGGCGCCCCGGAAAACTTTTCTTTTACACTTATTAGAGAGGCGACAGCCAGCCCTCTTGTCTCTTGTCTCATTGTATTCAATCATATCCCAATTGGCCTTCACACTGCAGAGAGATTATTCTAAAATACTGTTTTCATCACATATCCTCCCTACCCCCAAATCTCCATGACATAGAAGTTAATATCCAGTTTTCCTGCTGATATTTCAGACCATATATAAACTGGCCTCAATCTTCCGTCCTCCTGTTTGTCAGAAGCAACATTGTCTAGGGTTCAATAACCAAGGTTTTGAGATTCAACACCACTCATCATCAGGGAAATGCAAATCAAAACCACAAAGAGACACCACCTCA
The DNA here is from genome assembly GCF_023721935.1 of Panthera uncia. Lineage (NCBI taxonomy): Eukaryota > Metazoa > Chordata > Mammalia > Carnivora > Felidae > Panthera > Panthera uncia. The sequence goes on from NW_026057585.1 coordinate 92,863,381, forward strand.
CATTTGTGAAAATGGCTGTTATGAAAAAGAAAGGAAATACCAAGTATTGGTGAGGAAGTGGAGAAAAAGGGAGCCCTTGTGCACTATGGGAGGGAATGTAAATTGGTGCAGCCACTGTGGAAAACAGTATGGGTGTTTCTCAAAAAGTCAAAAATAGAGCTACCATAACAACTAGCAATTCGACTTCTGGGGATCTATCCAAAGAAAACAAAAACATTACTTCAAAAACATACATGCATCCTTATGTTCATTGAAGCATTATTTATAATAGCTAAGTGTCCATTGATAGATGAATGGATAAAGGTGTGATATATTTGTACAATTGGATATTACTCAGCCATAAAAAAAAAAAAAAGAATTCAATTTTGCCATCTGTGACAACATGGATGGACCTAGAGGCTATTTTGCTAAGTGAACTAAGTCAGAGAAAGACAAATACTGTGTGATTTCAGTTTTTTATTTTGAGAGGGCGCACACATGCGTGTGCAAGTGGGGGAGGGGAGGAGAGAGAGAGACACGCACACAGAGACCGAGAGAGAGAGAGAGAGAGAGAGAGAGAGAGAGAGAGAGAGAATACCAAGCAGGATCTGCACTGTCAGCACGGAGCCCGACTTGGGGCTCGATCACAAACTGGGAGATCGTGACCCGAGCCGAAATCAACAGTTGGATGCTTCACCAACTGAGCCAACCAGGCACCCTTGTATGATTTCACTTACGTGTGGGATCTAAAAAACAAAACGGGGACATCTAGCTGGCTCAGTCAGTGGAGCACGGGACACTTGATCTTGGGTTGTGGGTTCAAGCCCACATTAGGTGTAGAGATGACTTAAAAATGATAAAATAAACTTGAAAAAATTAAAAAACAAAACAAATGAACAAACAAAACAGAACAGAAAGAAATTGATAGATACAGAGAAAAATCTGGTGGTTGCCGGAGGGAGGGGTCAGAGAGTGGGCAAAATAGGAGAAGGGGACCACAAGGTATAGACTTCTAGTTATAAAATAAGACACAGGGATACAATGTACAATCGGGAATATAGTTAAAAATATGTAACAACTCTGTGGTAACAGTAACACATGGCAGATATATTGTGGTGATCAGTTTGCAATGTATACAAATTTTGAATCATTATATACCTGAAACCAACATAATGTTGTGTGTCAAACTATGCTTTAGAAAAAAGTTCTGGAGGCACCCCTGTTGGCTCAGTCAGTTGAGCGTCCCACTTCAGCTCAGGTCATGATCTCTCCGTTTGTGGGTTTAAGCCCTGCATCAGGCTCTATACTGACAGCTTAGAGCCTGGAGCTTGTTTCAGATTCTGTGTCTCCCTCTCTCTCTGCCCATCCCCCGCTCATGCTCTGTCTCTCTCAAAAATAAATAAACATTAAATTTTTAAAAAAAAATTAAAAATAGGGGTGCCTGGGTGACTCAGTCGGTTGAGCGTCCGACTTCGGCTCAGGTCATGATCTCGCGGTCTGTGAGTTCAAGCCCTGCATCGGGCTCTGTGCTGACGGCTGGGAGCCTGGAGCCTGCTTCTGATTCTGTGTCTCCCTCTCTCTCTGCCCCTCCCCCACTCATGCTCTGTCTCTCTCTGTCTCAGAAATAAATAAACATTAAAAAAATTTTTTTTAATTAAAAATAAAAAAAAGTTCTGGAGATGGATGGTGGTGATGGTTCCACAATATGAATGTACTTAATACCAACAAATGCTACACTTAAAAAGGATAGGATAGTGAATGTTGTTTACAAATAAATTGGAAAAAATAATTAACAAAATTAACAACAACAACAACAACAAAGGCTTTGACGTAAAACCACCTGGGTTCAGACCTCTGCCTGTGATCATGGGTTGAGCTACTTAATCTCTGTATGCCTCAGCTTCTTTTTTCTTTTCTTTCCTTTCCTTTTCTTTTCTTTTCTTTTTAAGATTTTATTTAAAAAATGTTTTTTAACGTTTATTTATTTTTGAGACAGAGAGAGACAGAGCATGAACGGGGGAGGGTCAGAGAGAGGGAGACACAGAATCTGAAACAGGCTCCAGGCTCTGAGCTGTCAGCACAGAGCCCGACGTGGGGCTCGAACTCACGGACCGCGAGATCGTGACCTGAGCCGAAGTCGGTCGCTTAACCGACTGAGCCACCCAGCGCCCCTAAAGATTTTATTTTTAAGTAATCTCTGCACTCAACGTGGGGCTTGAACTCACAACCCCAAGACCAAGCGTTGCATGCGTCACTGACTGAGCCAGCCAGGCGTCCCTCCTCAGTTTCATCAGCTGCAAAATAAGCACAGAATGGCCCCTACTTAGCAGTTTGACTCATAAGACCAAACAATAAACATCAGCTGTGATTATTTTTGACAATTTTGTTTTAATGATAATACTTTCATTCTTATCACAATTTATCCTTTCATTTTGGTTTATTTACTTGTTTATTGTCTGTCTCTCCCAGTAACGTAGGGAACTTCCATGGGTTCCTCCACGAATATATTTAAAAATATATTACCAGGGGCACCTGGATGGCTCAGTCAGTTAAGCGACTGACTCTCAATTTTGGCTCAGGTCACGATCTCACGGTTGTGAGATTGAATCCTGCGTCAGGCTCTGCACTGGCAGCATGGAACCTACTTGGAATTCTCTCTCTCTTCCTCTTCCTCTGCCCTTCCCCACTTGTATGTGCACACGTGCATGCATGCTCTTTCTCGACATAAATAAATCAACATTTAAATAAAATAAATAAAAATATATTACCATACATATTACATGGTTTGGCATATAGTAGGCACTCACTGAATATTTGTTGACTGCATGCTCCCTCAGTTGTCAAATTCCCAGTGTGTTCACTTATCCAACACATATTTAGCAAGTCTCTACTGTATGGCAATCTCTGTATTAGATAATAAAGCTGTGAACAAAACAGAGCAGTATCTGTTGTCTTTGAGCTAGGAGATTCAGGGTGGAGTAGTTCTATGTTTTAACCTGTTCTAACATGATCGAGCAGTTCCAAACCAATCCGGGCATCAGAAGCCCTAGAAAGTTTTAGAAAAAGTCTGAAGTGGGGTCTGAGGCCAGCCCTGGAACCTGCATTTTTAAAAGGAAGCAGTTAGCAGCCAGTTCAGTGTTTCTAACATTGAGCTCTATAGAGTATTTTGATGGGTGGTAGGATTAGTCACAAACTCTATGGCAATTTTTATGCTTGGGTTTTTAATGACAAGATCATATTATATATTATATTATATTATATTATATTATATTATATTATATGCTTATTTATTTTTGAGAAGGAGCAAGCAGGGGAGGGGCAGAGAGAGAGGGAGAGAGAGAATCCCAAGCAGGTTCAGCACTGTCAGTGCAGAGCGCGATGGGGGGCTTGAACTCATAAACTGAGAGATCGTGACCTGAGCCGAAATCAAGAGTCAGTGGCTTAACTGAGCCATCCATGTGCTCTTTTTTTTAATTTTTCTTTTTAACGTTTTATTTATTTTTGAGACAGAGAGAGACAGAGAGAGACAGAGCATGAATGGGGGAGGGGCAGAGAGAGAGGGAGACACAGAATCTGAAACAGGCTCCAGGCTCTGAGCCGTCAGCACAGAGCCCGACGTGGGGCTCGAACTCACGGACCGCGAGATCGTGACGTGAGCCGAAGTCAGACGCTTAACCGACTGAGCCACCCAGGCGCCCCAACACTTGGGTTTCTTAAATCGGTGTTTCTCATACTGGGATTCGGTGAGTGTATCCCCAGGGGTTTCTGCATTATTCGAGTTTGAGGAACACAGATCCAGTGCTTTCTGCGGCTGACCCAAGACTCCTCAGTAGCACCTTGCCCTCCCTACTTGAGAGGGGACCTGGGTTCTGACCCAGACCTACGTCCTAAGAGGTATCCCAGAAGGTCCACTTTATTCCAGAGTGGTGGGCTGGCAGCTTAAGATTCCTCCAGTCTCAGGTACAAGGGGTGTAGACTGAAACCCTTGGGCTCTGTTATCTCTGGCATTTCCTTAGACCACGCATGAGTTCATGAAGATTCTCACCTACACACCAGGTTGCCCCCTTGGAAGGGGTACTTTGCTGGCCCCCGCCGCCTGGTGACAGTGATACCGTAAAGTACCGGAGCTTGTGAATCATATATGCTTAAGTCCCAATTCTGTCTTGCTTCCCCCACCCTCACCCTGCCCCTCAGATGTGTGGCCTTGGGAAAACATACTCATACGACTTTGCACCTCAGTTTTCCTCATCTGATAAATGGAGCTGTACGAACAAGTCACACAGTGGTTGCTTCCGTTAAGGGACACTTCGACTGCCCGATCAAGGCACGTTGTTTCCCTTCTTCAGTTGACATCCAAGAGTACTTCCATTCACCACTGCCCTCCCTTGCTCTCATCAGGCCTACGGGGGTCCAAATGAGTTAATTCCAGGCCAGGGGTCTATCAGTCCCAGTTGCCCCTAGGCAGTGCCAGAGAGGGTGGGTGCAGCTCTGAGGTCGGTTCCAGGGACCCAAGGAAGGCGGGCGCAGAAACGCGACCCTTCATTCACTCCAGCTTCACACCCCCAGGCGGCGTTCTAACCTCTGGAGAACCTCTGCCCAGGACCGCAACCCTTCCCAACATGGCCGCACCATTAGGCCGCCTCGCGCGGGGCCGCCGCGCTGACGTCTGTGCGAGCGCATCCTCCGCGCCGGCCCCCAGCGCATGCGCATTCCGCGCTGTCTTCTCCTGGCCAGAGCAGCAGCGGCGGCGGCGGCGGCGGCGTTTGAGTGGAGGAAGATGGCGGCTCCGGGCGGTTCGGGGTCCCGCCAGCTGTGAGGGGCTTGAGTGCGGCAAGCGCGGCCTGAGACGAAGCGCCTCTGCTCTGGCCCTGTGCCCGGCTCCCTCATCGCCGTCGCCAGCGGCGCGAACCCGAGAGCGTGGCGCGGGCTGGGCCAGGTGAGGCCTCTCCCCCTCCTGGGGCCGCGGCGGGGAGCCGGCGCCTTCTGCCCTTTATGCCCCAGGCCCTCAGGGGGCAGGGGGCGTCCCGGGTCCCGCGCTGGACGCGCATCCTGCGCGGGGGTCGGTGCTGGCTGGCCTGGGGGCCTTGCTGTCGTCATCCTCGGCCTCCCTGGGTTGGGCAGGGAGGAGGAGTGCCCCCTTTCCACCCGGCCCCTCTCCTCAAGCAGGGCGGTCCACGTCCCCTCGCCGGGGCCACGAAAGGGGATAAGACCGGAGCAAGGATGGCTGTAAGGGTGTCAGATAATCTTTCGCCCAGCCCCGGAATCCCGTAACGCCTTGCGCTGAGGAGCCGGAGCCCGGTGCCTTCCAAAATTGGGGCTGCGGCGAAGGGGCCAGCGTCTTTGAAGCTGAAGCTGCAAAGGAAAGATTTTGGAACTGGCTTTGAAAAATTAGACGCAAGCAGCCGGTCTCACCGCCTAGCTTTTCGAGGGTTCCTCCGGCGAAGTGGGAACCGCGGGTCTCCTTGATTGAGACAGCCATCCACGTTGTGACTGTGAGAATTGTGCAAAGGGGACGGTGCAGGGTGGGAATGGATCTGTAAGCGGAGAACAGCCCGTTCTGAGATCTTCGTGGTCTCTGCAGGCTCACTTAGGTGCTAATGAAGCCTTCGTTTGTTTGAAAGCTTTGTATTTTGGGGATTCGGCGTAGCCGGTTGCTTTTTGTCTGTTAAATCTCCCCGGATTTTATTAGGAAAATAAAAGCTGCTTTTCTTAATTGCCGAAGTCTTCGGAGTTTCGATGGTGGGATTCTGATTGCTCGGGGTGAAGATTCAGACAACCTTACCAGTTCTCACTTGCTGGCAGGGGCCTTGTGCTATGCCTGTTATTCCTTTCTGAGAGTAAGTTTTTGTTGTTGTGCAATTGCTAATTTGGAGATTTTGATTTCGTTTATCTCACGCTGGGAAGCCGGTTTGAAGCCTTGTGGTCTCTTCCTTGAAGGATGATGGAATCAGTTGGAATTGTGCTATATGGGCGTTTGTTGAGGCGATGGCTTTGGGCTTGGACACACCGACTACCTTTGTAACTTAAATTTGCTTTGCTTATGTTTAAAATGATGACATCATAGGTAAAGGGAGAAGGAAATTAGAGGGGGAAATGCCCCATTTAGAACTGAACATTTACAATGCATCCTGAAAAAAAAGAAATAAAATGCATCCTGTAGCTTTTACAGCGAGTAGTGACTCTCTGTGTCAGATTCCTAACTTTGTGCATATTCATGTGTCTAATCTGATTGGGTGTCCTTTGTATTGTGTGTTGTCATTTTATACCCTGTAAACTGTTTGCTTTTGACAAACCCAGTATGAATCTTAATCTGTGTCGACCACGGATGTTTCCTTTACTTCAAAAAGCTTTTAATTGTTAAAATGACAACTGTTCGGTTTAATATTAGCTAATTCTTTGTCTGTTTTTTTTTTTTCCTTAAAGCCTTTCCCATAGAAATTTGTAGATTTTCTTAGTGCCTTCCATAAGGACATAAACGTGAGCAGATAATGTCTTCATCATAGAAAATTTGAGAGCCACTTTACATTTCAATTTGCTAATGAAGAGTCATGAAATTCATGCAGTAAAAGATCCCGATCATTTGACATTATGCATCTTGGCATAATGTGTTGCATTGTTGTGCTAAATCATCACCAGGTATTGATGCAACTTCATGACATCCATGACATCATTCATTCTCCAGCGTTTTGCCTTTGCAATTCTTTACCCTTCCAGAGTCACGAAAAGAATAGGATCAGGGGGAAAAAAAATAGCTTAGGATGCTCTTTACTGTCTGATTTCTAAGAGCCTTTGTGTAACACTGCTTTATGTAGTTAAAACTCTCCTGGAAGATTCAGGGCGGTGTGTGATTCCTACCTATTATGAAGAGCAGACACGGAAAATGCTAGTAAAACCTCTGGGTTTTACAAGAATATTGAGGTCCCAAGGAGAAGGTATTTCAAAGATGAACACATACGTGATTATCTTTTGTGATTTCAGGGTTGTTTTAGTCTGCGCATTAACAATTCTTTATAAAACCAGAAGCTGTCTGGTTAACTAATGCCTTTTCCACTCCCAAGATTGTTACGTGAGTCAAAAGAGGTGATGTTTTGTGAAAGTTCTTTGTAAAATAAAAGGTAAACGTAAGATTGATTATTCGATGATCGGTTTCATGAAAATCCCTACCGAGGGCCCTCTAAATATGCTGGGCATTTTGGGAAGTAGGCACTAATGATTCTAAGATAAGACACCTTCTGATCTCAAGTTGCCTATAGTCTGGTTGGGGAGCCAGACAAGGAAACTGGTTAAGTATATTGTAGTGTAAGAAGTGAGAAGTGCACAAAATCCAACCAAGGGAGTCAAGGAAGGCTTCTCAGAGCCAGGATTACTCCCCATTCTTTCCTGTTGCTGCAGAAAAATATGCCTTTTGTGAGTGACTTGCTTTTTATAAGACCTTAACAATTTTTTTATCATGAGTTCTTTCCCCCTTATATTCATTCAGTGTCATGACACCTCCCACACAGTATGCCCCAGGTATGATTTCTGCATTCTCAAAAATCCAACAGAGAGTCTTGGGAGAACCTGAGAGTGAGTCATACGCCAGGCAGCAAACACAAACATTGCAGCTGCAGTTAAAAGATCTCAGATTACTGAATGGTGACAACGTTAGAGTGGTGCTGTTTTTGTTTTTGTTTTCTAAACTGGCACAAGAAGTACTGTTTGATTTTCGTTTGATCATGTTTGGTTAATGTTTAGTTGTGAGTCCCTTGGAATATTGATTATAAGTGGTTATTGGTACTGTCTCCCTTCTCCCAGTAATAAATTAAGGGAGAAAGTCCTTTGCCTTTTCGGGTGAAGTTGATAATTTAAACCAGAACTATACTAAGCTATTTTATAGAATCTACTCATGTAGATTGAGATTGCTTAGAATCTGTGATACTGAGTTGCTGCAACCCAATACAGTTCCTCATCTTAGTACTGTGGTCGTTTTATAATTAATTAAGCGTGTTGTCCCATATATTGTGAAAATTTTGAGTTTTTGGATGTGTAGAATCTTTGGTGCAATATTAATTGAATATTTACAATTTGGTAACACTCATGTTTACATGTTACCATGTAAACACTCAACACTAAAAATGAGGGCTTTAATGCTGTGGTTGACAGAAAAGTGAAGGTGATGTGTTCACTTATTTTTTTGTAATTGTGAGTTTGTTACATGTACAAGGACAATGGACAAGTCATTTAAAAGTTGCCCAGGGGTGCCTAGCTGGCTCAGTTGGTAGAGCATGGGATTCTTGATCTTGGGATTGTGAGTTCCAGCCCCATGTTGGGTGTAGAGATTGCTTTACAAAAATAAAGTATTTTTAAAAAATTGCCCAGTATTGGGGCACCTGGCTGGATCATTTGGAAGAGCATGCAACTCTTGACTTTGGGGTTGTGAGTTCAAGCCCCACATTGGGCATATAGCTTACTGTAAGCCAAAAAAAAAAAAAAAAAAAAATGTTGAATAAAAAACTAAATTGTTTTTAGTGACCTTCTAAATGTCTTATAAAATTATGACTTATGGTATTCCTGTCGTTTAATTTTACACTTCCTTACTCATGCATGTGTTAGAAGGCAAATTTGTGGGGCGCCTGGGTGGCTCAGTCGGTTGAGCGGCTGACTTCGGCTCAGGTCATGATCTCACAGTCCGTGGGTTCGAGCCTCGCGTCGGGCTCTGTGCCGACAGCTCAGAGCCTGGAGCCTGTTTCAGATTCTGTGTCTCCCTCTCTCTGACCCTCCCCCGTTCATGCTCTGTCTCTCTCTCTGTCTCAAAAAAAAAAAAAAACGTTAAAAAAATTAAAAAAAAAAAAAAGAAGGCAAATTTGCTTTGAATTTTGATTTGTTCTGTATGGAATTTCTATTTAAAAAAAAATTTTTTTTTACATTTATTTATTTTTTTGAGAGACAGAGAGAGACAGCATGAGCAGGGGAGGGGCAGAGAGAGAGGGAGACACAGAATCCGAAGCAGGCTCCTGGCTCTGCACTGTCTGCACAGAGCCCTATGCGGGGCTCAAACCCATGACCTGTGAGATCATGAGCTGAGCCAAAGTCAGACGCTCAACCGACTGAGCCACCCAGGCGCCCCTGGAATTTCTATTTTTTAATTTGTAAAGTTTTCTCCCAAGTTTTTATTTACTTATTTATTTAATTAAAATTTTTAAAAAAATTATTTAGAGGGAGACAGAGACAGCACAAATTGAGGAGGGGTGGAGAGAGAGGGAGAAAAGAGAGAATCCCACGCAGGCTCTACACGGTCAGCACAGAGCCCACGAAACCGTGAGATCATGACCTGAGCTGAAACCAAGAGTTGGATGCTTAACCAACTGAGCCACCCAAGTGCCCCTTCTTCCAAGTTTTTAATTTAATTTTTTCCAGTGTCACTATGTTTTGCTTCCAAAGTGGAAGTAATCTTGTGGTGCTTTGATGCTTGTTTACTTATGATAAATATACAGATATTATATAAAATATTGGTTGCTCATAAATTTTTACATAAAATTTTACTTTTCTGGACAGTAACTTATTTTATCTTCCAGTAATAAATAAATTTGAGGTAGTTCAGTTAATTTCAATAAAGGCAAACAAGATTTACATTTCAGCTATTAATATTCCTCTAGAATATTCAATATTTTGGATACCTTTTTTAAAAGTTTATTTATTTTTATAGTTTATTTATTTTGAGAGAGAGCGAGAGCGAGAGCACTGAAGGGGTAGAGAGAGGGAGAGAAAGAACCATAAGCAGGCTCCACACCATCAATGTGAAGCCTGATGCGGGGCTCAAAGCCACGAACCATGAGATCATGACCCAGGCTGAAATCGAGAGTTGGACACTCGATTAGAGTTGGTTGGATTAGCCAACCAGGTGCTCTATTTATTTATTTTTGAGAGAAAGAGAATGCAGGAGAGGGGCAGAGAGGGAGAGAGAGAGAATCTGAAGCAGGCTCCACACCATCAGCCCAGAACCTGATTTGGGGCTCAATTCCACAAACTGTGGTCTGATCACCTGAGCCGAGATCAAGAGTTGGACACATAACTGACTAAGTCACTCAGGCGCCCGAAGGATACTTTAAATTTTTTTTTTTATTTTTACATAAGCTCTATGCCCAATGTGGGGCTTGAACTCATGACCCTGAGATCAAGTGTCACATGCTTTACCAACTGAGCCAGCCAGGTGCCCCTATTTAGGATATTTTTATTTCAACTATTTTAAGGAATTCATTGGTATGACATTATTTCCAAATTTGTGTTTCCCATGTTATTCTCATTTTATTTAAAATTTTTTTTAATGTTTGTTTATTTTTGAGAGAGAGAGAGAGAAACAGAGCGTGAGTCAGGGAGGGGCAGAGAGAGAGAGGGAGACACTGAATCTGAAGCAGACTCCAGGCTCTGAGCTGTCAGTGCAGAGCCAAACAAGGGGCTCAAACTCATAAACCACGAGATCATGACCTGAGCCGAAGTCAGGCACTTAACCGACTGAGCCATCCAGGCATCCCTTGTTATTCTCATTTTAAATGCTTGGTTCATGTAGGGTGCCTGGTTCCTGGGTGGCTCAGTTGGTTAAGCGTCCAACTTCAGCTCAGATCATGATCTCACAGCTCATGACTTTGAATCCCGTGTTGGGCTTTGTGCTGACAGTGCAGAGCCTGCTTGGGATTCTCACTCTCTCCCTCTCTCTCTGCTGCTCCTGTCCGTGTACTCTTTCTCTCTAAGTAAATAAATAAGTTAAAAAAAAAAATAAATAAAGCCTTGATTCATGTTGCTGATTGGGAACAGGAATTTTTTTCCAGAATGAAGCTCTTGGTGCATTGTTTGGAGAAAGATTGATTTTTTTTTAAAGTTTATTTATTTTGAGAGAGAGCGAGAGAGCATACACACTCATTGGAGAGGGGCAGAGAGAGGGAGAGAGAAAATCCCAAGCAGGCTCTGCACAGTCAGCACATAGTCCGAGGCGGGGCTTGAACCCATGAACTGTGAGACCATAACCTAAGTCGAAGTCGGACACTTAACCGACGGAGCCACCCAGGTGTCCTAAAAGCAGTTAAGATGGCGTGTATGTATGTTATGTATGTATTATCACAATAACAATTTTAAAAAAGGTAATTTAATAGTTTATATATGCTCTGTAGGATGGCCTGATAACCATTTATTTTAACATAGTAATTAAGATCCTAGGCTTTGGTCCTAGGTTGACTCAGGCTCATAGTTCTTCTTTCCTTAGATATGGACCTTAGCTTCTCTGTTTTTCATCTATAAAATGAGGATACTGATACCTATGTTGTGGGACAATTAAACGTGGGAATGTATGTGATCATCTTAGCACATTGCTTAGCAAAGAGTAAACATCCAAATCTTAGACGTTATTATATTGCTTTTTTTAATGTTTATTTTGAGACACACACACACGGTGTGCATGCGCACATGTCTAGGAGGCTGGATCCCACAACCACAAGATCATGACCCAAGCCGAAATCAAGAGTCGGATGCTCAACCAACTGAACCACCCAGGCACCCCTATTATGCTGTTTTTATGGAACATCGAAACTGGGACAGGGAGGGGTGCCTGGCTGACCCAGTTGGTAGAGCATGCGGCTCTTGATCTTGGGATTGTGAGTTCGAGCCCCAGGTTGGTTGTAGAAGTTAAAAAAATAAATAGCTAGGGCTCCTGGGTGGCTCAATTGATTAAGCATCCAACTTTGGCTTAGGTTATGATCTTGTGGTTCACGAGTTCAAGCCCTGTGTAGGGCTCTGTGCTGACAGCTCAGAGCCTGGAGCCTGCTTCGGATTCTGTGTGTGTGTGTGTGTGTGTGTGTGTGTGTGTGTGTGTCTTTCTCTGTCCCTTTCCCACTTGCACTATCTCTCAAAAATAAATAAACATTAAAAAAAAAAATCTTAAAAAAAAAAAAACATGGTAACTCATTGTCTCTTTCCTCTACTTATCTTTTGAACTCTCTGACCTTCATTGTACCTTGCCTTGCCTCTTGTGTATATTATGCTCATTTGTACAAGAACATTCATCTTCCCAGGTAGGGAGCCTTCTATTTTCCCTTTTTCATTAACTACTGTCTGCAGCTCTGTATAGTGTCTCCTGTATGCTATACCACTGAACCACTTGTCCTTGCACAATTAGGTTAAAGTTAATATCCAAAATGAAAATTATTGTGCTAATTAATTTCTGCCAAATAGCTTAAAAGGGATATATCATACAGTGTAATTCATATGTAATATTTTTAGTGCCCTGTTGGCACATTTAGTGCTTATGTATTAGGCACTCAGATATTCATTTAGAATATACTTTTGATTCTTACAGATTTGTGTTCCTCATGAGTTTTCTGAGATATTGTGTGATCCCAAGTATCTGTTGAATCTTTCTTGCCTTTTTGCCATTGAATGCTATAATGGGATAGGCATGGTTCAAGGTAGCAGGGATATGATATACAAAACAGGCAAGGTCTCTAATTTCCTGGATCTTACTTTTGAGATTGGAGAAACCAATTAATGAGTGAACAAAATTTCTGATAGTAATTACAACACAGAAAATAAAACAGGGGGATGTGGGTAATGACATGGAGTAGAAGGGGAAGACTGAGATTGGGTGGTTTACCGTTCTGGACAACAGTGTGGAGGTTCCTCAAAAAATTAAAAATAGAACTACCCTGGGGCGCCTGGGTGGCTCAGTTGGTTAAGCATCCCACTTTGACTCAGGTCATGATCTTGTGGTTTGTGGGTTTGAGCCCTGTGTCGGGCTCTGTGCTGACAGCTCAGAGCCTGGAGCCTGCTTTGGATTCTGTGTCTCCCCATCTCTCAGCCCCTCCCATGCTCATGCTCTGTCTCCCTCTGTTGCTCAATAATAAATAAATGTTAAAACAAAAACAAAAACAAACAAAAAAAAGTACCCTATGACCCAGCAATAGCACTGCTAGGAATTTACCCAAGGGATACAGGAGTGCTGATGCATAGGGGCACATGTACCCCAATGTTTATAGTAGCACTTGCAACAATAGCCAAATTATGGAAAGAGCCTAAATATCCATCAACTGATGAATGGATAAAGAAGATGTGGTTTATATACACAATGGAATACTACTTGGCAGTGAGAAAGAATGAAATCTGGCCACTTGTAGCAATGTGGATGGGATTGGAGGGTATTATGCTAAGTGAGATGAGTCAGAGAAAGACAGACACCATATGTTTTCACTCATATGTGGATCTTGAGAAACTTAACAGAAGACCATGGGGGAGGTGAAGGGGGGGAAAAAGTTACAGAGAGGGAGGGAGGAAAACCATAAGAGACTGTTAAATACAGAGAACTGAGGGTGGATGGGGGTTGGGGGAGAGGGGAAAGTGGGTGATGGGCATTGAGGAGGGCACTTGTTGGGATGAGCTCTTGGTTTTGTGTGTAAGTCAATTTGACAATATATTTTTAAAAAGATTAGGTGGTTTAGAGAAGGCCTCCGTAAAAGGGTAATATTCAGGCTGGAAGACACAAGGCTGAATGTTTAGTGTTCAGTTTTGGGGACAGAGAGAACACAACCGCAGAGGACTAAAGTAGGAACCAGGAACTGATGAAGATTCCTAAATTGCATTTGGCTGTTATTGAGTTTTTTTGCTTCTTGATCTAAAACAGCCCACCCCCCATTGACACCCCTCTCCCCTTTTCTTTCCCTAAATGACATTGGGTTTTTGAAGATACCAGTCTGGTTCTCTGATAGACGTTTCCACATTTGTGATTTGCCTTAGTGTTTCCTTGTGTCTTTTAACTACTTTATCCCCTTTTAAGACGACTCTAAAGGCTTGATTATATTTATATCTGCAATCCTTTGTCATACCCTATACTCACATCAAACTAGATGTCATGTTTTTCCATGATAATGATGCAAAATTTGGTCACTCGGTTAATGTGAAAATCTTGATCTTTGTATTGTAAAGCTTTCCCTTTACAGTGATCAGGTAATCTATGGGGTGGCGATTTAACATAATGTAAGTAAACTGTTTCTCAACTGTCTTTCACTTGTTGGTTTTAGCATCCATTAATGATCCTTGTTTTGAATCAGTTGTTTCATTGGAGGTTGGCGAAGGATGATATTATTACTCTTCCTTCCACACTTATTAGCTGACAAGGAACCACCAAATGAGAATGAGCTACTAAAAATCTCTCCTAATCAGGCAGAGTGTTTAATTCTTTGCTTTTCACTGTAGATTTTCCTAGTAAACAGTTGGTCATCCCAGTGGTGGCAAGTAAGTTTCTCTGCTTTTTTCTGCATCACTGTAGGTACATGGATTTTTATTTATTCGTTATTTCACGCTTAGTTGCGGCCATTATTAGTTTTTTTGATGCTAATGCTCTCCCTGGTCTTCGGATTGTTTTCAGTCACAGCAAGATATCCCAGATTCACCTTGTACTTTTCCTGTCCTTGACCTAAAATCAGTCATTTTTCTAGGAAGGCCTAGTTTCGTTTATAGGCAATGCCGCTAGAAACCCAAGATCTGAGTGCTAGGGATGCTCATCGAGACTGGGTCTTCATTATTTCTGGGTCGTTTACATGGGCCGACTTGGAAAATGTGTTTTGTTTTGTCTTTTTAGAAATGAGAACTTCATATTGATATTTCCAGTTTAATTTGAACGTATTGCAGGGTTTTTTTCTTTAGATTTTATATTTGTCTCTCTTTAACTGGAAATCTTGGTTTTTAAGTACTGTTCACATTTATTGTTTGCTTTCTCTTCCAATAGACATAAGAAATTAAAAAATAGATAGTATCTATATTCTAACGAAATTACTGAGGCAAATTTAAGATTCCTCTGTGATTCTTTTTGCCCTTAACATTCTGTCAAGATCCAGTCAAGAGAATGGAAAACGTACTGGGTATTCAAATAGAGGAGATTTAATGTGGAGAATTTGTGATGCAAGACAGTAAAAAAAGAGTCGGGTGTAGCTTAGAGATTCATAACTGTAGGATGAAAGTATTATCTCAAGAGTCAGGGGAACTTCAGGGGTACGTGGTGTTACCAGAACTTTTGAAGAATATGGAGGAGGGGTCACCACCTCAAGCATGCTGCCACTTGCAGAGCCGGGACCATGAGGAGGACTTGCCAAGATGTGCCACGTGGTTGGGGCCCGGACTGTCCTCTTACCCCTAAGTTTTGTTAGTTCTTAGTTTAGCCTTTTCAGGTTTTTTTTGGGGGGGGGGGGCGAGAATCAGCAAATATCTGCATATATTCTTTTTACTCCTTTCTTACACAAAAGGTTGCCGTATTATGTACGCTATTCAGCACCTTTCTTGCTGTGTCTTAGTGATCTTGTCATAACGGAGCAGGTAATCCTTAATCATTTTCACAGCATTTTTGTTATGTGGATGTGCTGGATTTGTTCTAGTCAGTCTTTGATAAACATCAGTAAGGAATGCTTTACTGCTGCTCTTTTGAAAATAGATCTTGGTACGGTGTGTTAGAAGGAGCACTGAGACACAGGTTCTGTTTTGTCCCCTTAGGAAGTTGCATGTTTTCTGACCTCAGTTTCTCCTCACTGGTAAAATAAGGGTTCAGTTGCTCTATGATCTCTAGGATCTCCTGCTATATTTTATATTTTTTCTGGAAATTTTATTAGCCATTTTTTAATTTTTAAAAATATTTTTAAATGTCTATTTTTGAGAGGGGGCGAGTGGGGCAGAGAGAGAGAGGGAGAGAGAGGATCCAAAGCAGGCTTTGCGCTGACAGTAGAGAGCCTCATAGGGGCTCGAACCCATGAACCATGAAATCATGACCTGAGCTGAAGTTGGACGCTTAACCAACTGAGCCACCCAGGCACCCCTATTAGCCATATTTTAAACCTATTGCTTACCAAAGTATGCAAGGCACAGGAAAACCATAAATGAGAACATTAAGCTAAGTTTCATTTATTTATTTATTTATTTATTTATTTATAAAATTTTATTTATTTTTGAGAGAGAGAGAGAGACAGAGACAGAGTGTGAGCGGAGGAAGGGCAGAGAGACAGGGAGACACAGGATGTGAAGCAGGCTCCAGGCTCCGAGCTGACAGCACAGAGCCCGACGCGGGGCTCGAACTCACGAACCGTCAAGATCGTGACCTGAGCCAAAGTCGGATGCTTGACTGACTGAGCCACCCAGGCGCCCCTGAGACCGGCCACATTTTAATGGTTACTCAAGAACTTGATACTCAGAGTCAGTGGGCTGGCAGCATTGGCATCACCAGGGTTAGAATGCAAAAGTGTGTCAGGTTGCACCCCAGGCCTGTTGGGTCCAAGTCTGTAGTTTAATGAGATCCATGTTACAACTTGAGAAGCACTGGAACCTTGAGAGATTTGTAGTGAGAGTTCCTCCTTTTTGTCTGAGTTCCTAATGATTTGGTGGTTCTTTGTGCCTTTGGCAGGTTGGTTTTGCTGTACACTATTAGCTGAAACTATTTTGTTTTATTATTTTTAAAGCTTTTGTTCTTTTGTGGGACTCAAACTTACGACCCCGAGAGCAAGAGTCACATGCTACGCCGACTGAGCCAGCCAAGCACCCCTGAAACCGTTTCAGATGAAATATATGAGCACCGTTCAGGATAAAAGTTCAGTTGCAGAAATCTTTACATGCTATTATTAAATAGTACTAAAGATTAGGTTCAGCTAGATTTTTAAGTATTATGAGACATTCCAAATAACGCATGAAATATGTGTTTAAAGAATAATTATAAGCGAACACCTATGTAACCACCAACCAAGTCAAGAAATAGAATATTGCTGGAGACCAGAGGCACTTCCAGTGTACCCCGCCCTTGATTACATCCATTTATCTCTCTTGAAAGTAACCGCTGTTCTTTTTCTTTTTAAGTTTATTTTTTTAAAGTCTATCTCTTTTGAGAGAGTGTGAGTGGGGGAGGGGAGGGTAAAGGGAGAGAGAGAATCCCAAGCAGGTTCTACGCTAAGGTGCTCCAGAAGTAACCACTATTCTTTCTTTTGTGATAATTTCCTTGCTTTTCTCGATAGTTTTATCACCTGCATACGTATCTCTAGACAGTAGTTTAGTTTTGCCTGTTTGTCAACTTTATGTAAAGGGGACCATACTTTATGTGTTCTTTTGTTGTCTTCTTTTGCTCAATTTTAGTATATGTGCTGCCGAAGCGAGCACATCTTTTGCTCAATTTTAAAGTAGTGAAGCCAAAAACAAAAGTCTGACAAGTTTCAGTTTTAGAACAATTTTAATTATAGCGTTAAGCCTTGATGTTCAATTGTCTTTGGAGAGCACCCATTGATACAGAATTTGTTTCTTTCCTCTACTTAAAGATACACAGTTGTAATATGTAAACCATTTAGCACTTTGATTCTAAACATTACAAAATAGCTAGTTTTTTAATATTTATTTTTGGCAGGAATATTATAAAATCTCCTAGGTGTCTTTTTTTTTTAAGTTAGGCTATAGAATATTCTACTTTTAAATTTGTATTTTTATATTTAAAATTGGAACCATGTTGGATTTACTGAAAATTTGGAAGATATTTATTTATTTATTTATTTATTTATTTATTTATTTTAAGGAAGTGATCTTGTGCATGAGCAAGCACACACACATGTGCATATGGGAGGGGCAAACAGGGAGAGAGAGAGAATCCCAAGCAGGCTCCGTGCTATCAGTGCTGTGGCTGTATAGGTCCAGGCAGGGCTTGAACTCGGGAACTGTGAGATCATGACCTGACCCAAAATCAGGAGTTGGATGCTTAACCAACTGAACCACCCAAGGATCCCTGGCATGTGCATTTAAAATGTTGGCAGGTAACATTTTAAAAAAGATTTTAACAAGTATGGTTTAATTTTCCTTCACAGCCCTCAAGTTGATTGGAAATTTTGAATTAGGGAAAGGAAAGAAAAATAAGATAAAAAAAAGAGGGAGGCAAACCATAAGAGACTTAAATGCAGAGAACAAACTGAGGTTTGCTGGAGGGGAGTTGGGTGGGGGTATGGGCTAAATGGTGATGAGCATTAAGGAGGGCACTTGTTGGGATGAGCACTGGGTGTTATATGTAAGTGATGAATCACTAAATTCCACTCCTGAAATGTAACATATTACATTATATGTTAACTAACTTGGATTTAAATAAAATTTAATAAAAAGAAATTTTGAGTTATCAGTTATAACAGTTATGTTATAAATGTTATCATTTATTCATTGTCTACCACTGCTAGTTACTAAAGGCAGTACATACATAATTAGATATAGAACCATACTTGCTGAGAAAGGTGTGTACCTGATTATCATATATGGTAGAAAGAAGGAAATATAAAGGGAATTCAGAAAAAGATCCCTTCTAGTTGGAACAATCAGGGAAAGTTCTCTAGACTGGGTGGTGCTTGAGCCAGCCTTGAAGTATAGGCAGATTTGCATGTATGAAATTGTATCCCAGACAGAGAGCATCAAGGACAAGGGATCACAGAGGCAGGAGGAAGAGGCTCTATGGAAATTTAGTTTGTCAAATAATAGAGGACTAGGCTGGAGTGGGAGAAGCACACAAAAAGTGAGGTTTGACCCAGGTTGTGGTGACTTTAAAGTGTTATGCTAGCTGTGGATACCAGTTCCTCAAAAAAGTAAACGTAGAATTCCCATATGATCTAGGAATTCCACATCTAGGTTTATATCTAGAAGGATTGAAGTAGAAATTCAGACAGGTATTTGTGCATCGATGCTCACAGTAGCATATGATATGCACAGTAGCCAAAAGGTGAAAACAACCCAAATGTCCATTGACAGATGAACAGGATATTAAAATACAATGTTACAGCCAGCGTTCCATATGATGAATATTCTTCAGCCCTAGAAAGGAATGAAATTCTGACATATGCTACAACATAGATGAAGCCTGAAGACCGTGTGCTAACTGAAATAAGCCAGACACAGAAGGACAAATACTATACCATTCTTCCTATGTGAGGTACCTAGAACGGTCAAATTCATAGGGACAGAAAGTAGAGTAGGAGTTGTTGGGGCAGAGGAGAGGGGAGAAACGGGGGGTTTGGGCTCAATAGGGAGTTTCTGTTTAAGATGATGAAAAAGTTCTGGAGACGAATAGTGGTGATGGTTGTACAATGTGAATGCACTTAATGCCATTGAAATACATATTTAAAATATTTAAGTGTTATATTTTATGTTATGTATATTTTACAATAAAACATGAAAAATACAATGCTAAAGACCTTAAATGTTAAAGAGAAAGCATTTAGTAATTGATGAAAGTTTTTTTTTTTTACTGAAGTATAATTAATATACAATATTATATTAGTTTCAGGTGTGCAACATTGATAATTCTTTTTTTTTTTATTGTTTATTTATTTTTGAAAGAGAGAGCATGAGCGGGGGGGACAGAGAGGGAGACAGAGAATCCAAGCAGGCTCTGTGCTGTCAGCGCAAAGCCCGGTGTGGAGCTTGAACCCACAAACTGTGAGATGATGACCTGGGCCGAAGTCGAACAGTGAACTGACTGAGCCACTCAGGCGCCCTCATTTGATAATTCTGTACATTCCTCAGTGCTCATCCATGATAAGTGTAGTCCCCACCATCTACCACTATACAAAATTATTGCCAATTGCTGGCTGTATTCTTTATGCTGTATTTTTCTTCTCTGTGACTTATTTATTTTATAATTGGAAGTTTGTATCTTTATTTTAGAGAGAGAGCAGGGGGGAGGGGCAGAGGGAGAAAGAGAATCTTAGGCTGACTCCATGTTCAGGGGGGGAGCCCAGTGCAGAGCTTGTGGGATCAAGGCCTGAGGCTGAGTCGGTAGCTCAAGCAACTGAGCCACCCAGGTGCCCCTGGAAGTTTAGATCTCTTAATCCCTTGATCTTTTTCACCCATCCCCCCACTTGATGAAAGTTTTTGATCCAGATTTGCACATGAAAATTAATTCTGAATTAAAAGAAAGAGTAAATTGGAGGGGTGTCTGGCTGGCTCAGTTGGTGGAACATGCGACTCTTGATCTGAGGATCGTGGGGTTAAGCCCCACGTTGGGTGTAGAGATTACTTTAAAAAATAATAATAAATTGGAGAGGGAAGGAGTAAGCAGTGGAAAAACTAAGTCATCCTCTTTATTAAAGTAGTTTAGTTAAGAGATGATTTGGGCCTCTAAGGCAGCAGTGGAGAGAAGTGGGAGGAAGGGCTAATGCTGGGGGGTGGGGGTGGGGTGGAATTTGACAACAGATTAGATGTGGGAGGGAAGAGAAAAGGAAAGATAAAAGATGACCGCTAGGGGCGCCTGGGTGGCTCAGTCGTTAAGCATAGGACTCTTGATTTCTGCTCAGGTCATGATCTCTTGGTTCACAGGTTCAAGCCCCATGTTGGGGTCCGCGGACAGTGTGGAGCCTGCTTGGGATTCTTTCTCCCTCCCTCTCTCTCTGCCCCTCCCCTGCTTGCTTTTTTTTGTCTCTTGAAATAAATAGACAAAAAAAAAAAAAAAAAGATGGCCGCTAGATTTTGGGTCAGGTATGCAGGAGGATAAACAGGTGGCTAGAAGAATGTTCAGTATGAATTTAGCATCACCTATCCAGAAGGCAATAAAAATATGAAAGTGGAGAGATGTAATTCAGGAGAATCAGGCCTACAGATGAGTTGTGGGGTGATTCCCCTGTCTGTCCATCCATCTGTCTTGAACATTTGTTCTGCCTTTGCTGGGCATGTTAGATGGACACAGCGGTCTGTAACCTCAAGGATCATACAGTCTTGTGAGTCATTTAGTGGTTGTGTTCGAAACCATGTGATTGTCTAAGGAGAAAATGTGGCAAGGAAAGAGAAAGCAAAATGGAATTTTAGGGGCTGCCTCCACATTTAGGTATGAAAGGAGAAAAGAACCTCAGAATGAGAGGTCAGAGAGGTAATAAAGACCCAGGGGAATATATAGTCATCAAGAATTAAACAATTTGAGGAATCAAAATAGTGATAACAGATGAAGTTGGAAATTTTCAGAAATGTGTTCTTCAAAATAAATTTAAGGTTTGCTATTTCACTTTTTTTGTCCATAGGTGTGACAAAAAAATATTTTTTCTCTTGTGCCATTTTTCATATTTTTTGATCCATGACTGAGATAGAGTTACATCAGTGTGCCGTCGGCTGTGCTTTCAGTTTTGGATTTCTGCTGTTAAGCGGGAATTCCCACTTGGAATTTTTGTCCTTAGTTTTTTTTCCCTGTCAATAAAATTCGTCTTGCTTCAACTTAAACTGGCTTGACTGATAATACTTTTCTTTTTTATTGTTAAAGTATACATAACACAGAATTAACCATTTTAGCCATTTTTAAATGTGTAGTTCAGTGACATTAAATATATTCACCTTTTTATGTAACCAATAATACATTTCTTTATTCTTCCTGCTTTTTAAAAAGCAAACCTCTTTCCTAGCAATTTTTTCATCTTCCCCACCCATAAGATTGATTCTTGTTTAATTTCACTAGAAGATTTAACACACTTAATTTGAAGTACCTAGTAGAGTGATTCAAGAATGTTATTTCATTTTCCTAGGGTTTTTTTTGTTTTTTGTTTTTGTTTTTGTTTTTAAGAAATAGGATGCCTTATACCACGTTTTACAGAAAGATACTTATAGGGGCAGTAAAATTTTTTAAACATTGTAGCTTTATCAAGTTTGTCTTTTTGCTGTATTTGCTTCAGATTTTTCTAAAAAATATAAGACACAGGTAACAGTTGAAACCCTGTATGTTCCCCATCCAATCTCAATTGCCTTGATGTCTAACCATAATGAATTTGGATCATTATTCCCATGTACGTTAGTATATTTTACTATATGTTCATGTATTTATAACACAATATAGTGATAGTTATGTTGTGTAGGTATTTGATATAAGTAACAATTTTTATTTTTATTTTATTTTTGTTTAAGTGTCTATTTATTTTGAGAGAGAGGGAGCATGCATGTGGGCAGGTGAGGGGCAGAGAGAGAATCCCAAGCAGGCTCCACGTTGTCAGCACAGAGCCTGATGCAGGTCTCGAATTCTCGAACTGTGAAATCATGACCTGAGCTGAAATCAAGAGGCAGACACTTAACCGACTGAGCCACCCAGACACCCCCAAGTTTTATTTTTAAATGAGTAATATTGTACAAATTAGGTTTTGTTTTATGAAGTCATTTTTGTGACTGTAAACATGAGTTAGTCAAGGGGTGCCTGGCTGGCTCGGTTTGTAGAGCATGCAACTTGATCTTGGGGTTGAGAGTTCAGGCCCCATGTTGGGCATAGAGAGTTAAAAATAAATAAAAAAAAGAGTTGGTTAAGCATGTCTTTCTGTACTAATGTACAGAATTTTTTTTACTAATGACTTCCCTTTTTAGGTCTAACGTTAACGTAACTTTTTTTACACTGAAAATATGCATTTTATGAAATGTATACATAATGAAAAATTTATTTCATTAATTTAATGAAAGTGTATTCATTAGTACTGCAACTAAGTTTTGGATAACTACTGCTACTAAACCAGCAGAGGGGGCTCAGCAATGTAAGAAATTACCAATGTCAGTTCTGACTAGAAAACTTGAAAATTTAAAATAGAAGAGTCTTAGTGATTCTATCTTTGCATGTAAATGACTACATCTTGATTAATACAAATTTTAAATCACTACCACTGTGGGTGAAGGTTAATAACAAAAATCTTTTTGTAACATCTAAATCTCAAGTGTTCGCCCCCACTCCCCATATATGTGTGTGTGTGTGTGTGTGTGTGTGTGTGTGTGTGTGTGTGTACATGCATACAATTGTATATTTCTTTCTAAATCAGATTCTGGTAGACAGCAAACATTTGTAGAATTCGTAATTGTGTTGTTTAAATTCTGAATACTTTTTTTCCTGTCAGTTCTTTAAATTTGCAAATAGCTCCTGGTTCTGGCCATACCACTATAAATAGGAAGATATTTATGCTAACCTGCAGTTTTAGTTAAGCAGGCTTTTCTTTATAAAATTAAACACTTAGAACTATAATTCTAGGCTTTCCTCAAGTAACACTGCATTCTATAAACAGAACTTAAAAGTTCTGGTAAGCTGGTTTTAAAAGAAAGTTTTCATTATATTAGGCTTCCTGAATTGGAATACTGTAGTCAGGAACTCAGCTATAGGGGTGCATGGGTGGCCCAGTCAGTTGAGAGTCCAGCTCTTGATTTCAGCTCACGTCATGATCCCAGGGTCATGGGATCGAGCCCCTCCTTGGGCCTCTGCGCTGGGATTCTCTCCCTCCCTCTGCCTCTCTTTCTCTCTCTCTCTCTCTCAAAAAAAAAAAAAAATCAGCTGTCAATCATCTTGGAGGGAAATAAGAATATATTTCTCTTTTAGTGTAATACAAGCAAATGAGCATTAGTATAAATAAATTGTCTAGATTTAGTTACTTTATCAGTAAAAGTAGTTTCCATACTAAATTGTTTGTAAAATGTTAATTTTACATAACATAATTAGAAAAATGTTTGCTTTTTGAAAAATTTTTTTACTTATTTTATCTTTATTTTTATTTTTAATTTTTTAAAAATTTTTATTTATTTTTGACAGAGAGAAAGACAGAGCATGAACGGGGGAGGGGCAGAGAGAGAGAGAGGGAGACAGAATCCAAAGCAGGCTCCAGGCTCTGCGCTGTCAGCACAGAGCCTGACACGAGGCTTGAACCCACAGATCGCGAGATCATGACCTGAGCTGAAGTCAGATGCTCAACCGACTGAGCCACCCAGGCGCCCCTGCTTTTCAAAATTTAAAAGACAGTATTTTTTATTTACATTCAAAATGTTCTACTCTGGCAAAAATAGGAATATTATTTATGCAAAGTAACAGTAACAAACTCTTCCATCAAAGTGAAACTAGAGATTCTAAAATCATTTGGAAATCAAGCCATACATGTTACATGATGAAAAATGACTGTCAGCACACAGCCGAGTGCATGGCTTGAACTCACAAACTGTGGGGTCATGAACTGAGTCGAATCAAGAGTCAGGCACTTAACCCACTGAGCCACCCGGGTGCTGCTACAGTTTCTGACAGTCATCATCACTGGTTCTCAGCAATTTGGTTATAATACGCCTTGGTGTGATTTTGTCTTTGTGTGTGTGTTTTTATCCTGTTTGGTTTGTTCAGATTCTTGGATCTCTGGGATTATAGTTGTCATCAAATTGGGAAATTTTTTCACCATTACTTCTTAAAATCTTTATCTGGCCCCTTCCCTCTTTTCCATAAGGACTCCAATTATGTGTATGTTAGACCATTTGGTATTGTCCCAAAGGTCACTGAGGCTTTGTTAATTTTTTTCAGTCTTTATTCCCTATGTATTTCATTTTGGACGCTTTGTGTTGCTGTATCTTAAATTTCGACTGATTCTTTTCTTCTGCATGCTCTAATCTGCCATTAATTGCATACAATGATATTTCCATTTCTCATATTGTATTTTTCATCCCTACAAGTTTCTTTTCTTTTAAATGTTTCCTGTTTCTTTCTGTTATAGTGATGTTTCCCTTTAAGTCCTTGAGCGTAATAAAGTTCTTAAAATTTTAATGTCCTTATCTTTTAGTTACATTTGCCATTTCCAGGTTTGTTCTGTTCACTAACTTTTCTCTTAGTATGGTTTTGTTTATTTTTGTTTTTTTTTCTTTTTGTCTCTTGGCACATCTGAGAATTTTTGGTCGGGTGTTGGATGAGTGTCTGGCTTTTGTTGTCTTTCTATAGTGAGTGTTTTGGCTTTGTTTTGGTAGTTAAGTTGCCTGCTGATCATTTTCATGTTTTTGAGATCTGGCCTAAAGTCTTGCTGGAATAGATCTACAGTAGTCTTCATTTCAGGGACAGTTCAGCCCTATACTAAGGGGTGAACCCTCGCAGGTCTCTACTGAATATCTCAAGTGATCACTGAGGACTCTTTACTCTGACTTGCTGGAGCTTGAATATTTTTCTGCTTGTGAGCTGTGGCAATTGACCAGATTACAACTTCCCTGTCATTCTTTGCCTGACTTTGTGGAGTTTTGCTATGCATGTGTTGCCCAATACTTAGCAAAGATTCAAGAGGATGCTATGCAGATTTTAGTTCTTTTTCTGCGTAGCTTCCTTCCTTTCTGGAATTTTGCCCTAGAGTTCTAAACTCTTCAGCCTCACTGAGCCCTGTTATCTGTGTCCTCAACTCAGAGGCTAATGGGCTCTTTTGGTTCCCCCTTACTTCATTGAATATAAAAATTGCCTCTAGGCAGACAGCTTGGGCTATCAGTCTTTTCAATATCAGAATATACCATAGTCTGCATTTATCTGATTACTTGTTTATGGTATCATTTAGCTTGATCTAGAGGCTAAATGTTTAAATTAAAAATTTAAAGCAAGAACCCTTCACAGGCAGTCCTCAGTCCTGCAGACTTGCCATTGTTTGGCTCATGATGCACAATTTCTAGAGGTCTCGCTTTTTTTTTTTTTTTTTTTTTTTTTTAAATTTTAGAGAGACAAAAAGTGCAAGTGTGAGTGGGGGAGAGGGGCAGAGGGAGAGAGAGGGAATCTCAAGCAGGCTGCATGTTCAGCATGGAGACTGATGAGGGGCTCTGTCCTATAACCCTGCGATCATGACCTGAGCCAAAATCAAGAGCCAGACTCTCAACCGACTGAGCCACCCAGGCACCTCAAGAGGTCTCCAGTTTTAACCATGTTCAGATTGAGCATTGGGTTCAGGTGATAGTAGCCCCATATCTCCATTGGAATATTTTCCATTAATCTTTCATGGAATGGTTTTAGTACCTGTTTGTTGACTATAAATTATTTTGGGGATTGCAAAATGGTAATTTTCTTATTGTGTTCTTCTTCATCTAAGTGGAATTTCCAGAAAGAACGTTACCACATTAACTGTTTGGTTGCTCTCTTGATTAGTGTAGGAAAAGTAGGAAAGGGACTCATTCTTTCCCTTATTTTTCGAGTAATTTTAGAGTAATCATGAACTAGTCCCTTTAGTAGCCTCCCCTGGTAACCATTGGAATTTTTTTTAGTAGCGTTATGAACATACAGATTTTTATATATTTCATATGTTTTAATCCGTAGTAGTTTTGTTTTTTGTGGTTTTGATGCTCAAATTGTTTCCTCGCAGGCCTGTGGGAGTGAGTTTTATTTGGGTCCCATGACTTTTCGACATGACTATATTAGGTTTTTTTTTTTTTTTATGTTTATTTTTGAGAGAGAGAGAGAGAAACAGAGCACGAGTGGGGGAAGGTTAGAGAGAGGTAGACACAGAATCCATAACATTCCATGCTACATGCTGTCAGCACAGAGCCTGATTCAGGGCTCAAACCCACAAATGGAGGGATCATGACCTGAGCCAAAGTCGGACACTTAACTGACAGAGCCACCCAGGCGCCCCTACATTAGTCTTTAATAAGTCTCCTTGCTTTGGGCCCAATAAGATGTTCCAGGCTCACCTTGTACATTTCCTGCCCCAATTTTAGAAACAGCTATTTCTCCAAGGAGACCATCTTTTTAGTGAAAAATAGGATATAAAGGCCACAATCTAGGTTCTGGGGTACTCTTTACTACTGAGAGGTCATTGCTTTTAAATCTTTTCAAAGTAATCTCTACCCTCAACACAGGGCTCAAACTCACGACTCTGAGATCAAGAGTAGGATGCCCTACTGACTGAGCCAGCCAGGTGCCCCAGGAAATGCTTGCTTGCTTTTTTCTTTCTTTCTTTTTTTTTTATAGTTTATTTATTTTGAGAGAGGGAGAGAAAGAGAGCTCAAGTGGAAAAGGGACAGAGGGAGAGGGAGAGAGAGAATCCCAAGCAGGCTCCACGCTCAGTGTGACACCCCTAACGTGGGGGCTCAGTACCCTAACCATGAGATCATGCCCTCAACTGAAATCAAGAGTTGGACACTTAACTGATTGAGCCACCCAGGCACCCCAGAAATGTTTTCTTTAAAGAGGAAAAAAACGAGTTCCTACTGATACCTTTTTTTTTTTTTTTTTAATGTTTATTTTTGAGAGACAGGGTGCAAGCAGTGTAGGGGCAGAAAGAGAGGGAGACACAGAATCCGAAGTAGGCTCCAGGCTCTGAGCTGTGAGCACAGAACCCGACGCGGGGCTTGAAACCATGAACGGTGAGATCATGAACTGAGCCAAAGTCGAATGCTTAACCAATTGAGCCACCCTGATACCTCTCTACTGATACTTCTGATTCAAATGTATAATTATAGGGTTTTTATTTGACCTCTTTAATTTTATACTTGTATATCTTTGTTTATGCT
>NW_026057585.1:92892188-92893859 GCF_023721935.1 Panthera uncia
GGGAGGGTGGAGAATGAATCTTAAGCAGGCTCCAAGCTCATCATGGAGCCTGATGATGCTGGGCTAGATCTCATGACTGTGAGATCATGATCTGAACCAAAATCAAGAGTCAGACAGAGGCTTAACCGACTGAGCCACCCAAGTGCCCCTAAACGTGTGGACCCTTACAGAGTGTTAAAGATTTTTAGCCATCACACTACTCATCTGAAGGACAGTATGAGGCAGCACATAAAAAAAGGGCAGTTGGCATTGGTCATTTTCACATGTTCCTAGACCCCTTATCTTAAAGTATATTGTCTGCCTGGAAGCAAAATTTGGGTTGTATATGTTGAATCTTGAGTGCCTTTTGTGATGTTTCTTTGTCTGGACTTTATTGGAAACCATAGCAATAAGAAGTGAAATATGGGTTTTAATTAGGCGAGTTATTAATGAGCAGAATTGTAACTTGTGAAGTGATGAAAAGTAGGAACTATCTGTGTTATTTATCTAATGTTGGCTTAGGTCTTGTAGGCCACCTAACTCAACAAATATTTATACAGCTCTTAGGTAATGACGATACTGTACAAAATGAATAGAACGCCAGAAGGAATATTTAATAAGCTGGAGGGGATGGGAGGATCTCACAAGGCATAACTCTTAAATAACAAGTAGGAATTTGCCAAGCTGGCAAGTAGGAGAAGGGTATTTTAGGAAGGGGGGCGGGTAGCCAGCAAGAACAAAGACCAGCGATGGGAAAAGAGCTTAGTCTATTACAGGAACAAGTA
This sequence comes from Panthera uncia, assembly GCF_023721935.1. Lineage (NCBI taxonomy): Eukaryota > Metazoa > Chordata > Mammalia > Carnivora > Felidae > Panthera > Panthera uncia. The sequence goes on from NW_026057585.1 coordinate 92,892,953, forward strand.
GTTCAAAACGACTGAATTGAAATCTGTGAGAAAGAGACATTAATCTTATTCTTAAATCCCTGGCATGCTTTGGTAGCTATTCCTTAGTAATTTTATTCATTTAATCAAAACATTCATATTGTTGATAGGAAGAATTAAACCAAATAAGATATATTTTCCAAGGTCCAGTAGAATAACTTTATTTACTTTCTGTCCAGATGACATATCAAAGTTTAGTCCATTAAATCTTTTCATCTATTCCATAAATGTTCCCCTTTTTTGGATTAAAGTAGATATATTTGATCTTCATTCAATAATAATAGTAGTAGTCTGCTTTCCTACTGTGTTGGAGAAATTAAATTTTAACATATAAGTGCAATATCATTTTTTAAGATTTTATTTTATTAAAATTTTTTTTTAATGTTTATTCATTTTTGAGAGAGAGAGAGACACACACAGAGTGCGAGTTGGGGAGGGGCAGAGATCGAGGGAGGCATAGAATCTGAAGCAGGCTCCAGGCCCTGAGCTATCAGCACTGCATCTGATGTGGGGCTCAAACTCACGAACTGTGAGATTATGACCTAAGCCAAAGTCGGATGCTTAACTGAGCCACCCAGGCACCCCAAGATTTTATTTTATTCAAAAAAAATTTTATTAAAAAAAAAATTTTTTTAATGTTTATTTTTGAGAGAGAGAGAGAGAGAGACAGAGCGTGAACTGGGAAAGGGCAGAGAGAGAGGGAGACAGAATACGAAGCAGCCTTTAGGCTCCAAGCTGTCAGGACAGAGCCTGACACAGGGCTTGAACCCACAAACTGTGAGATCATGACCTGAGCCGCAGTTGGATGCTTAGCCAACTGAGCCACCCAGGTGCCTTGTAGAATTTTATTTTATTTTATTTTATTTTATTTTATTTTATTTTATTTTAT
>NW_026057585.1:92893869-93005051 GCF_023721935.1 Panthera uncia
ATTTTATTTTATTTTATTTTATTTTATTTTATTTTATTTTATTTTATTTTTAATGTTCATTTTTGAAAAGTTTTAAAAAATGTTTATTCATTTTATTTTTTGAGAGAGAGAGTGCAAGCCAGGGACGGGCAGGGAGAGAGAGGATCCCAAGCAGGCTCTGCAGTGTTGGCACAGAGCCTGATGTGGGGCTTGAAATCATAAACTGAGATCATGACCTGAGCTGAAACCAAGAGTTGCCACTTAACCAAGTGAGCCACCCCAAGGTTTTATTTTATTAAAATTTTTTTTAATGTTTATTTATTTTTGAGAGAGAGATAGTGCATACATGCAAACAGGGAAGGAGTAGAGGGAGAAAGGGACAGAGAATCTGAAACAGGCTTAGTGCTGTCAGTACAAAGCCCGACATGGGACTTGAACTCATGAACTGTGAGATCATGCATGACCTGAGATGAAGTTGGATGCTCAACTGACCAAGCCACCCAGGTGCCCATTAAGATTTTACTTTTAAGTGATCTTCACATCCATCGTGGAGCTTGAACAGTTCTTGAGTTTGAGCACTGTGTCTGGGTCTCTGCTGTCAGGGCAGAGCCTCTGCTTCAGGTCCTCTGTCCCCTTCTCTCTGCCCCTCCTCCACCCCCAATAAACATTTTTTTAAAAAGGTTTATAAGTAAAATTTATTTATTTTTTTTTTAATTTTTTTTTTCAACGTTTTTTATTTATTTTTGGGACAGAGAGAGACAGAGCATGAACGGGGGAGGGGCAGAGAGAGAGGGAGACACAGAATCGGAAACAGGCTCCAGGCTCCGAGCCATCAGCCCAGAGCCTGACGCGGGGCTCGAACTCACGGACCGCGAGATCGTGACCTGGCTGAAGTCGGACGCCCAACCGACTGCGCCATCCAGGCGCCCCCCTTCTGTATGTGTAGTCTTACAGATGTCACGCGTTTTCAAAGTTACTTAGGTTAGCATGGTTTCCTCCACCCACAGCTCTTTTATGTGTTTGTAATACAGTTAGATTCTTTTGTCAGTCTCATTCCTTCCTAATAAGTTTGTTAAAATATGTGTACGTTAAGGTTTTTTTAAGTATACATACATATATATATATATATATATATATATATATATATATATATTTTTTTTTTTTTTTTTTTTTTTTTTTTAAGTAATCTCTGCACCCAACATGGGGCTCAAACTCATAACTCCGAGATCAAGCTTTGCATGCTCTTCCAATTGAGCCAGCCAGGGGCCCCATAATTTGCATACATTAAGTTTCACTGTGCTGTAAAGTTCTGTGGGTTTTGACAAATGTGGATTGGGATAGTTTTACTAGAATTTTAAAATGCTAAATAATATGGTTTGGCCAAAATGATATCCGGCCCTAACTTTTAACTCTACAGTGCTGTGATTCTAACATTTATCTTTCTCATTTTGGCTTCCCTCTAATATTTTTCTTCTAGTACTTATCACTATTAAAAGTTGGCAATTCGGGGGGTGGGTTTGCTTCTTTCTTTTTGTTTTATCAGCTAAGCTCTTAAATCTAACATGCAGATTTTTATAAAGGAACAGTTAGATCTTTGAAGATTCCAGGCATTACCGAATCTGTGATTGAATTGATGACAGGTATTCATAATCTGGCATTGAATGGTATCTTAGCATTTTTACCCTTGATTGTTTTGGGGTGTTATCCCTATTGGTCATTTTACAGTTTTATTCTTAGGTGGTTGACTCATTTGGTTAGCACGAAGTTACCTACAGCAAGTAGTTGAAGATTTATTTTTAACTTAGTAACTTAATGCATTAGTGAAGGCAAACCTGTTTAATGTTCTTCTTCCAACTAAGGCTGTCTTTCAGATGGCTTTGTGCCTTTGATCACAAGGAGGGCCATGCGAAAGTATTGTTCAGTAGGAGTCCTTCAACACTAAACAGCTTAACGGTGGCAACCAGAAGTGAGTCAGTAACACTAATCTCTTCAGGAGGGGACCTTGTAATTTGTAATCTTCATTCATTAAAAAATACTCATTGGTAAGGTACCAGCTAATGTGCCAGGTGTTACAAAGATGAACATGACTTGGCCTCTTCTCTCAAGTAGTGTATCGTGTAGTGGGAAGAAAGGAAGTTAAAATGAAATTTGGAAGCAGGTCATAGAGATGAAGTCTGTATAAGTGAACAGGACTTTTTAGTGACATCTGTTGAGATTAGAAAAATTTAAATGTCTCATCATCAATTGAAAGTTTTCGGAGGATATATATCTTACTTAAGAGCATTTACCCATTACTTAGATGACATCTATGTAATTCACTTCTATGTTTTGGCAGTGGTCGTAAATTTAAATTATGTGGGTAATGAAAGCTATAGTTGATTCTGACTAGTGAGTTTTCTCTTGGATGAAGTGTAAATTTCTAGAAAAGGATAGGACTTATTAACATTAACTCAAGAAGAAACAAAACTCAAGTAGTCCTATTACAAAGGAAATGGAATCGGGACAGAAAAATCTCAAAAAGAAAACCCTAGGCCTAAATAGATTTACAGGTGATTTCTGCCAAATATTCAAGAAGCAGATAATTCCCCGTTTTATAAAAGTAAACTCTTCCAGAGAATGGGGGAAAGAGGAACAGACTTCAAATCATTTAGTTTTTTTAATTTATTTTTTGACCCCAAATCATTTTATGAAACTAGCATACTTTTTGATTCTCAAACTGGAGATAGACAATAGAAGAAAGAAGAATTACAGGCCATGTCTCTCATGAACATAGATACAAAAATTCTAAACCAAACATTAGCAAACTGAATCCAGCATTGTAAAAAATAGAATAAATCATATTCCATTTTATCTCAGGAACGCAAGCTTGTTTTAACATTAGAAAATCAATTGGTAGGGGCACCTGACTGGCTGAGTCAGAAGAGCATGTGACTTGATCTTGGGTTGTGAGTTTGAGCCCTATGTTGGTGTAAAGAGTAAATCAATAAGTTAATTAATTAATAAGTTAACTAACTTTAAAAAAAAAAAGGAAAATCAATATAATTTACTTAAATGGACTAACAGGAAACCATACATTTTAGTAATTGCAGCAAAAACAATTGATAAACTTTTAAAACCCATTTATGATTTTATTTTTATTTTTGTTTTTTTCAACGTTTTTTTATTTTATTTTATTTTATTATTTTTTTTATTTTTGGGACAGAGAGAGACAGAGCATGAACGGGGGAGGGACAGAGAGAGAGGGAGACACAGAATCGGAAACAGGCTCCAGGCTCCGAGCCATCAGCCCAGAGCCTGACGCGGGGCTCGAACTCACAGACCGCGAGATCGTGACCTGGCTGAAGTCGGACGCTTAACCGACTGCGCCACCCAGGCGCCCCTATTTTTTATTTTAATAAAAAAAAATTTTTAATGTTTATTTATTTTTGAGAGACAGAGAGAGACAGAGCATGAGTAGGGGAGGGACGGAGAGAGAGGGAAACACAGAATCGGAAGCAGGCTCCAGGCTCTGAGCCATCAGCACAGAGCCCGATGCGGGGCCCAAGCCCACAGATGGCGAGATCATGACCTGAGCCAAAGCCAGGTGCTCAACTGACTGAGCCACCCAGGCACCCCTATGATTTTAAAATAAAATAAAATTGGGGTGCCTGGTTGGCTCAGTTGGAAGAGCATGCAACTCTTAATCTCGGTGTCATGAGTTCAAGCCCCATGTTGGATGTAGAGATTACTTACAAATAAATAAACTTTAAAAAGCTAAATTAAATTAAAATCACTTGTTACATACACTGCAGATGGGAGTGTGCGTCGGAATAATGACTTTAGAAGACAATTTGACATTACCTAGGAGAGATGCACACACTTGTACCTTCACCCTGCAATTTCACTCCTAAATATGTAGTCTAAGTTCATTTATTTATTTATTTTTTTGAGAGAGACAGTATGTTCACGAGAGTGGGAGAGGGGCAGGGAGAGAGGGAGACAGAATCTCAAGCAGGTTCCATGCTGTCAGCATAGACCGTGATGTGAGGCCTGACCTGAGCTGAAACCAAGAGTCAGACACTTAAACCAACTGAGCCACCCAGACACCCCTCCTAAATATGTATTCTAGAGCATTGTTTTCAATCTATGGTTTGCAGCCCATTAGTAAGAATGAAGGCAATTTAATAGCATTTGACCAACAATTTTCTTAAGTGTTAAATACAACAGAAAATGTCAGTGTACCTCATTGTTAGGGTATTACTTTTGAAAAACTTATTCCCAATTATTTATCTGTAGGTGTAGGTGGACTGATTTATGAGGTAGAATGTGTTTTCTTATTTTGTTTGTTGTCAAGAAAGTTTGGAGGCCACTCCTAATCTACACAAACTAAAAAATGCTCATTATTTCATAAGAGCAAACATTGGAGACCTTGATTTCTTTCAGCAGTAGAATGGATAAATTGAGATGTATTCGTGCAACAGTTTTACGCTGTGTTGAAAATGAACTACAACTACATCCATCAACTAAACAATATATTGCTTAGGAATAAATTTTTATGTGATATCCTTATGTGGCAAAACTATAAAGAAAGGTAAGAGAGTGATAGAGAAAATAGCATAGTGATTACTTATGGTTGAGTCAGAGGTAGATGGTAACGAGGGGGGCGTACAGAGGCTTTCTAAGTGTCCTGGTGATGTCATATTTCCTAACTTGGATGTGGGTACGAAGTGGTTCATTTTATTATTTTTTAAATTGTGTATCTATGTCTATGAAGTTTTTTTAATTGTGGTAAAATATACATAAATTTTACTATTTTAATCATTTTAAGTGTGCAGTTAAGTGGCATTGAATATGTTCACATTGTTGCCCATCACCACTATCCATCCCCACGTTTTCATCTTCCTTGACTGAACCTCCATACCCGTTAAATAATAACTCTCTGTTCTCCCTCCCCTCCCCGCTGGCAGCCACCATTCTGCTTTGTATCTGGATGTATTAACTACTTCAGGTACCGCATGTAAGTGGAATCCTGCGGTATGTCTGGCTTGTTCCATGTTGTAGCAGGTGTAAGAATTTCATTCCTCTTTAAAGTGAAGAATATTCCATTGTGTGTATATGCTAGATTTGACTTATAATTTATCAGCTGATAGACATTTGGGTTGTTTCCACCTTTAGCTATTGTGAACAGTGCTGCTGTGAACATGAGCGTACAAATACCTGTTTCAGTCCCTCCTTTCAGTTCTTTTGGGTATATACTCAGAAATGAGATTGTAGAATGTGGTAATTAGGATTAATTTTTTGAGGAACTACCATACTGTTTCCCACAGTGGCTACACCTCTATACAGTTTTGTACGTATGATATTTTTGGCTGTTAAAAGTTAATTTTAAAAAGGTAAAGACTCCATCTTTCCCTCCTCAGAGATTATGTCTTAAATTTGATGTGTGTCTTTCTAGATAATTTTTCTGTGTTTATGGGGTACTACATGGATTTATGTTTATTCATTTGTTGTTGAACTGGCTGTGAAAGAGTTGTTGGGTGCTTCGTTAAAGGTAAAAATGATGGAGGGGCGCCTGTGTGACTCAGTCGGTTAAGTGGCCCTATTTTGGCTCAGGTCACGATCTCATGGTTTGTGCGTTCGAGCCCTGCATCAGGCTCTGTACTGACAGCTCAGAGCCTGGAGCCTGCTTTGGAATCTGTGTCTCCCTCTCTCTCTGCCCCTCCCCCACTCATGCGCGCTCTTTCTCTCTTTCTCTCTCAAAGATAAACATTAAAAAAAAAAAAAAGATAAAAATGACTGAGATCCACTGACCCCTCCACTGTGTGCCCCGGAGATTTTGATATGGTTGGTTTGAGTGATCAGGAATCTGGATTTTAATAGTTTTCAAGGGATTCTGATGGGCAGCCACTGATTTATTCCTTTTTTTTTTTTTTTTTAAGTTTTCTTTAAAGGTCATTCTTTTTTTTTTTTTTTTAAGTTTATTTATTTATCTTGAGAGAAAGAACACATGCATGAGCAGAGAGGGGCAGAGAGACCAGGAGAGAGAGAATTCCAAGCAGGCTTCTTGCTATCTTCCTGGAGCCTGGAGCCCGACTCAGGGCTCAATCCCATGAACCATGAGATCGTGACCTGAGCTTTAACCAAGAGTTACGCTTAACTGACTGAGCCACCCAGGTGCCCCTTAAGTTTTTATTTATTTTTTTAGTAATCTCTACACTTAACATGGGATTCAAACTCACAACCCTGAGATCAAGTCGCATGCTTTTCCAACTGAGCCAGACAGGTGCCCCTGATTTATTCTTTAACATAAATGGTATTATGCATTTTTTGCATAATAGTTTGTCTTGGAGATCTCTTCATGTCAGTATATGCTGAAATACCCATATTTTTAAAAACTGGTGTTCTAATTCTGTAATTTAGATTCAGCATAATTTATCTAGCCATTCTGTTAATGGGCATTTAGGTAGTCGCAAGTTTTTGTCATTACAAAGAAGATACAACAGACCTCTTGTGCATACATCTTTGGGCACGTGTATGGATGTTTGTGTTGGAAAGATACCTGGAAATTAAAATTTGCTAAGTCAAAGAGTTTGAACATTAAAAATTAATAAACATTGTAGGGGCAGGGGCACCTGGGTGGCTCAGTGGGTTAAGCATCTGACTTCAGCTCAGGTCATGATCTCACATTCCGTGAGTTTGAGCCCCACATTGGGCTCTGTGCTGACAGCTCAGAGTCTGGAGCCTGCTTCAGGTTCTGTGTCTCCCTTGCTCTCTGCCCTTCCCCCACTCACACTCTGTCTCTCAAAAATGAATAAACATTAAAACAAATTTTAATTGACAAATATTATTAAATCCAATACATTCTTGAACTTGTTTTTTTTCTGTTTATTATCTTAATGTTTATTTTTGAGAGAGAGAGCAGGAGTGGGGGAGGCGCAGAAAGAGAGAGGGAGACACAATCTGAAGCAGGCTCCAGGCTCTGGGCTGTCAGCACAGAGCCCTACACGGGGCTTGAACCCACAAACTGTGAGATCATGACCTGAGCCAAAGTCAGATACTTACTCAGTCACCCAGGTGTCCCTGTGTTTATTTATTTTGAGAGAGAGAGAGAGTGCACTCACATAAGCAAGCAGGCAGGGGAGGGGCAGAGAAAGAGGGAGAGAGAGAATCCCAAACAGGCTCCATGCTGTCAGTGCAGAGCCCAATTCAGGGCTCTATCTCATGAAGCATGAGATCATGACTTGAGCCAGGATCAAGAGTTGGACGCTTAACCAACTGAGCCACCCAGGTACCCCAAACTTTTTTCCTCTTATGTATGAATTTCTTCTTCTGAAGGAAGTATTTATACAAATATTTACCTGTATAAAGTAAAATGAATTTGATTTAGAAAAATTTCTCCTTCCATTGAAATAGATCTGCAATGGATGAGTGAACCAGAAAGGTGTTAGCCTTTCTTAAAACTGAAGCCATGAGGTGGTGATTGCTTTAGTCAATCTTTAACCCAGGAGAGACTTCTGTTTTCTTTATTATTTCAGACTTTCTACTGGATCTTGAAGAGTTTTCTAGCTTATATAATTTTGGAATGAAATTTAGACTTGTGTTTTTTTGTTTGTTTGTTTTAAGTAGCACAAATAGCATCTTGTGTGAGAACCTGGTGCTTAAAACTTTAGTTTCTATGAAAAATTTTGAAACTCTGGTTTGACTGTAATACTCCCAATAACAGTAATAAAATGTTACTAATACACTCAATTACAGTTTAAAAGAAGAAAAAGTGCTATAGTTAAATCTTAATAAAAATATAGACCTTAAAAAATATATAGACTTTAAGAATTTAGTGGAGAAAACGCAAGAGTGAAAGTATTGTAAATGCAAAGCCTTGTAAATTAAAAAACATTATTAAAAAAGCCAACTAAAGAAAAGAACAGCTAAGATATTTTTAAAAGAAATCAGGTTGCATTTATCTTTTATGTATTCTTGCCAGTAGCCATCGTTGTCTCTGATTTAGTATCATTAGGGAATGGTTTCCCAGTATACTGGGAAGAGCTAGTTTTGTTAAAAATAACAACCTAGAAGAAATGGATAAGTTCCTAGAACTTATTATTACCTACCAAAACTGAAGCAGGAAGAAATAGAAAAATTTGAACAGACCAGTTACCAGCAATGAAATTGAACCAGTAATCAAAAAAACCCCAACAAACCAAAGTCCAGAACCAGGCAGCTTCACAGGTGAATTCTACTAAACATTTAAAGAAGAATTAATAGCTATTCTTCTCAAGTTATTAAAAAAAAAAAAAATGGAAGAGGAAGGGAAACTTCCAAATGCATTGTATGAGGCCAGCCTTATCCTGATACCAACACCAGATAAAGACACTGTAAGAAAAGAGAACGAGAGGCCAGTATCTCTGATGAACATAGATGCAAAAATCCTCAACAAAATACTAGTAAACCAAGTCCAACAATATATTAAATCATTCAGCACAGTCAAATGGGATTTATTCCTGGCATGCAAGGGTGGTTTGATACTTGCAAATCAATCACTATGATACATCACATCTGTAAGACAAAGGATGGGATGCCTGGGTGGCTCAGTTGGTTGTCTGACTTCAGCTGGGGTCGTGATCTCGTGGTTTATGGGTTCGGGCCCCACTTGGGCTTGCTGCTGTCAGCTTAGAGCCTGCTTTGGATCTTGTCCCTCTCTCTCTCCCTCCCCAACTCACGCTCTCTCTCTCTCTCTCTCTCTGTCAAAAACAAATAAAAACATTTTTTAAAAAAAGAGAAAGGATAAAAACCATATGATCATTTCAATAGATGCAGAAAAACCATTTGACAAAGTACAACATCCACTCGTGAAGAAAACCCTCAACAAAGTAGGTTCATAACGTCCATATATGAAAAACTCACAGCTAGTACCTTCAGTGGGGAGAACTGAGAGCTTTTCACCTGAGGTCAGGAATAAGACAAAGATGTCCACTCTTACCACTTTTATTCAATATAGTACTGGAAGTCCTAGCCATAGCAATCAGACAACAAAAAGAAATAAAGTGTGTCCAAATTGGTTAGGAAGAAGGAAAACTTTTACTTTGCAGATGACATGATACTATAATTATAAAGCTGTAGTAATCAAAACAGTATGGTACTGGTACAAAAATAGACACATAGATTAATAGAATAGAATAAAAAACTCAGAAATAAACCCACAATTATATGGTTAATTGATCTTTGACAAAGGAGGGAAGAGTATTACGATGGGAAAAAAATAGTCTCTTCAAAGATGCTGGGAAAACTGTACAACTACATGCAAAAGAATGAAACTGGACTACTTTCTTACACCATACACAAGAGTAAAGTCAAAATGGATCAAGGATCTAAATGTGAGACCTGAAATCATAAAAATTCTTGGAACAGGCAGCAATTTCTCTGACATCAGCCACAGCAACAGCTTTCTAGATAGATCTCTTTGGGCAAGGGAAACAAAAGCAAAAATAAACTGTAAAAAAGCTTCCGCACAGCAAAGGAAACAGTCATCAAAACTAAAACTCGTCATCAAAACTACAGAATGGGAAAAGATATTTGCAAATGACATATCTGATAAACGGTTAGTATCCAAAATATATAAAGAACTGATACAACTCAACACCTCAAAACCAAATAACCCAATTAAAAAATGGGCAAAAGACATGAACAGACATGTCTCCAGAGAAGACATACAAACGGCCAACAGACTCATGAAAAGATGTTAAACATCATTCACCATCAGGGAAATACAAATCAAAACTACAATGAGATATCACCTCACACCTGTGAGATTGGTTAACGCAAAAACACAAGAAACAAGTGTTAGGATGGCTATGAAGAAAAAGGAACTTTCTTGCACTTTTGGTGGGAATGCAAACCAATGCAACCACTGTGGAAAACGGTATGGAGTTGCCTCAAAAAATTAAAAACAGAACTATCATGTGATCCAGTAATTTCACTACTGGGTATTTCCCCATAAAATACAAGAACACTAATTCAAAGGGATACACACACTGTGTGTTTATTGAAGCATTGGTTTTTTTTTTTTTTAATTTAATGTTTATTTATTTGAGAGACAGTATGCACGCATGAGCAGGGAAAGGGCAGAGAGAGAGGGAGACAGAGGATCCGAAGCAAGCTCTGTGCTGACAGCAGAGAGCCTGACCGCGAGATCATGGCCTGAGCTGAAGTTGGACACTTAACCGACTGAGCCACTCAGGCGCCAGTTTATGGAAGCAGCCCATGTGTCTGTCAGTAGATGAATGGATAAAGAACCAACACACGCATGCACGCGCACACACACGCGCACACACACACACACACACACAGGAATGTTATTCAGCCATTTAAAAAGAATGAAATCTTGCCATTTGAAACAACATGGGTGGAGCTAGAGAGTATAATGCTAAGTGAAATAACCCAGAGGAAGACAAATACCGTGTGATTTCACTAAAGTGCAACTTAAGAAATAAAACAAATGAGTGAAGGAAAAGAGAGACAAACCAAGAAACAGACTCTTAACCTATAAAGAACAAACAGATGGTTACCATAGGGGAGGTGGGGTGGGGGTGAAATAGGAGATGGGGATTAAGGTGTACGCTTAGCCATGATGAACACTGAGTAATGTATAGAATTGTTGAATCACTATACTGTACATCTGAAACTAATAGAACAGTGTGGGTTAATTATAATGGAATTAAAATAAGAAAATAAGGGCACCTGGTTGGCTCAGTCAGTTGAGCGTCTGACTTTGGCTCAGGTCATGATCTCTCAGTTCGTGGGTTCGAGCCCTGCGTCAGGCTCTGTGCTGACAGCTCAGAGCCTGGAGCCTGCTTCAGATTCTGTGTGTGTCTTTCTCTCTGCCCCCCCCCCCCCCCCCCCCCCCCCGCCCCGCTCTTTCTCTCTCTCTCAAAAAAAAAAAAACATTAAAAAAATTTTTTTAACAAAATTTTAAAATTCAGATTATATAACATTTTAATTGTAGGATTTTTTTTCCCCACAAAGCAAAGTGTTAAAGTTTCCCCCACAAACCACAATAGTGGTTCCCCAAAATAGTCATCCACACTTATTATCTTGAGGGTGTGTGCATAAGTGTGTATATGTGTGTATGGTTTCCTTTCTTGGAAGGGAAACCTTTGATTCAAACACTGTGATCTTCCACCTTGTTCAGGTTTTTAAATGTCCTTTTGTGAAACTATATTAGATGGCAGGATTTGTGTATACGGTGTTTCTTTCCCCCTTGTCCTTATTTGGGAAAATAAAAATTTGTTGACCCTGTATCAGTCCAAAAAAAATTGCTGATCTATGAAATTCAGAAGTCTGGGAACCACTGTGAAAGAATCTTTCCACAAAAGGCTAAGAGAACCCTGGCATGCAGTGGTTTTTGTGCAGTCCTCTCTTGTCAGAGGGAAGGTGCCTGATACTGTATGTTTTTAATTTAAGAGTAAAAATTCCCACTTATTCATGCCCTTTTTTTACTCTCTGCTCTCTGGTTTTGTTAGTCTTTAGCCATCTGAACTCTGATTTCATTGCTTTTTATCTTTTTGATATGGTTTGTTTCTTTTGTGAGAATATGTAGGAATTAACATTTAGGTTTTGTTTTTGACTCAAGAGTCAATTCATGAAGTTGCATTTGTTCATTCAGCAGCCTTTTGTCGAGGGCTTGCCTGTGTGGATGCAGAAAACAATTTTCTGTCCTGCCCTAAGGGGAGAGTAGGAGGCAGGCAGACAACTGCAGTGTAGTAATTTCTAGTACTGCAGGCACGTATGCAGTATTGTGGGAGCCATAGCATGTAGAGAGAGGTCTGTATGTTCTGAGCATTTCCCATAGCCTGATACAGTCAACTTTGAGTTAATACAGTTTACTACTGTTACAGTACGGTTATTTGCTCCTTTTGCATTTTTCTTATTTTTTTAATTTTTATTTATTTTGAGAAAAAGAGAGAGGCAGAGGAGAGGGAGAGAGAGAATCCCAAGCTGACTCCATGCTGTCGGTGCAGACCCCAACCCAGGGTTTGGTCCCACAAACTGCGAGATCATGACCTGAGCCGAGATCAGGAGTTGGACTCCCAACTGACTGAGCCACCCAGATGCCCCCATTTTTCTTAATGTCTTAAATAATTATTTTTGAGAGGGAAAGAATTTCCCAACCCAGAATAAGGCACCTTTTAAAAAAAATGTTTATTTATTTATTTTGAGAGAGAGAGGGAGAGAATGCGAGTGGGGGAGGGGCAGAGCAAGAGGGAGACAGAATCCCAAGCAGGCCCCGACTGTCCGTGCAGACAGACCCTGACTTGGGGCTTGATCCATGAGCTGTGAGATCATGACCTGAGCCAAAATCAAGAGTCAGACGCTTAACCGACCGAGCCACCCAGGACGCCCCAGAATAAGGCACCCTTTTAATGTACCTTTTTTCTCCTCTAACTCCTCTCTGATTTATACTGTACTTCAAATGAAAACCTGTTGTTTAAAATTGTTATATGTTAAATTATTACAATCCAAATTGTTCTATACTTTGTAAATTACTACTGTCTTCTCTTAAAATCTAAAGATTAAAAAAAATCTAATAATTCAAGCTCTCACACAATACAAATTTGCATGTTAAAGTTCTGTTATACTCTTTCTACCAAATGAAACATTTTGCTGAACCTAGAATATATGGTTCCTCCATATGGAATTTTCAGAACCTAGAGTATTTCCATTCATGATATGAAACCAGCACATTTTTCTTGACCATTTATACTTAGTAATAACAAATCCTTTAGCTTCTACATATGAATATGGAGAACTCCCTGAGAACTGGTCCATTTCTGTCATAAAGTGCTTTCATTTAATATCAGCCATTGTGAAGAATAGAAGTATACTAAGTAGGTAGTTTGGCAAAATACTTTATTTTTCTATTTCATTGAAGAGAGTCTTAATTAGATAACACATTGATGAGTTAGCCACTTAAAAAAATTACTGCACCTGATATCTCTTTTAGGTTTGGAGTGCTTTACGGAAACAGCTCTCTGAATTTGCTTGTCAAAATAGCTCACAGTTTGCTAATAGCAACAGTCGTTATGCCGAATTGTTCTATTTCTAGACTTTGTCACAACATTGACTGTCAGGAACTAAGGAGTTTCCAGATTGTGAGCTTCTGTTAATGTGGATAAAATAGTAAGTAGTGTGTACAAGTGGTAAAACACCCATCAAATAAGAGATAGTTTTTACCTTTGTCCTAAAGGTAGTTGTGGGAAATAGCAAAGCATATCATTTCAAGAGATAGTAATTTGAAGATCTTTATCCCTCCACCTTCCCCCATTTCATTCTCTGAAATCCTGCGTATTCTTCAAAGTTGAAATGCTTGCCTTTGTGTAATTTCCTGCTCAGACTAGTTGGAAGCCATCTCCTCCTTACCTGAACTGCTAAAGCTGCTTGTTTCATACCACAGGTCTGTCCTGTGTTGCTGTTCTTTATTTAGGTGCCTTTAGTTCTTACCATGTTAATCCCCTTGAGAGGAAAGACTGGCATCTCTCTCTCTCTCTTTTTTTTTTTTTTTAATTCTCATGGGATGTAAGCACAGTATTTTCTTCTTTTATTTTTTAAGTTTATTTATTTTGTGAGAGAGGGAGAGAGTGCTTGTACAGAGGTGGGGGGTAGAGAAAGGGAGGGAGAGATAGCAGGGCTCCATGCTGTCAGCGCTGAGCCGACTGGGGGCTTGAACTCATGAATCATGAGATAATGACCTGAGCCGAAATCAAGAGTCAGATGCTTAACCGACTGAACCACCAGGCACCCCACACAGTATTTTCATGTATAGCAAATGTCTCATTGATATTTGTTGAACGCATAAAGGTATAAATTTTTATTTTCCCATTTTCTTTTTTTTTTTTTTAACTTTATTTTTTTTTACTTAGTTTTGAGAGAGCAAGCAGGGGAGGGACAGAGAGAGAGGGAGACAGAATCCCAAGCAGGCTCCATGCTGTCAATGCAGAGCCCAATGCGGGTCTCACAAATCGTGAGATCATAATCTAAGCCGAAATCAGAAGTTGGACACTAAACCAACTGAGCCACCCAGGCACCCTCCCCGTTTTCCCATTTTCTATAACTCTTTCATTTGACTTAGTACAATGATAATGTATGTTATTAATAAGAAGGCCTTGTTATCTTAGATTGAATCATTTTGTGGTGTTCTATAAATCTTCACTTAACAGTATTTTATATTTTTAAGAGTAGAATTTAATACCTTTTAGCTCATGTTAGTACTGCTAAGGGGGGTAACTTCATGAGTTCATATCGATATCCAGAAGCCTCAGAAGCCCTCATGTTGAGGGATGACTGGGGTGCTTTTCCATTCAATTCAGCCACATGATTTTCAGTTAAGTCTCAGTGCTTTACTTTACTGTCAGTAAGAGGTTCCCTTATTGAATTTTTGAAAAGCTTTTTGAAATTGTGAAGAATGATCTCGATTGCATTTTAAATGTTTGTTTATTTTTGAGAGAGTGAGAGAGAGAGAGTGAGAGATAGAGAGCATGCACACGACGGGGAGAGGCAGAGAAGGAGAGAATCTCAAGCAGGCTCCGGTCTGTCCGTGCTGGACTGAGCCACCCAAGGGCCCCAATCTTGATTGCATTTTAAATCTTCAGGTTCCTTTTAGGTAGGTGAAGTGTATTTTGATTTCCATAAAGACATGTTTACTCCAAAAGGATTGTCAGATGTCTAATGTACAGAAACCAAGGCATAGTTAATCAAATATTGTACTAGGATCTGATAATAACTTTTACACGGATAACGAAGTAGTTTTGTTCCCATCCTGAATTTCTGTGAATTGATTTTAACTCTTTCCAAGTTAATCACTTTCCTCCAAGGAGTTCAGAGTAGTTTGTTGATATCTGCTACCTTTATAGAATCTTCATATTGGTAGGGAATTTTCATTACTTACGGGTAAAGAGGTTTTCCCACGTTGTTCTGTGTGACTTACCCTGGATCACACAGCATTATATAGGCAGACTTTCCATCTCAAAATCTTAACCTTAGTTTATACTTCAGAAGGGCAAGGTATTTGGATTTTTTTTTTTTTTGTAAATAAACTCTACACCCAATGCGGGGCTTGACCCTGCCATCAAGAGTCACATGCTCTACTGCCTGAGCCTGCCAGGTGCCCCAGGGCATTTGGATTTTTGAAAGTGATTTGTATTCGGTTGGATGTGGTCTGGTAGTATACTGTATATAGTATAGTATAGTATAGTATAGTATAGTATAGTATAGTAGTGATACTACTGGGCCAAATACATGGTTTCTCTAGTACCACCCATCTTGACCTAGCCAAGGGTCATTGGGTCTGGCTCAGGAGTCCGGCAGCAGACTCACAGGCCAGTGTACACCTTAAAAGGCCAAAATTCAAGGGACCAGAGAGAGATGTCCATTCTGACCAATAAAATACCTTGACAGCAGCCCGTATAACATGTAAGGGTAGGGTCTGCTACTCCTGGATGTACTGACGATGTAATTTTGATTATAAAATAACAGGAAGTCAGCACAAGGGTGTTGTGAGTCCTTGTGCTAATTTGAATGTCTAGTGCTAACGAGACAAGATGGCCAGGCAAATGGTCTCTGCCCTCAAGAAGCTCAGATTCCAGTAAACCGACTTCGTTTGATGTTTGTCCCCAAAACTTGGGGAAACTAAGAAGGCTTCACACAAACGTGAAGGGTATGGAAGATTTTTTTTTTAAAGACTTCATGATCTCGGAGTTGGTTTGAGCCCTATGTTGGGTCTAGAGATTACTTAAAAAAAAAAAAAAAAATCTTTAAAAAATAAATAAATAAATAAAGACTCCATGAAAACCGTGGCACCTGGCTGTCTCAGTCTGTAGAGCATGCAAGTCTTGAGCTGAGAGTTGGAAGTTCGAGTCCCATGTTGGGTGTAGAGATTACTTTGAAAATAAAATCTTAAAAAATAATAAATACTTCATGAAAACCACATTCAGTGAGTTAACAACAATTGCATGTGAAATGTTTTATAGGGCTTCTTTTGGCATGAAAAAAACTGTTTCAAAATGCCTCCATATCCTGTGGGAATGTGAGTGATGATTTCATTACCTAATCATGGAAGTGAAAATGAGGGACCGTGCAAATTGGTGCTGGAAGTGTAATCACAAGGAATTACATCTGAGCCCATCCCTGTGTGTTCTCACTGGCATTTGTGCTCAAGGCCAAGTTCGCAAACATGCCCCCAGGAGCATCGGGTTTGGTGCTTTTGTGGACAGTAAAATGGTTGAATGGTGAGAGTTACTTAAAACTGGGCATTACAAAAGTTTGCATCCCTTTATGTAGGCTTACTAAAGGGAGTAAGAAGTTGTTTTATTGAGCCAAACAAATTTATTTTGCTTGGGGGAAACGTAGTATTATACAAATAACCTTTTGCAGTCTTCATTGATTCAGTTTGTTCTGAAGCAGACCCTAGACTCACAGTCTGTCAAGTTGTTGAGTAAAGAACAACTATATTTGAGATACTATGTTTAATTCAAATGTGAAAGATGCAGCCAAACTTAAGGAATCTGTTTCTTTGGACTCTTTTCCTTGGTGAATTCCAGAGCTGAGTGGGAGTTAAAAATATGAGAAAGTCAATAAATTAGGGAAGATAGCCAGTGAGAGGTGAGAAATGATAACTTGTAGAGGGGAGAAAAAAGAGGGAGTACGGGAAGTAATTTTTTTCCAGTAGTAAAAGGTACCTTTTTTATCCCCCAGAAAAAATTTTTAGTTTTTGTTTTGTATTGTACCCCAAACTGTACTCTTTCGGGTCGGTGTTGGAGCTGGACATGGAAAGGCCTCCTCTTGCAAGTTAAGCATGTGGAAGAACCGCTCACCCAAAGTGGGGAGCAACTAACTATCTAGGATCCTTTATGTGCTATGGTTACAGTGAACCTACAGTGAACACTCCTTCCCTGCTGCAGGGGAGTGGAAGACATTGCCCCACCTTCCTCTGCCGCTGCCCCAACGGGGGCAGGGGGGATTTCGGCTGCCCCACTATGTGTATAGCTCGCCACCAGTCCTTCACCATCAGCAGGACTCCAGCAGCCACTCTGCCAGGATACATTGTCTTATCATGAGCTAATTTGATAGATGAGTTTCTTGGAAGCAGTTTCATGACTTGATTCATGTTTTCATTTTCCTTATTGTGATCATCCTTCCAGTTTTTAAGATGTACGCAATTTCCTGTATGATTCATAGGAGTGGCAAGGTGAGGTGGGAAGCTTCCCTTCTTTGCTTTCCTTGTCCCCCTCACCTTTGGGAACATTTCAGATCTTTGTTCGTTTTGTTTTGTTTTGGTTTTTAAAGATTTTATCGGGGGTGCGTGCCTGGGCAGCTCAGTTAGTTGAGTGTGTGTCTATTGATCTTAGCTCAGGTCATAGTCCTGGGTCATGAGATCGAGCCCCACAGCAGGCTCCACGCCTGCTTAAGATTCTCTCTCTCTCTCTCTCTCTCTCTCTCTCTCCCTCCCTCCCTCCCTCTCTCCCTCTGCCCCCTCCCCTGCCCTATCTCTCTTTTTAAAAAATTATAATAAAAAAAGGATTTTATTTTTTTAAGTAATCTCTGTAACCAACGTGGGGCTCGAACTCACAACCCTGAGATCAAGTGTAGCATGCCCTGCTGACTGAGCCAGCCAGGTGCCCCTGGAACATTTCAGATCTTTCTCAAAACCCCAAGTGTATTTCAGAATCACTCTTCTCTTCCCATTATTTTTTGTTCTTTACATCAGTGCTAGAGGCAATGCTGGAAATTTGTAAGGTGAATGGCATAGTGAATGGTCTGGGTAGGTATGTGTGGTCAAGGGGAATAGGTGTATTAGAAAATGAGAAAACAAACTCAGATGTCCTTTCAAGAAAAGACTTCCTGCCCATCTGTAAGGAGTGTAACTGAAGAAAGCTGTTAGTCTCTTCTTCAGGGTCAGCCTCAGCTTTGGAGCAGCCCCCCAGCCAGTGGCTGAGCAGAGCAATGACAGATATGCTGCATTCTGGAGCCTTCTAAATGGCTGCCTTGTTCCAGGCGTTGTCAAATCTGCATCACACTCTGCTCCCCCCGCCCAGTCCTGCTTCCTTCTTTTTTCTTCTCAGAAGACTTCTCCCCATGAAACATTTTTTCATTCTGAATTTTGTTTTTTTAGCATTTGCTTCCTGGGTAATATAACCTGTGACACACTTCTTACATAAATCACCCTACTCCCTTCATTTTACTGTTTTTTGCCCCAGGCTGTGCATGAAACATCATGGGAATGGTGTGAGTGAGTTGCCTGCCTCTGCATGTATATTTCAACATGTTGTGCTCTTTCTAGAAAATTTAGGGAATAGAGAAATTAAAACTCAATCATAATGATTTTTTTAAATACCTTCACAAGAGGTAACTTGATAATGGCTTATTTTGATAAACTTGAGAGAAGTGCATTAAACATTAAGTGCTCATCTTGGTGAATTTATCACAAACTGAACATATCTGTATAACATTACCCAATCAGGAAACAACTTCACCAGCACCCCTGCGGCACTCACTTTGAGGAGCATGAATTAATTTTACCTGGTTTTGAATCTGATATAAGCGTGGCCATGTAGTATGCACTCTTCTGTCTTTGGTTCAGTGTTGTGTTTGAGAGAGTTACCTGTGTGGGTGTCTTGCAGAAGTTCCATTGTGTGAATGGACCACAATTTATCTGTAACATTGTTAATGGGCATATATATATTATTTCTGGTTTCTTACTCCCTAGATCTGTTTTGATGTTTTCTAATACAAATGTTGCCTAGTATTTGGTATTTTAGCTGGGTAAGCCTATTCTTGGAACGTTTATTATCCTTGTAAGTGAATTGTCTTATGTAAGAAGACTTTGTAAGAAAAACTTTTCTTAATCCACATCCTCAGAATGTTCTTACTCCTCTTTATAGGACCCTCAGTTAGTTTTTCCTCTGAAGTCTGAGGTCTTGAATCATGTTACTGGCCAAGGGAGTTTAGTTGCTGTTCCTTTTGCTGTCTGCCAGTCAGATGCTTGCCTTAGAGGAGCTGTTACGGAACAACTTTCGTGTTTTATGGTTATGCCAGAACTCGGCTGTCATTCTGATTTACAGTGGAGAGAAAAAATATAATCAGAAGCTTTTAGGGGAGCCTGGGTGGCTCAGTTGGTTGAGTGTCTTACTCTTGGTTTCAGCTTCAGTCATGATCCTGGGATCGAGTCCCACATTGGCTCCACACTGACAGTGTGCAGACTGCTTGGGATTCTTTCTCCCTCTCTCTCTGCCCATCCTGCATGCATTCTGTCTCTCTGTCTCTCAAATAAGTAAGCCTCAAAAATAAAGAAAGAAAGAAATAAAGAAAGAAAGAAAGAAAGAAAGAAAGAAAGAAAGAAAGAAAGAAGCCTTTAGGGATTTGTTAGATATTTGGGATGGGCTTGGTATTTGAGCTCTACCTGTCCAATTAAGGTGGCTCTCAACTAGTGTGGGAAAGTGCTGGAGAACAGATTTCACACCGAGGGTCTAAAAAATATCATGTGCAGCTTGGATGCATGTGCCTGAGTTATTTCAGAGCTTCTGACAGTGTATACTGATGTTTGTTCATTTCCCACTATAGCTGTTGAGTGGAATGTCATGGCCAGCTCCTCGGACAGTGAAGATGACAGTTTCATGGCCGTGGACCAAGAAGAAACTGTGCTGGAAGGGACAATGGAGCAAGATGAGGAGCCCCACCCAGTACTGGAGGTTGAAGAGACTAGACATAATAGGCCCATGTCTGAGCTGCCAGAAGAGGTTTTGGAGTATATCCTGTCCTTTCTTTCACCATACCAGGAACACAAAACTGCAGCCCTTGTCTGCAAACAGTGGTATCGACTTATCAAAGGTACTGTGCAAAGTGGAAGGCTTATTTATCTATTTGAATTTGCTTTAATGGTTTATTTTTAAGGTCCCAGTTTCGTTTTCTCCTTTCTCCCTTAAATTTATTGTGGTTCTAAAATTTAGTGTTAGACAATTAACTGTACATTTTCCTTTTCTCTTAATTCTGGTTAGTTTTATGAACAGCTTGGATTTTGTAGTATTTAATCCAACTTGCAGTTTTAAAATGTGGATTCTTTTTTTGCATATTCTTAGAGTCGGTCTGGTAAATTGTGTCGTTCTTGAACAGACGAAGTAGGGACGGATGTGGGATAACAGTGCAGCTAATGTTAATACACCTCTTCCCATTGTCAGCCACTGTTGTGACTGCTTTACTGTCCTCACAGAAAACTCTGAACAGGTGAAGAAACAAGAGTGTGAGAGGCACAGTTAAGTAACTTACCCAAGGTCACACGGGTATCACGGGGGATCGAAGATCCACATTCAGGCAGTCTGGCTTTAGTGTCCGTGTTCTTTAAGAGGATATCATTTTGTTTCTTAAAGTAGCTAATTGTGGCAAATATGGGATTGTGCAAGTATTTACTGCTTTATTTTATCTCTAAGTGATAAAGGCTCTATGCATATCTTTTACTTTTTAAAATGTTTTTTTTTTAATGTTTATTTTCGAGAGAGAGAGACAGAATGTGAATGAGAAAGGGGCAGAGAGAGAGGGAGACACAGCATCTGAAGTAGGCTCCAGGGTCTGAGTTGTCAGCACAGAGCCTGACAAGAGGCTCGAACTCATGGGCCGCAAGATCATGACCTGAGCCGAGGTCGGACGCTTAGCCAACTGAGCCACTCAGGCGTCCCTCTTTTTCTTTTAAAAATGAGTTTCTCCTCTTTTTCTCCCATTTTTCTCTCTCTCTTTTTTTTAACGCTTATTTATTTTTGAGAGAGAGAGAGAGAGAGAGAGAGAGAGAGAGAGAGAGAGAGAGAGAGAATCTGAAGCAGGCTCTGTGCTGACAGAGATGCAGGGCTCAAACTCACGAACCATGAGATTATGACCTGAACTGAAGGTAGATGCTTAACCAACTGAGCCACCCAGGCACCCCTTCTTTTGTTTTTTTTTTTCAATGTTTATTTATTTTGAGAGGGAGAGAGAGAGAGAGAGAACACACGAGTGAGCATGAATTGGGGAGGGTCAGAGGGACAAAGAGAATCCCAAGCAGGCTCCTCACTGTCAGTCTACAGAGCCCTACTCAGGGCTTGATCCCAAGAACCATGACCTGAGCCAAAATCAAGAGCCAGCAGCTTAACAGACTGAGCCACCCACACACCCGTCTTCCATTTTCTAATCAAGTTTTGAACTTTAGCTAAATGTTGTACTTACCAGGGGTGGTGTCTTTTTAATTGAATAGATAGCAGTTATTTTTTTACATTTACAATTACATTTTAACTGGAAAGGGCCCATTTTTGAATGAAGACCAAGCCAGTTGAATAAACTTTGATCAAGCAGTTTGTTCCTTCCTAGTGGGAACAGGCAGTCAGAAATATGACAGGAAAAAACCTTTAGATCAGAATCAGTCTTAAAATCATTTCCTTTCATCAGGGTGGTTCTCATGGGGCATGGGGTCATTGTCAATTGCTCAGAACCCAACCTAGAAGGCTAAGGACCGGCTGTGTTGAAACTGTTTGCTGGGTCCTGTGCTCATCTGCTTACAACTGGTAATGCTTGCTTTCTCTTTGCAGATTTAATGGACCCTTCAGTAGAGATTGAATGCTTACCCTGTGAAAATAGATGATTTCACCTCTAAAATAGAGGTGGAAGAACCACAGATGAGGGGCTATGATCTAATCAAATTTATGAGTTTATTCTTGGTTTTATATGGCATTCTTACTGTTTTGATATGTATGTATGTGTGTGTCTATATATATATATATATAACATATGCACATAGATATGTGCATATGTATGTATATATGTATGTATACATATGTATGTATATGCACATACATATATGTATACATACATACATACATATACATACATTTATACACACACACACTTTTTTTTTTTTATAATTTTTTTTTTAACGTTTATTTTATTTTTGAGACAGGGAGAGACAGCATGAACAGGGGAGGGTCAGAGAGAGAGGGAGACACAGAATCCGAAACAGGCTCCAGGCTCTGAGCCGTCAGCACAGAGCCCGACATGGGGCTCGAACTCACGGACCGTGAGATCATGACCTGAGCCGAAGTCGGACGCTCAACCGACTGAGCCACCCAGGCGCCCCCACACTTTTTTATTTTAAAGAGGGAGGAACCCTAACCTAGCACTCACAGTCTTAGATCTTCTGGGAGAAGGAAGTCACTGCCAGGACAGCTTCTTCTTTCCCCCTCTCTATCATTATGTATCTGTCCCTTATTCATTACTGCCTTACCTCAATTCAGCATTTTCAAATCTGTTACTTTCTTCATCAGAGTATAGTTGGCACTGTAGTCACACATTGAAGATGACTCTCTTTTTAATATTCCAGTTCTTAACTGTGAGTTCAGCCAAAGGATAGTAATCATCATTGGAAAACATGTTTAAATACTGTGATCCTGCTTAAGGATCCACTAAGGTGACATGAATTAAAAAATGATACATTCTTTCACAGTGTAACATAAATTATTGTACTCTTCATTCAAAATGTTGCTCTTTGAAATAAGGTAGTCATTTCATGTGTTAAAAACATAGATTGTTCCAGAAACATGAAGCTCTCACCTTTTAAAAAACAAAGACTTTTATTTTTCTTTCTTTCTTAAGAGAGCTCAAGCTAGGAAGGGGCAGAGAGAGGGAGACAAAGGCTCCAAAGATCCTAGCAGGCTCCATGCTGACAGCAGAGAGCCCAAAGCAGGGCTTGAAATCATGAGCCGTGAGATCATGGCCTGAGCCCAAGTCAGACGTTCGCCTGACTGAGCCACCCAGGCGCCCCCATAGACTTTATTTTTTAGAGTGGTTTTAGATTCACAGCAGAATTGAGCAGAAAGGTCAGACATTTCCTGTTTTCCCACATCCACAACCTCCCCTACTGTCAACATACCCCGGTGCATTTGTTGCAGTTGACAGACCTGCATGGACACATCATCATCACCCAAGTCCAGAGTTTACATTGGGGTGCACATTCTGTGGGTTTGAACAAATGTATGATGATATGTGTCCACCATTATAGTACAAGCGCTCACTTTTAATTTTTTTTTTTAATTTTTTTTTAACGTTTTTTAAATTTATTTTTGAGACAGAGAGAGACAGAGCATGAAGGGGGGAGGGGCAGAGAGAGAAGGAGACACAGAATCGGAAGCAGGCTCCAGGCTCCGAGCCGTCAGCCCAGAGTCCGACGTGGGGCTCGAACTCACGGACCGCGAGATCGTGACCTGAGCTGAAGTCGGACGCTTAACCGACTGCGCCACCCAGGCACCCCAAGTGCTCACTTTTTAAAACAGCTTTCCTTAGTTGTAAATTCATCATTTCATAATTCAGTGTAAGCTAATTATTGTGTCCTCGTTTATTAAGATGGAATATGCTTGGTTCCCATGGTCTAACCACAGGCATTTATGAACACCTGTTTTTTATACTCCAGATGCTGTTTTACCGTGCTCTTTCTCCCAAAGCTAAATTACCCCCAGTCCCTTTGCTTTGTTTAAACAATTCCCATTATTGAAATTAATTTAATTTTAATTTTATTTTTTAAGCTTATTTATTTATTTTGAGAGAGTCAGAGAAAAAGTGTGAGTGGGGGAGGGGGGGAGAGAATCCCAAGCAGGCTTTGCATTGTCAGCATGGAGCCTGACTGGGGCTCTGTCTCACAAACCACAATATCATGACCTGAGCCGAAAGCAAGAGTTGGATGCTTAACTGACTAAGCCACCTAGGCACCCCAGTTATTTACTTATTTTTAAAGTAACCTTTATACCTATCGTGGGGCTCAAACTTACATCTCTGAGATCAAGGGTCGCATGCTCTACTGACTGAGCCAGCCAGGTGCCTCTACCAATTATTTTAATGTGTTGCTTTAAGATATGACGTAAAGGGGAGCAGAGTTATAGTGTGAGCTAATTTTGTAACCTTGACCTTTGTAACAGTTAACCACCCTGAGCCTTTGTAAAGTGAAAGGATTGGATCTTCTACTTTTGAAATTCTGTTTCTTACTTTGAATGAAAAATAAGAAACTTAGGTTTTATAGAAGTTATGTGACAGCTAATAGATGCAGTTTTAATAATTTGGTTGAGGGGCGCCTGGGTGGCGCAGTCGGTTAAGCGTCCGACTTCAGCCAGGTCACGATCTCGCGGTCCGTGAGTTCGAGCCCCGCGTCAGGCTCTGGGCTGATGGCTCAGAGCCTGGAGCCTGTTTCCGATTCTGTGTCTCCCTCTCTCTCTGACCCTCCCCCGTTCATGCTCTGTCTCTCTCTGTCCCAAAAATAAAAAAAAAAAAAAAAAAAAAAATTTGGTTGAAAAGTGAAGTATCCAGGCTGAAGCATTTGTTATTTTTGTCTTTAGGTGTAGCCCACCAGTGTTATCATGGTTTCATAAAGGCTGTCCAGGAAGGAAACATTCAGTGGGAGAGTCGGACTTACCCTTATCCTGGAACCCCGATCACTCAACGGTTCTCACACAGTAAGTATTTACTGTGAGAGTAGATGCCATCCTGCCCGTGGTCGTATTTCCAAAAATTCCTCTGGAGGCATGTATTTTGTTTGACTTTTTAATGAAGAGAATGTAAAATGAGGACTTACATTAACTTTAGAATCAGGGAAGAGTGTGAGCCTAAGTACAGCATAGGCACCTTGGTATAATGTTATATTTGAATTTTTCTAGTATCTCTACCCCAAAGAAGTCAAGGTGTTATCTTAGACTTGAACATTGATATCAAGTAAGAGGATATCAAAGAAGTACAGGAAGGTGTTTCCAAGATCCTGCTTAGGGAGTAGCCAGAGTTTAACACTAAGAGTTAAAATAATTCTTTATTTTAACATAGTATATGTTTAGCCAACACTGAATTTGGCTGGGATCACACAAAGATTTTGAACATGAAGGGTATTAATTTTAAAATGTCAATTTAAATAGTAAAATTATAAATGCTCTGGTAAATAAGACACAATTTAGAGTTTTTATTTTTTATTTTTATTTAAATTTTTTTAATGTTTGTTTATTTTTGAGAGAGAGAGAGAGAGAGAGAGAGCGAGAGAGAGCATGTGAGCAGGGGAGGGGCAGAGAGAGAGGGAGACACAGAATCCGAAGCAGGCTCCAGGCTCTGAGCTGTCAGCACAGAGCCTGAGGTGGGGCTTGAAGTCACGAACCGCGAGATCATGACTTGAGCCGAAGTCAGATGCTTAACCGACTGAGCCACCCAGATGCCCCTAATTTAGAGTTTTTAGATTATTCTAGAATTAACTCTCCATTTGAATTTGATTTTTGTAGACACCATTTTATTCTATTAGTGATTCATACCTTCATCAAAATGAGATTAAGATGTGGTATATCTTAGGCCAGTACAGGTATATTAATAATGGTTCTCCATAAAGAAAGCTCGTGGCAGTGGGGTGGGGGTGAGGGAGCTCTAAATACTTTCCCATAATTACAGCTTTAATTATATTACTTCCCAGTTCAGAAACCTTCAGTGCCTGTTGCTTACAAGATAAAAGCTAAACTTAGTCTTATATTCAGAGCCCTCTTTAATTTGACCTGTGTTCAGATTTACCACATCATCTCCCAGCTTTTCCCAAGAGCTCTCCTCTTTCAAGCTGTCACATTGCCATGCTGGGTTCTTCCTCCCTGGAGTGTTTGTATCCACTTAGCTAAAGCCTGCCTTTCCTTGAAGACTCCATTGAAGTTCTGGCTCCTTCGTGAAACCTCTCAACTCTTTAGCTCATAGAAAATATTTTCCTGTTCTGAGCCTATGTTGTTGTCTGAAATACTGATTTTGATACTTTCTGATACTCTTTTTTTTTTTTAATTTTTTAATGTTTATTTTTGAGAGAGACAGAGCACGAGTGGGGGAGGGGCAGAGAGAGGGAGACAGAATCCAAAGCAGGCTCCAGGGTCTGAGCTGTCAGCACAGAGCCTGACATGGGGCTTGAACTCATGAACGGTGAGATCATGACCCGAGCCGAAGTCAGACGCTTAACCGACTGAGCCACCCAGGTGCCCCAACTTTTTGATACTCTTGAATATTACTACTAATTTTGAACTCTTTTGTGTTATTCAGGTTTTAATTTTAATTCCAGTATAGTTAATGTACAGTGTTATATTACTTTCAGGTGTCCAGTGTAGTGATTCAGTACTTCTGTACAATACTCAGTGCTTATCATGATAACTGTGGATGTTTGGAACTCTTGAGGGAAGGAGAGTGTATTGGTTATTCATGTTGTTTAAAAAACTTAGCAGCTTAAAACATTTATTATCCCACAGAGTTCCCAAGGGTCAGGAATCTGGGAGTGGTTAGCTAGGAAGTTCTGGCTCAGTGTCTCTGATGAGGTTGCAGCCAGTCTGTCAGGGCTATAGTCACCTGAAGGCTTGACTGGGGCCCAGGCGGTCTGCTTCCAGGTTCACACAAGTAACTGTTCACAGGAGGCGTCCGTTCCTTAGGACTTGGACCTCTGGGGGCACTTGGGTGGTTCAGTCGGTTAGGCATCCAACGTTGCCTCTAGTCACGATCTTGCAGTTCATGGGTTTGAGCCCCATGTCGGGCTCTGTGCTGACAGCTCAGAGCCTGGAGCCTGTTTCAGATTCTGTGTCTCCCTCTCTCTCTGTCCCTACCCCGTTCATGCTTGCTCTCTCTTTCTCTCTCTCTCTCTCTCTCTCTCTCTCATAAATAAACATAAAAAAAAAAAGGACTTGGACCTCTCCGTGGAGCTGCTCATGACTTGGTAGCTGGCTACCCACAGAATGAAAGAATGAATGATTGGGGAGAGAGAGAGAGAGAGAGAGAGAGAGGGAGGGAGAGAGAGACACCAAGATAGAAGCTGTAGTGTCTTTTACAACCTAATCTCTGAAATGAATCTCTTTCCTGACCCGTTCTGTTGGTCACACAGATATTGACCAGCAGGGTAAATACCAGGCAGTGAGGACCTTTGGAGGCCATCTTGGAGGCTGGCTGTCCCAAACCCTGTGTTGTATTCTCATTTCCAGAGGAGAATTCAGTACATAATTATAATGTATCATTGTCTTTGAACTGGATCTAAATAGATCAAAGGAGCAGGCCAAATTGTTGCCGTGTTCTCAGTTCTCTCCAGGAGCTGTTTGACTTTTACTATCGTAACCCCCCTAGGGCAGTGGATCTCAAAGTGTGATTCCTAGGCCTCTGGGGAAGAGGGCAATCTGTGAGACCCTTTTGGGGGTCTGTGAAGTCAGAACCGGTTTTCTTTGTTTTAATGCTCCTGCCTTGAGTTTTGCACAGGCTGTAACAGTTTTACTCTGCATTGCTTTTGTACCATTAGTGCAAATGTCAACAGAGTGGAAAAGGCCATTAACAGCAACTACTGAAAAAAAACGTAAACAGGGCACCTGAATGGCTCAGTCCATTGAGCGTCTCTTGATTTCAGCTCAGGTTGTGATCTCATAGTTCATGAGATAGAGCCCCAAATTGGGCTCTATGGTGACAGCATGGAGCCTGCTTGGGTTTCTCTGTCTCTCTCTGTGCCTCCCCCGTTCACACTGACTTGCTCTCTCTTTCAAAAAAAAATTTTTTTTTAATGTTTATTTATTTTTGACAGAGAGAGACAGAGCATGAGTGGGGGAGGGGCAGCGAGAGAGGGAGACACAGAATCCGAAGCAGGTTCCAGGCTCTGAGCTGTCAGCAGAGAGCCCGACGCGAGGCTGAGGCTGGAACCGTGAGATCGTGACCTGAGCCGAAGTCGGACGCTCGACCGACTGAGCCACCCAGGCGCCCCACTTGCTCTCTCTTTCAAATTAAATAAATAAACATTAAAAACAGAAACAGGGGCCACTGTCGGTTAAGCATCTGACTTTGGCTCTGATCATGATCTCATGGTTCGTGGGTCCAAGCTCCACATCCAGCTCTGTGCTGCCGGTTCAGAGCCTGGAGCCTGCTTCGGATTCTGTGTCTCCCTCTCTCCCCCCCCCAACCCCCCCGACCCCGCACTCTATCTCTCAAAAGATGAATAAATGTTAAAAAGCAAGCAAACAAACAAAAAACAAAGCCCAGGCTACTGTTACTACTACAGGTACTTCCTTCTCTTCCTCTCTCCCTCCTTCCTCCTCCTCCTCCCCCCCCTTTCTCTTCCTCTCCTTCTTACTACAAAAATAGTTTTTGAAAGGGACTTGAATGTTTTCAGGAATCCACACTTTAATACTTAATTCATTTAAGACTATAAATGAATCCTTGTCAAGCATATGTAATGAGGGGCACCTGGGTGGCTTAGTCACTTTAGGTCAAGTCATGATCTCATGGGTTTGTGAGTTTGAGCCCCTAGATCTCGCTCTGTGCTGACAACTCAGAGCCTGGAGCCTGGAGCCTGCTTCAGATTGTGTCTCCTCTCTCTGCCCCTCCCCCACTCATTCTCTGTCTCTGTCTCTCTGTCTCTGTCTCTCTCTCCCTCTCTCTCAAAAATAAATAAACATTAACAAAAAATTTTTTTAAAGGATATGTAATGAAATTACAGGAGAATCCATGTTAGATCCAGTATTTGTTGTTGAGGGAGGGTTAACTTCAGTTACTGACAGATAATTGGAATGAGAGGCAGAGACAGAGTTTCTAAAGACTCTTTTAAGATGGTTTTTTGAAACAAGTATTTTTAAGAACCCTAAGTGAGGGAAATGGAGTGAGTCTGGATAAAGTAGAAACCAAGCTGGGAAGTATTCAGGGGTGAGTAATTATCACAAGACAGACAATTTAGCTTTCTAATGAGAGAAGAAAAAAATTTTTCAATTAACTAGCTTTTGAAAGAGTATCATTACAAAATAGTGACAGTTATTTGCAGGGGACATAGAGAAGAAAAATAGAGTGAGTAATCTCACAGAAATTCAGAGGTTGGTGGATTTCAATATTTGTTTTTACCTTAAATTTTTTTTCATGTCTTCATTTAAAATCCAAGAAAAGGTCCCATAGATTTTTTTTTTTAAGTTTTTTAATGTTTATCTATTTTTGAGAGAGAGACAGCGAGCAAGCAGAGGAAGGGCAAAGAGAGAGGAGACACAGAAACTGAAACAGGCTCCAGGCTCTGAGTCATCAGCACAGAGCCCGACATAGGGCTCAAACCCACAAACTGCAAGATTATGACCTGAGCCAAAGTCGGACGCTTAACCCACTGAGCCACCCAGGCGCCCCGAAGGTGCCATAGATTTTTTAAAAAGGTGTCTGTGTGTCTCGTTTCCTCTCTCTCTCAGCTCATCTCTCGCTGTTGCCTTTCTCTCTGCATGCTGGCAGACTGAAGAGAACTGTTACACAGAAATGGGCATTTTTCAGAATAGGTTGAAAACAAGGAATTCCTTCAATGTCTTTCCTTAGCTCCTTCCTCTTCCTACTGCATGTTTCTCCCCAGAGCTCAATTTTATTTCTTTTTTCTTTTTCTTTCTTTCTCTCTCTCTTTTTTTTTTTTTAGAGACAGAGTGCAAGTGAGAGCAAGCAAGTGGGGAGAGGGGCAGGCAGGGGAGGGAAGAAAGAGAGACAGAGAGACAGAGAGAGAGAGAGAGAGAGAGAGAGAGAGAGAATCTCAAGCAGGCTCCACGCTCAGTATGGAGCCTGACACAGAGCTCAATCCCATGACCCTGGGATCATGACCTGAGCTGAAGTCAAGAGGTGGATGCGACTGACTAAGCCACCCAGATACCCCTCAGTTGTATTTCTTATTCCTGATTCACTTTGAGCTGGAGATCTGCATTTCCAATTCTTTGCTCATATTGCCACAGAGATACACAGAAGCTTTATATCTAGTCAGCTAAAAGTGGAATTCAGTAGTTCCTCCCAAGTTTTCCCCTCTCCATAATTTAGTTAATGGCATTATCATTCTCGCAGTTACACAAGTGTGAATTCTCAGATTTATCCTCAATTCCTCTTCTTCCTTCAGTAACAAAAGTCAGATCTTGTTGATTCTGTTCATCTCTGCAATCTCTCTCATATCTTTCCTTCTTTTTCCCATTACTCACATTTATGAATGTGAGTAATGATTACATTACTCATTAGAATGATTACATTCTATCTTTCCTAAATCTTTTCTAAATGATTGCATAAATAAGAAGTTCAGGTTCTCCATCTGAACCTGAACGAGACACTGTTGGCAACCATCCCTAAAGCTGGGACAGTGCCACCTCCTAGGGCATTTGGAAATGTGTAAGGTCATTGTTCATTTGCTTGACTGGGTAGCACTGTATGCATTTAGTAGGCAGGAATGCTCGGTGTCCTGCAGTGAATGGGCTGCTCCTCCACAAAGAGAATGGACCTGCCTAAAATAACAGGAGTCCCTGTTGGGAACCACTGTAAGTGAAGCATCAGACCAGTCTCGTCACTCCTCTGCTAAAAAACCTCAGTCTTTCCACGCTGATGGAGGAGTTTCCACTCCCCTTGGCTTTCGAGGCCCCAGCTTACTCTTTCAGCCTGAATCTCTCCCACATCTTCACACAGCCAGGCTCCACCCACACGAGACTCCTTGTTAGGTCTTACACTTCCCTACTTGATGGCCTTGCTTGGATGCCCTGATTTCCTTCTCCCTTCCCCTCCAGTTCCCCTTTTCGTCCCTGGACTTGTTTGCCCATTGTTAATGGACTAAAATGTTCTATCCTCTAAAACCCATCTCAGAGATAAAGCCAAAAGCCCCCTCTTCACAAGCTCCTGTCAGATTCCCTGCCATGGAGATTAAGATCTTTTTTTCCTCTGCCTATACACCCCTAAAACACTCCTCTTGCCTTTCTTTTTACTGTTTATTACCATCTGTCTGTCGCCATAATTGTCTGTGTTGGAGAGGCTGCATCTGAAAGAAGAATTTTAAACTTGGGAAGTAAGTTCCTTGGCTCTTCTTTTTTTTTTTTTGAAGATTTTTTTTAATGTTCATTTTATTTTTGAGAGAGAGAGCAACTGCAAGCGGGGGAGGGGCAGAGAGAGGGAGACACAGAATCCAAAGCAGGCTCCAGGCTCTGAGCTGTCAGCACCGAGCCCAACGAGGGACTCAAACCCACAAACGTGAGATCATGACCTGAGCTGACGTCAGACGCTCAACCAACTGAGCCACCCAGACGCCCCCAAAAATATGTTTTTAACTGCAAAATGATAGAGTGGTGGAGAGATCTCTTCCTCAAATGGTTGTCTGCTTGAGGACAAGCAGGTTCCAGGTGTTAGACATCCATGCGCCTTTCACAACACTTGGTCCATAGTTGAAATCGTTGAATTCTGTGAAATTAAGTGTAACAAAGATGTAGCAGTACAGCTTCTTTCCTGTTTAAAAGTCTGGGACAGAGAGGGGAAGGAAAATGAAGCCAGTTTTCCTAACTCTTTGGTGAGTGTGCACATGACCGATCATGCAAACCTTGACTAACAGAGAATGTCCTTTTCAGATTGATATAGGGATCTGTTGAGTGTCCAGCATCGTGCTTTTTGTATTTCGGTGAAGGCTGCAAATAGGGTCGGGTCATGTCACACCCATGCTAGCTGTGCTCCTGTAGTAGCTGAGCAGGCCCAAACGGGATAACCAGCCTTGCTTGTTCCATAGTTATGTAATTACAGGCCTTATCAAATATGTCCTGGCTTGTAGACGTGAGACACATGACAGCATCGTCTCTCTGAGCATGGGATTCACGCCTCCGGACCTTTCCCTGGAAACAAGTGTGGAACAAAAGAGAATTTAACATCCGAATGCAAAAGTTAGAGTTAAGTAAACATTTCTCAAGTGGCTCTCTGAAACAACTGGAAGACCTTGCACTAGAGAGGAGCATGCTACAGTACAGAGGTGTTTAGGATGCCAGAGAACTACTGGTGTGCTGTGTGTTGGTATGAATATTGGACTTGTCTTTGAGTAGGGATTATCGGATATTAACTGGAAATGTATGTTTTGCAATAGTTGTTCATGGAGCAATCAGGCCATTTCAGAAAATTTGAAGAAATGTAGTAATTAGAATAAGCATTCTTTTTTTTTTTTTTAATTTATTTATTTTGAGAGAGACCGTGCAAGTGGTGGGGGGGGGGTGGTGGACAGAGCAAGACTGGGAGAGAGAGAATCCCAAGCGGGCTCCGCATTGCCAGCGCAGAGCCCAATGTGGGGCTTGAACCCACAAAACCGTGAGATCGTGACCTGAGCCAAAACCAAGAGTCGGAGGCTTAACCGACTGAGCCACCCAGGAGCCCCTAGAATAAACATTCTTAATGTTACTTAGAGTATTCATACTGTACTATGAACTGTAACTTTCGTATTGCACATTCCACTGGTCTAGATGTTTTGAAAAGAAAACTATGTGGGTGGAGAACGTTGGTAAAAGGGAAATGACTACTTGAACACTGGTATTTGCTTAAATTCTTAATTTTTTCTAAAAGGCCCATTGAACTTGTTGAGTCTCCCCGCACCCACCCAGACCAACATGTAGATGTCTTAAATAAAAATAGACAATAAACAAAAGCTTAGTAGGATGCTGAAAATATTTGAGGGTATTATTGATGGCTGTTTTCTTATTCCATTATATTGGAGTTCTAAACATAGCTGCCCAAACTGACTCTCTTCCTCTCTAAGCTTCATTGCTGATTAACTGAGAGACATTGAGAATACGGTGTGCGAAACTTGTCATTTTAGTCCTGCTAGCTTTGCATAGTTTGGCCTATGCCTTCCTCTTCCAGAAACCTTTGTTTGTTCCAAGAGAAGCAGGAGAATGCCGATTGCCTTATTTTAGTATAGGATTAAAATACATGTGGCAGGGACCTCATGGGGCCCGGCTGTTGGCTGGGTTTTCAATCCAAATAGAGAAGAAGAATGTTTGCTACCTCTTTGAAAAATAAAGGCACTGTGCTCTTTTGCTGTATGAAGGAAGCAGCTGCCAAGAGTTGATGTTTGAAGAACGGGGAGACATAAATGAGCCCTTGACTCTTAGTTATGAAATCACAGATTTGTCTTATTAAAGATTGTTATAATGGACACACATTAAGGTTTCAGAGGCCATAGGACATTGCTAATTTATTTTCCGTAATATGGGTTATCAAGAAGAAAAGAATGTTCTTTTATGCCCGGTACCAGTTGGTTCAGTTCAAAATTTCAGTCAATTTGTTGGAGTAGCTAATTCAAGAAAGATATGAGAAGACCAAGATATCTGAAGCTCAGCTCCTTTAGTGGAGATTGAAATGTGACTCTAGCAATTATCCTTCTTGTTTGTCTAATATCAGCTAAACTTGATCCTTCATTATTTACAGTTCTTTTTAAAAAATGTTTATTCATTTATTTTTGAGAGAGAGACTGTGCACACACATGTGTGCAAGCAGGGGAGGGTCAGAGAGAGAAGGAGAGAGAGAGAATCCCAAGGAGGTTCCCTGCTGTCAGTGAAGAGCCTGACTCAGGGCGCAAATTCACAACTGTGAGATCACGACCTGAGCCAAAATCAAGAGTCAGATGCTTAACTGACTGAGCCACCCAGGTGCCCCTTGTTATTTGCAGTTCTTAACCAATCTGAAATATGAGCATTGGAGTTTCATAGGATTTTATTTCTTAATAGATTTTCTTGTTAGGATGTGGATTTTTTTTGAGGGGGGGAGGGGCAGAGGGAGAGGGAGAGAGAGAGAGAGAGAGAGAGGGAGAGAGAGAGAGAGGGAGAGAGAGAGGGAGGGAGGGAGAGAGAGAATCCCAAGCAGGCTCCACACCCAGCCGGGAGCCTGACGCAGGGCTCCTCTCATGAAACGAACCGGGAGATCATAACCTGACCCAAAATCAAGAGTCAGATGCTTAACCTACTGAGCCACGCAGGCGCCCCTGCGATGTGGATTTTAAAACTTATACAGATTAGAAGTTATTTGCAAAGGCAAAGAAAGTTAGTGGAAAGTGTAAGATCATTTAAATCTTCATATACTGTAGTGTGTTAATTTGAAAAGTCTGGAGCTCCATTGTTGCACAGTGTCAGAGGTCAAGATGATTTGGATCTGTGCCTTCCACTGGCTGAGATCACTGGGTGTAAGCGACTAAATACACTACTGTGGTACCTCTTAACTCCTGAAGTTTTCTGACTTGGCCTTTCTGGTGCAGAGATTCCTTAAAGAGCCTATGGGGTGGGCTGATTTAAGAAAAAAAAGGAGGGTTATTCCCAGAGCTAGTACATATCACAGAGATAATTATAGCAGTAGCATTTCTCTTTTTCTGAACTTGACTAAGTGGTGCCAGAGTTCAGAAGAGATCTTAAAAACAGAGGTGTGCTAAACTGCACTAGATCTACAAATAAGCTGACTGGTCACTGAAACCATGCACTAGTGGGTTGAATCTCTGAGTTTCTTTTCACTTTCCTCCTACTCTTATGTAAGGGGAAACATCGAGAATTCTTTTTTTTCCCACCAGTATGCATGAAATGAATGGAAAGGAAAGTTTTGCTTGGCCCCCTTCCTGAGATCCAAGATGGTAAATGCAAGTCTGTAAGGAGTGGGGTCATCATTTCCAAAGAATAGAGACTAAGTGAACTTTTTAGGGCAAAACAAGGTGGCAGTGCCTCTCCTCTAGACTTTGGCTGTGGTCCTTCTGGTTTTGGAGGTACAGCCCAGCCCCTCTCACAGTCCTTACCCCTTTTCTTTGGAATGGTGTCTGTCGGTGAGGAGTGTATAATCATCTGATTGAAAAGGCTCTTCTCAGAGACCTTGATGCTTTTTAAATGTTACTTCACTGGTTTTCTGTGTAGCACCGAGCAGCCTGTCTTGGTGGCTTTCTGATGCACCTTGGTGGCTTTCGGCTTAACGACCTCCATGCTGTTCTCTCCGTAGCTTGGGGACCATCCTACTTCTGAGATCCCCGGGATACATTGATCTTCATGTGTGGTTACTTCATGGCATCGATTAAAATGGTTTTCTGTCATTCTCTTCATGTAAAGATGTGTTTATTAGTTTGTGCTTCAGGTTTCATTTGAAAACAAAAGCAATAATAGGAGGGCTGGAGGAGAGAAACAGGAGGACAGTGCATCCATTAGCACTGGCTCTCTCTGCCTAGCCCTAGAGGGTGAGGATGCAGATTTAGGTTAATTGTGCAGCTGTACTGAAATTTTACCCATTGAGCACCCATAATCTGAATTCTTGTGTGCTCTTGCTGGAATTATACGGTCTTATTTAATGGTGACATTGTCAATTTGCTCAGTGTTCTCAGAAATGATATTTCTATAGCTTTCCTCTGAGCTTTCTTTTACTTTATTTTTTAAGTTTATTTATTTTGCATAACCTCCACACCCCCCACTGAGCCCAGACTCACGAGATCAAGAGTCACATGCTCTTCCAACTGTCAGCCAGGCGCCCCTTGCTGGACCTTATTTTAAAGAATAATATGATATTAACCAATCTGAAGACAAGAGGCTGGTTATAGAAAGTTGGTACGTGGCCACAGAGTCGCCGAATGGCTGAATTATTGATCTTTGAAAGATAAGTGTTATAGTTAAGGTGTCAGAGGGGCTTCAGTATTGAACATCAGTTATGCTCTTATTGTTTTCTTTCTAGGTGCATGCTATTATGATGCTAATCAATCTATGTACGTGTTTGGAGGCTGTACCCAGAGCAGCTGCAATGCTGCTTTTAATGACCTCTGGAGACTTGACCTAAATAGCAAAGAGTGGATCCGACCTTTGGCTTCAGGTAAGAGCTAAAGTGCTGATGTTTGCCTTCTCACCAGGTAACTCCCTTTGCATGGAAATTCTATCTGCTCTGTTTTGGTGTTGGTCTCTGGTACTAGGGTCCCAGGTCAAATCTGTGTAAATGCTAAAAGTAATGTGTTTGTATAAGGTCTTTGAATTAAAAAAATTATACTTTATTACTAGTATTGGTGCCCTGCCAGAATTGTACTACTGTGTGAATTCATTTGTGTGGTTTTCTCAAGTCCTTGCACTGGTGTGATGTGCCTTTTGGTATGAAGTTGAAGTAAGCAGAAACACAGCATCGTGAGAACGGTAGTTCACTGACAGAAGCTGTTGTTCCAGGGCTGAGATCTCTGAATATCTTTGTTGTTGCCAGCTCAGACATTTGGGGAGTGTATGGGACATGCCTCTGCTGGTTACTGTTAACGACTCAGGAACGTGCGAAGATTCTCCAGTAGATACATTCCTGCATAGTCCCACTATGCCGAAATTCTGGCAGAAAGAAACTAGATTATTTTCTTTAAAAAATTTTTTTTGTTTTAAATGTTTATTCATTTTTGAGAGACAGAGCACGAGTGGGGGAGGGGCAGAGAGAGAGGGAGACACAGAATCCAAAGCAGGCTCCAGGCTCTGAGCCGTCAGCACAGAGCCCGACGCGGGGCTCGAACTCATGAACCATCAGATCATGACCTGAGCCGAAGTCAGACACTTAACCGAAGGAGCCACCCAGGAGCCTGATTATTTTCTCCTTTTTGATTTAACCTTTCGGGGATTTGTTTTTGCACTCTTGAGGCAGGACAGTTTGAAAAGGCACAGCCGTAAGACCGAAGGGGCTGGTGTGCTGGAGAACTAAGAGTCCACTGAGCATAGAGTACTCTATGATTTGTTGACAAGCTTTTCCCAGACATTCGTGTGGCTTTTCAAGATTGGAATTCACTCTAGGACTAAAGAGACTCAGGTTTTCTTGGGCAGATTCCTTACTCCTTTAGGTCTTGATTTACTAGTTTGATAACTACATGGGAAGTGACTTGGTATAGTAGAAAGAGCCTAGGCTAAGAGTGAAGAGACCTGAGTTTCATCTCCTGCCATAATAGCCAAGTCTGCATTGTCAGTGAACAGAGGACTGACTGCATCTCTCTGGGACAAATACGGAGTAGGATTAGATGATTCTGTTTTCAAATGGCTAGTTTATGCTTTTCTTTTTTTCTGGAATGACTGCTATGATTGTCTAAGCCAGGGGCTTAAAACCTTTTTTTTTTTGGGGGGGGGGGGGAGCGGTGCTTAAAACCTTTTTAAGAGAAGAAACTATAATTTGCTTCCCCAAAGCTGTAAGCTCCTGTTCCTTCCCCTGGAATAGACAAATCTAGGAGGCAGAAGCCTACTGACAACAGGTACTCACAGGTGGGGCTGGGTTTTGTACAGATGAAATTCTTTATTAAAATCATTAGAAAGAAGACCAAGTGTTAATCTTAAAAATTTTGGAAGTTAGTGCTATTTTAGGGCCCTCAGAATTGTGTGCTTTGGAGAGTTTCCTTTTCTAGCCCCCTGTCCCCTCTTGCACTTGGAGCAATACTGATTAATGTTTGGAATCACAGATCTAAAATGTCCAAGATTTCTTCAGCTTCAGCATCCTGTTGCCACCGTACTTGGTGTCCAGGTCCCATTCCAGAGCAGTTTCGGCTATTCCAGTCACAAAACGCCAATACTGCCCCTTCTCTCTTGTGTAACCAAGCTCTGCGCTTCTGATACTTTGGCCTGGGGGTTGATCTTCCTTCTAGAAGTGGAGCCCCGGACTGTGGGACCTTCATGGCATACCGCTGCCTACTGTGCTTATTTCCCTAATTTCCCTCTGTAAGGTAGACGTGGGACTTTTTTTTTAAACCACTAAGACTCTGTTTTGAGATCCTCAAGGTAGAAGTATCAGAGAAATAACCGACTTTAAAAATACAATGGTAGACTGTTTCCTTTTGTAAAACATAGAAGCTCCTGAAGGTTCAATTTTCGAACAAAGTGTCTCAAAGAGTCCGCTTGCCACTTCACTGTAATCTACAATTAGAGCCTAGTTTTCAAGGGGGGAAGACAGTTTTTTGAAATGTCTCCTTTTTTAAACAAACAAGCACTAGTTTTTAATAAAGAAGCCTGTGAGATTCTCCTTCAGGCAGAAATCCCATGGGAAGATTGCCTGAGGACATGCTTCTGTGTGCTGTCGTGAGTCCCAGCCAAAATGACTTCCTCACTGAAACATCAGTGAGTCTTTCTGAACAGCACCCCGTTGTCGATACGCCTTGGTGTGCCTGACTCACCCGTTCTGGCGCACGGAGGTGGGCAGGTTGGAAAGTGACTGAGGGGAGGGTGTCAGCTGTGGAGTCCCCTCACTTGTATTTGTAAGCAGAGGGTATTTAAAGCCGTAACCTCAACAGGGTTCAGTCTTTGAAAGTGTAGCCGTGTGGAGAAGAGTAGCAGACAAGCAGTGGGGCGGTTTCATTTGGAGTGGAGAGTCTTTCTGGACGGTGCTTCTGCATCAGGTGC
This sequence comes from Panthera uncia, assembly GCF_023721935.1. NCBI lineage: Eukaryota > Metazoa > Chordata > Mammalia > Carnivora > Felidae > Panthera > Panthera uncia. Next base: position 92,931,987 of record NW_026057585.1, read on the forward strand.
CTTTTTCCTTGTTTATCGGCTGCCCCTACACATGAGACAGGAGCCCTGCCACGTGGGGTGGTGTCCTAGCCAGCTCAGGCTGCCACAGCAAACTACCGCAGACGAGGGGCTTCAGCAACAGAACTTTATTTCTCACGGTTCTGAAGGCTAGGAGACTGAGATCAGGGTGCCGGTGAGGGCTGTCTTCTGGTCTTGGGGACAGCTGCCCTCTTGCTCTCTCCTCATCTGGCAGAGACAGAGTTCTGGTGTCTCGTCCTCTTCTTATAAGAGCACCAATCCCATTATAAAAGACCTCAACTTTGTGACTTCCTCTAAATCTCATTAATCTCCCAAAGGTCCTATTTCCAAAGGCCATCACACTGGGGTTGGGGCTTCAACATACGAATTTTGAGAGGACACAGTTCAGTCCATAACCATGGGAATTAACGCGACTTGCCTCTGAATCCCGGTTGTTAGTTCCTTTTGCAGTGATAGAAGCACTCCATCTAGAGGGAGTGTGGTGGTGACAAATGTTAGAATGAGAACTCTTCCGGCTGAACCAGACCTACCTATAGCTAGTGCTTCTCAGATGTTTCCAGTGAGGCGCCCCCTGCTTCCTTTTACAGCTGTCTTGTAGCCCCTCCCCTCATGAAGTGTATATCGTATCCTGTAATGGGGGAGAAACAAAAACAAGCAAGCAAATTATTACAAAGTATGGAGAAAACAAGGAATGAGCCAGAATAAGAGGGGGAGAGCTACTTTAAACAGAAGGCAACTTTTTTTTTTTTTTTTGCTGAGATTTGAAGGATGAAGAGTGGAAAAAGCGAGGCCAGCATATGCAGAGGCCCTGGGGCAGCAAAGAATAGCACACGTAAGAGGACCCGAAAGTGGACCTTGGTGGACAGACATAGTATGCTGAGCAAGGAGCAGAGTGGCCCAGGTGGAGCTGAGATGTAAACAGGAGCTGACTCGTTCACGCTCCAGCATCTGAGAGATTTTGAGATTTTAAGCAGAGGAATATGGTCCAATTTACATTTTAAAGAACACTTTTGCCGCTACTCAGGAAATCGATTGAAGAAGGCAAGAAGACAAAGCCGAGAGAACAGCTAGGAGGCCCCCACATGGTACGGGTGAGGGGATGTAATGACTTGGACTAGAGTCCTAGGAGTAGAGGTAAAGGGAAACGGAAGAATTTGAGCTGAAATTCTGATAAAATCAACAGGACTTCTTGATGGATTGGCTGTGGGAGGGTCAGAGGGCCGGTCAAGGCTGACTTATGCTTCAGGTTTGACAGCTGGGTAGATAGAGGGCCCGTTCCCTGAAATGGACAGTAAATATTTGGAAGAAGTTTAATTTTTTTATTTCTTTACACATTTCAGTGGTGGTATCATGTAACTAGTTGTTATGAGAGTTTGATGTTTAAAGTAGAGGGCTTGACTTCCCGTAAACGACAGCACAGTCCTTCCTTTTGTTCCGTTACTTCTACTCTCATCCTTCATTTGTTCTTGCGGCAAATATTTATGGATTTCCTACTCTGTGCCTGGCATTGTTTTAGATGCTGGGGACACATGAGTGAATAAAACAGACACAAATCCCGCTCTTGATGGAGATCAAATCCAAATGAAGGAAGACATATTTAAAATGCCAAATAACATAATATAGTATGTTAGAAGGTGATTACTGCTACTGAAGCAAAATGATAGCATGGTAAGGAGGGTCAGGAATAGGGAGGTATAAGTAGGTCGATAAGGGTAGGCCTCATGGAGAAGGTAGGATTAGAACAGAGAGTTGATTGGGTACAGAAGTGAACCAAATGGATAGCTAAGTAAAAGAACATTCCAAACTGAGAATAACCAGTGCAAAGGTCTGGAGGTGGGAGTGTGCTTGGGACAGTCAAGGGGTAATGAGGAATGAGAGTGAACAAAGGAGAATGTTCTAGGAAAGGGGGTTGGACAAATAATGGACGGAAATGTGTCATACACGTAAGACCTTCAGGCTGTCGTGGGGACTTTTTCGCATTTTTTGAGTGCAGTGACTGGCCATTTAGGTTTCTGAGAAGAGTGTATAAGAAGACAAGTGTAAGAATGAGGAGACCAGCTAAGAAGTGGTAGCAATAATCTAGACAAGGAATGGTGACTTGGGTTAGGGTGTTAGCAGAAAGTTAACAACTGGATGGATTGAATGGAGCCAGTGAGATTTGTCCATGATGCGGATGTGGAGTGTGATAAGAGACAAGAGTCAAGGGCAGTCCTAAGGATTTTTAGCCTGGGCATTTGAAGGAATAGTGTTGCCATTAACTGAGATGGGTAAGAAAGACTGTGGGTGGTCAAGGTCGGCAAAGTTCAGGAGAGATGAGAAATTCAGTTTGAAACACATTACATTTGAAACACACATTGGGACGTCCAGGTGGAGTTGTGTCTGGAGTTCCAGAGAGACCTGCACGCCTGAGACAGTTGTCTAGATAGCCATATGGGAGTGATTAGCATCATGGATTCCCTGGGTGAGATGACCAGGGAAGTCTGGGACATAGCTTTGTTTGGGGATCAGGGAGAGAGGGAGAAACAGCAAAAAAAAAAAAAAAACTAGCAAAGGCATATCTGTGGAGGTGGGTGGGGGAAGACAGGAGAATGAGGCATCTTAGAAATGTTTGTTTCTTTTTCTAACAGACTTGAAAGTGTTTCTGGGAGGGGAGGAAATAGCAGCCGGGTCCTACTCAAGGAAGAGGTCAAGTCATTTGAGGACTTCGAATTGTCCTTAGGTTGAGTGAAGAGTATTTTCAATGAGTGATAAGGACGAAAGTGTATTTGGAATGGTTTCAAGACAGTGGGAAGAGAGGACTTGAAGACAGGACGTATAAACAGTGCATTCCCGTTTTTGAAGAGTTTTGCTGTAAAAGAGAGCAGAGAAACCAAGCACTAAGCGGAGGGGAATGTACATTTGAGAAGTTTGTTTTTTTAAGATGGCAGATTTTATAGCATATTCGTGCTGCTGGGAATGATCTAGAGGGAAGACTTGATGTGGATAGAGAGGAAGGATCGTTAGAGCTTGTCCTCGAGGGGTAAGAAAGGGAGAGGGCTGGCCATGGACGAGAGCATTGAGCATTTATCGCAAGGAGCAGGAAGGAGCATGTGATTGCAGATGCTGGCGGATGGGGAGATGTGGGAACCGGTAGAAGTCCTGATTGCTTTATCGCTTAGATAGAATAACCGAGGGTGGAGCAGAACAGGCCATCGAACATCCTGGCGGTGAGTATGAATGTACAATTGTCTACATTGTAGTCTTTGCCAGGTGTCCTAGGAAGTTGAATCTTCCACCTTCTGGAGTTGTGCTAAGGGAACACCTTAATTCTAATCAGCCTGTGTTGATTCCCCAGCAAATGCACAGTTCTTGGGACAGGTCCTTCAAAAGACTAATGTTTAAACACTGTTTCTAAAATACTCTCTAGTCAGACGGAAGGTAATTGTGGCATCTGTTTAATGTATAATAACATTATAAGTCACGGCCTTTTTTGGTTACTTTAAATCAAAGTAGAGATGTTCAAGTACACATTTTTGCACTTAAAATTGGAGTGTTCTGGTTTTCAGAACTTCAAGATTAGCCCACACCCATTTACAAAAGGGGAACAAATTTCAGTTTTAGAATTTTCCACAGGTAGGAGAGTTGATAGATGTTAGATAAGGATTTAAGACTCAACTTGTCTTCTCTGTTAACGAGTCCTAGAGCACAGTTGATTTTCCCACTACATTCTCCCTATAGAATCTTATTGTCCAATACATTTTTTTTGCTTTTCAGTTTCTACCCTATCAATCACACATGAAATTCCAAGTGATGGCTTATGGCTCAGACCCTTTGTTTTAGAAAACACTCAGGGACAGAGATACGCAACCAGGCTACCCTTGCCACTCCTGAGCCACTTGCCTCTGAACTTAATCCTTGATCACTTGTGTATTCATTGGGCCTCGGTTTCTTCTCCGTGAAAGAGGTAGAGACAAGATCACTGCTCCTAAAAGTCACAGGTTGACAAAAGTCACTTTTGTCCAAGTAACCTGGGAAGAAGCTTACTAAAAAAAATAGATTCCTCTGCCTCATAGCAGCCTCACCTAATCTCAAGAGGTTGGGAATAGAGTGGAGGATCTCCATTTTTAAAAAAGAGAAAATATCCCTAGCTAAATTTGGAAATCCTGGATCCCTCCAAAATCTTTTGGCTTTTCTTACTGCACAATCTGTGACTTCACTTTGTTACCGCGGTCTGTTAGGTGAGTGTGTAATGCTCAAAGCTAGACTCCTAAACTGTTGTTAAGGAAGAAGGATGACTGCTCGGTGTTCTCTTAACTGCTTCTTTGTAGAAACAGCTACCTTTTACTCTGATTAGTCAGGAGTGGCCTGCTGTCTGAGGAAATGTGTATGGATGACACCCTTGAAAGCGTTTTAGGGTGGGGTGTTGGTTGTCTCAGATTCTTCAGACAAACTATCTAACCTTCAAACTGACCCAGTTAGGTTGGCACTGCTGTTATCCCCATTTTACAGATGAGGAAACTGGAGCTCAGAAAATCACCTAGTAATTTACCTAAGATCACACAGCCAATAAATGATGGAGCAGTGATTGAAACCCAAGATTTTATCTCTAAAGTCTGTGTTCTTTCTCCTCTGCCATGCTGTGAGTAGTTTTATTTTTCTATAATTTCTTTCACGTTTTAAAAAACTTTTTAAATAGACTTATTTTAGAATAGAACAGAGTTCCCATATGCCCCACACCTAGTTTTCCCTATTGTTAACAGCTTGCGTTAGTGTAGTACATTTATGACAATTAATGAGCCAGTACTGATACATTATTATTAACTAAAGTCTGTACTTTATTCTTTTTTTTGAGAGAGAGACAGACAGACAGACAGACAGACAGTGTGAGCAGGGGAGGGGCAGAGAGAAAGGGAGGCAGAATTTGAAGCAGGCTCCAGGCTCTGAGCTGTCAGCACAGAGCCTGACGCGGGGCTTGAACCCACGGACTGTGAGATCATGATCTGAGCTGAAGTCAGACGCCCAACCGACTGAGCCACCCAGGCTCCCCAGTTCTTTTTCTTTTGTTTGTTTAATACCTTTCTTCTGTTCCAAGGTCCCATCCAAGATACATTACAGTTAGTCTTTGTGTCTCCTTAGATTCCTCTTGGCTGTGATAGTTGCTCAGACTTCCCTAGTTTGATGATCTTGACAGTTTTGAGAAGTACTGTCAGGTATTGTGTGGACTGTCCTTCGTTTTAGGTTTGTCTGATGTTTCTCTTACGGTTAGATTAGAGTTACAGGTTTTGGGGAGGAACACCACGGTGGTAAAATGTCCTTATCACATCCTGTTGAGGGTACATACTGTGAACATGATTTTTTTACCATTGATCTTAACCTTGATCACCTGGCTGAGACAGTGTTTATTAGATTTCTCTACTATAAAAAAAATTTTTTTTTTTTGCCCTTCCTTTAAAATTCTTTTTCCTAGTTTGTTTTTCTTTCTTTTCCTGTGATTCCCTTTATTTGTAGTTGCCTTTGGTCCTTGATACTCTATTGAATTTGGGGGAAAAACTAAGCGCTCTGGCCGTTATGTCTGTGATCAGAGTCAGAAAAGGATAATGAGCAGAAGGGTATATGTCATTTGAGGAAACCTTTTCACAGCTTAGAGAATTTTCAAATATCAATATGATTTGCCTTTTCAAATTTCTTTTGGCGGGGAGCAGAATGCTGAAGACATCTTTTTTTTTGACCTAACACATCAAGATTTTTCCAGCCGTGCAGAGTCAAAAGCTCTATTGGAAATAATTTTGTTTTCATTAAGACTGTTTCCTAAACAAATAATCACATCTTCCAAAATCACTGAGTAATCTAGCAGAAAAGCTAGTTTACTTTTGGAGTTGGGCAAGAAAAAGAAAGAATATTGGTCATATCAGATGTCTGTGGGAAGGCCAGAATATCCTTAAAGCTGGAAAGTTCTGGAACTGCCCAGAGTGTTACTGTTTCTCTTACTCTGTAAACGATATCTGAAAAATGGTGCACACAGGGCTCTTGGATCCATTGATGAAGCTTTGCTGTCCTGTGTCTGGTAGAAAAGTTTAGTCTTTCCTGAGCCTGTGGTAACATGTTCAGGAAATGTCAAAACAAAGAAGGGAGTGTGGGACTGATACCTGGCACCAGGTATACCCAGAACAGCTAACCAGGAGAGTGTGTTCTGGAAAAGATCACCCAGTCCTTCCCTTGGCTTAGGTCCCAGGTGTCAGCATTGACATTGAAATAGCTGGATGTGGAATTTTTTTAAATAACTTATTAGTGTGTTCAAAGGCGTTAGATTCTGCTTTGTAGTGTTGTTTTGAATCTAAACACTTTATACATTTTTAAAACTTACCATTATGTTCTGAGAATGCCAGTTCTGTGGAGATGAGAGAGAGGTAGATGCCTATCAACTGGTAAATATTGGACCATATTTAACAAGAGGACTTTCAAATACAATCCAAGCTTCTTCTGTTCTCTGTGCTAAAAACTGATCATTGACCTCACTGTTTTAATATTTTCTTTATGAATGAGAAGGCCCAACTAATTTTACCTATGGATCTTTGTTTGTTTTTTAATTTTTTAAAAATGTTTATTTATTTTTTAGAGGGAGAGAAAGAGTATTAGCAGGGAAAAGACAGAGAGAGGGAGACACAGAATGCAAAGCATGCTGTAGGCTCTAGGCTCTAGGCTCAGCACAGAGCCCAGTGTGGGGCTTGAACTCATGAACTGCGAGATCATGACCTGAGCCAAAGTCGGACACTTAACCAACTGAGCTTCCCAGGTGCCCCTTTTTAAAAAAATTTTTTAATGTTTATTTTTGAAAGAGGGGGACAGAGGCTCTGTGCTGACAACAGAGGGCCCAATGTGGGGCCCAGACTCACAACCATGAGATCATGATCTGAGCTGAAGTCGGATACTCCACTAACTGAGCCACCCAGGCGCCCCGGATCTTTTCTTGATTATTTAATGTCTTGATTGCCAAAATGTATTAAAATCTGTCCATGTTGAAAATTCTGCATCCTTTCACTTTTATTTACTTGGTCCAGCTCATGAGTTTTTCTGTCCTTTCTTAAAACTCTATAAACATTTTCTTATATTTTATTTTATTTATTTTATTTTATTTTATTTATTGTATTTATTTATTTTTTAAATTTAAGTTTATTTATTTATTTTGAGAGAGAGAGAGAGCAGGGGACAGGCAGAGAAAAAGAGAGAGAGAATCCCAAGCTGGCTCCACACTGTCAAGCACAGAGCCAAACGTGGGGCTCAAACCCACAAACTATGAGGTCATGACCTGAGCCGAAGTTGGACGCTTAATCAACTGAGCCACCCGGACACCCCTGCCTTTTCTTATTTTAGATAGAAGTCTGAGTGTCACTGAGCATAAGCAGTGACTTTCCTTAGAATTCTGAGCCTCCATACCCGCACTGTTATCCCGTCTGCCCACCCTCTTGACAGGCAGTTTTTGGTTGCATTTCCTGTGCAGTGAGACTCTCAGACCATCTAGTGTTTGTTTTTCTCAGGTATCCACATAACCACCCCCCACCAATAGCACTTGGTGTTTTATGAGCACAGTAGACTTCATTTTGTATGATGCTTTATCCCTATCTCCAGTGCTATTCAGATTTCTTAATTTTATTTTGTGTCCTGAGTGAAATTGCAGAAGGCTAATCTTATGTGGGGGAACACAAAAGATACTATGCTAGACTCATTTCTGACTCCTTCCCCATGCCACTGTTGGCTTCTAGGAAACTCGGCAGTGCCTTGCACCAGCTCATGCCCTGGTGCTTATTATTTGGCTCTTTATTCTCTGTACAGTCAGGATTGGGCTGGTTTTTCAAGTTTTTCAGTTCTTGTGACCTTGAGGAGATTTTGTAAAGAATCTGCAGGGTGGTTGGTCTTCTAGGTGGGTGAGAATTGTGATTGGTCATTTATTAATTTGAAATATCAACTTAGGTTCTTAGAGACTACTTTAACTTTTCAAAACTTAGAATCTACCTCTCATCTCCTTTTTGGGAAATGAACTCTTGAAATACTGCTTTAATTAATTCTACTTTTTCAAACAAGCAGCGTGCCTGATAATTTCCTCTGTTCCATAATTCTCTCTAGGAGTGATTATGGGCTATTTTATATTTGATTTGTCGGCTTTTATGCTGTGTTCCTTTTTTGCCTTCTTGCCCATTTAGTAATGTTTCTGAAATTCATTGCCCAATCTTAAGTTGTTTCTTGCTGTTTTATTTACATATATGAGTTACAGCGTGGTTGCATTTTATGGAAGGAATATGTTCTCAAAGACCTCCCGTAATGAATTTTCTGGCAGTGGATTGGTCTTTCTGTTTCCTGGTAAAAGGAGTGGCTGATGCCATGTGACGGTGGTATAAACATGATTTACAGTTCACTTCATTCTATCAGCTCTGACATTAGCTAGTCTTTTTTTCTTAATACTTTATTAAACATAATTTACATACAGTAAAATGAATAAATCTTAACTTAGATTTGTACTCTGCACAACTCAGACTTTTTTTTTAATTTTTTTTTTTAACGTTTATTTATTTTTGGGACAGAGAGAGACAGAGCATGAACAGGGGAGGGGCAAAAAGAGAGGGAGACACAGAATCGGAAACAGGCTCCAGACTCCGAGCCATCAGCCCAGAGCCCGACGCGGGGCTCGAACTCACGGACCGCGAGATCGTGACCCGAGCTGAAGTCGGACGCTTAACCGACTGAGCCACCCAGGCGCCCCTACTCAGACTTTTTAAACTGTGTATACACCCATGTGATTATCACCCAGATCAAGAAACAAAATACTTGTCACCTCAGAAAGTTCCCTCATGCCCTTTCATGTCAATACCACTCCCCACCGAGGTAACCACCTTCTGACTTCTAAGAGACTTGAGATTCATCTTGGTCTGTTTGAGATTGATCTGTGCGGTTGCATTTATCAGGGGTTTATTCCTTTTCATTGCTGTAACTGTTCCGTAATGTGAATATACTACTTTTTTTTTTTTTTAACCTATTCTAATGTTGATGAATACTTGGGTTATTTCTGCTTTGAATATAGTTGCAGTCAACATTCTTATGTGAGTTTGTTTGTGGACATATCACTCATTTCTTACTTAAGACCTACCATGTCAACTTTAAGAAATATTCTAGGGGCGCCTAGCTGGCTCGGTCAGTAGGGCATGCAAGTCTTGATCTTGGGGTTGTAAGTTTGAGCCCCACAATGAGTGTAGAGATTACTTTTTAAAAACCTTAAAAAAAAAAATAAGACATACTCTAGATACAATGAGTATCCCAGAGAGTTCTCTATTCACTTAATCCTGCTCTAAGTAGAAAGATCTGATGATATAACTAAGTATTATAGAGATTTGGGGGAGGAAAGACTGCTTGGCTAATAATTAAAGGTACTGCTCATAATTAGGGCCTCCCTACCTAAAATGATGGGAGGAATGTGTTGTGAGAAGGAAGGAGACTGGTTAGTAATAACATTAAGAGCTTGGTTTTTGTGCCAGGCAAACACAGGTTTGCATCAGATCTCTGTTGCTTAGTAACCGGTGACCGTAAACAGGTTATGTAACATCTCATTTGCCTCACCTTTAGAATAGAGATGGTGATATCTACCTTTCGTAGTTTTTGTTCAGATTACATGCAATACAGTATTCAGATGGAGGGAGATGTAGAATCTGATTAAGTTCAGTTTGTATATATACAGAAGTACTAGCTAGGGAGTGGAGAGTGGTCAGAAGTTATCCTCAAGTTCCCAAAGCTTGAAAAGGGATTGCCTTCATCCCTCTGTTTATTCATTTTCATGCCTTTATTTATTGAATGTTTATGCCCAGTGCTGTCCAAGCTGTGGCAGATATAGGAGTGAACAAGACGCAGGTCTGTTTGGGGGGAAGACAGCCCATAAACAAATCAGTCAATACAAAGAAAATCTAATGCACTAGGAAGAAAATTAACCGGTGATGCAAGAGAGTAGACAGAGGTGTTTAAAGTAAGTCATAAACTATATCGATCCAGGACTTCTGTATGGATGGATAGATTGTTAAAGGAAATCTGATTCATGAAGAGAAAAGTAGCAAACTAATGAATTTGGATTCTGTTCACAGTTTGTTACAGTTTATTTTTAAGGCCAATTGCATGTTTTTATTAAGATGACGTGCTTTTGATTAAAACGCCTATGAAGTATCTTAAATATTTTTCTGTTTTCATAGAAGGAAGGCACCCAGCGCTCAGCACTTCCATGTACTAATCTCTGTGAAGAAGGCATAGGATGTTACTTAGCCAACTACTTTCAGTTCTTTGCAATATGTTGCTATATTAGCTCCTTCCCGATCCCTGGACCCGTTCCTAGTTAATCTATATGAGCTGGTGATTTCTCCTTGTCTCCTCTAGCCATTTGCAATCTAGAACAACCTGGGTCTGTGGTGGTCTCAGGACAGGTGAATGAGAGCAGAGCCTTGGGTTTCCCCTAGGAAAGGAAGGAACTCTTCCTGTTTGTTTATAAAGTTCAGATGCTGGGATTTTTCCAGAATACATACTCTTCTGAGGTGGGTATACGTTATCTCCTATTGGAGAGAAGAGTGGGAAAATGTGCATAGCACAAGTCTGGGTAAAACCTCAGTCTTCCAGGGGAGAGAATATATAGATTATACCATATTTCAGTCTGGCTCTCTCCTGCCTGACTAGGATTTCCCTGTTTTGACACCAGGCCAGAAACTTTATGACTAGCAACATTGTTTTTACTTCTAAACAGAGCCACTTCAAAGAGTACCCACTCTCCTACCCCCATTAGAACTGCAATTAACAAGTTATCTGATTAAACTGACTGTGGACCTCCTCTGTTCCAGGAGAAATTGGATCAAAAGACCACTTGAAATGGTAACAAGGAACTATTATTGGTTTTCATGCTGTTAATTTTTAGCTGATAAGTACTGCCCTATTCATCAAGTGGCCTTTCTCATGGGTTTATTTAGAAGTGAAAACAATGCCAATATGGAATTTCTTTTTTTTTTTTTTTTTTTTTAACGCCTGTGGTATATGCAGTCATACAGGATCTAAACTTTTGTCATGCCCATTACAAAAGTTCCTCTTGTTTTGGATGTTCCTCTTGCTTTGGATGACCCAAGGAGCGATGTTTTTAAAGATGTAGGTATAATTATAATAATGAAAATGTATGCCCTGAAGCCCAAGATCCAGACAAGCTTTTGTCTTAATATTAGTGAGTTGTTTTGATATCAATCAGTAACTTTCTGGCCATGTTACAACTGAAGAATAAAATAGGAAAAGGGAAAAAAAAAAAAAAAAGGCAGTGTAAGGGAGACACCCAGAAAAGTGTTTGCCCTCAGCCCTGCTGAGTTTGCTGAGCCACTTCTTATCCCACCTCATGAGGAATCTATAACCATTTGGTTTCCAGGATTGGATTTAGTTCAGCATTTTCATAAGAAACAGTTCCTGTCCTTTAGGATAGTATAATCTTATTGGGAGAGTCTAAATGGATAATTTCAACACAATGTGCTAAATTCTGGGATCGGGGTTCATACAGTACCCTTCCCCCTCCAGGAGGCTCTTTAGCCTAGTGTGGGAAGGGATGTGCTGGCAGAGGTCCCAAAGAAGGCCATGCCTGTGCAGAAGAATTTAGTACCGTGTTCTTTGTGAGTAACTGAAGTCTCTATTTTAGACTGAGTTTAAATAGCATACTTGACTAGAACCAAGTTCTGGAAAGCAGCATAGGGATTCTGTAGAGACTTTACCAAAGAGCAACTTTGTATTTGTTTCCTACTTTGTTTCTGTCAAATAAGCTCCATATACTTGTATCTTCTGAGGGCATCTCTGTAAATGCAAAGACTTCTTGTAGTTAACTATTGGCCACATTGATGGTAAATTGGAAATGTTTTCATTATCGGGGAGAGACTGATTGCGTTCCAGACAGAACCCCTGTGGTCTTTCCTGGAGAACATTTTGAACAGTTAGTCTTCTAGGTGTTTACAGCCCAAGATGGACTTCACACTCAGGGATTGTAAAATGTTCTTCTCAGTTTTCCTTTTGTCTCTCCATTCCTCAAATAATAAAACCGTGAAACATGGCTTTTCTTGTTTCCATGACAGAGTATTACCTATAAAACCAACAGTTTAGAGATATAAGCAGTTAAATTATAACTCCAGTAGTTTTTCTTTAAGGAATTTCTCCCCTCCTAAGTTATCAATGCCAGCCTGTCCTCTCCTGCCCTCTAGGTTTTCTAATTCAGATGCTAATATGGTGTTCTGGGAAATGCCTCTCCAAATTATTCTTTTCCTGACCTCTGAACTCTTGCTATCAAGGTCAGTTACTTCACACACTACCATAATGACAGCTCTATCAAGCCAAAGGCTTGGTCGGCTTCCCAAGACCCAGCTTGGATTCTGTCAGCAAAATGCATCTCCCCTACCCACTATGCACACACCAGCTCAAGGCTCCTGGCTACCACAGAGAAGAAGTAGCCACACAAAAGAGACTGAGCCATATGGTTGTTGGTCAGTCTGGTCTGTCTGGTCTTGCTTTGCCCTTGAGGCCAGTTCCATCCTGCAGATGGAGCTTCTTTGGAGCTACCCTGAGGAAGCGAGTGTTTGCGAAGAGTGGCTAGAATGGGGTGGGACTGTGACCTGAAACCTCAGCAGTTACTCTTTAGTGTCCCCTTTGGCATCGTTACTGTAAAAGAATTTGAAAGCATCCTAGGGAAAACTTTTTGATTGCCAGATAAGAACCAGTTCAGAGTGGCTCAGTCAGGTAAGCGTCTGACTCTTTCTTGGTTTAGGCTTAGGTCATGATCTCGTGGTTCGCGAGTTCAAGCCCTGATTCCGGCTCTGTGCTTACAGCGCAGAACCTACTTGGGATTCTTTGTCTCTCTCCCTCTCTCTGTCCCTCCCTTGCGCATGCATGTGCTTGCTTGCTCTCTCTGAGAAATAAATAAACATTTTTTTAAAATCTGCAGAACAAAACATTATATTTTTGGAAGAGAGCGCAGGGGAGGGGCAGAGAGAATCCCAAGCAGGCTCTGCACTGTCAGCACAGAGCCCAGCACGGGGCATGATTTCATGTTCATGGGAGTGAGCCATGTGTAGGGTTCTGCACTGAGCATGGAGCCTGTTTAGGATTCTCTCTCCCTCTGCCCCTCTCCCCCATTTGTGCGCACACGCGTGCACATGTGTGCTCTGTGTCTCAAATAAAAAATAATAATTAAATCATTTAAAAAAGAACCACATGGTACAACATTCTGGAATTCCATGAGCAAAGTAAAGATTTTGCCTAGTACTTCTCTTCTGGATTTATCAGTATGCTCATGAATCCCATGGTTAAATTTTTCATGCTCGTAGTTGTTTTCAGACTTCACCTCCCGGAAGTCCCTAATTCCTAGTCTTAAATCTTCTGTTTTCAGAGTCATGGAGAACTATTAGCAGCTCACCTCTGTCGCTATGAGTAAGTCTTAAAGTGATTTGCCTGAAAGCCAGTAGACAGAACGTGTTTTTTTTCCTTTTACTTATTTTCCAAAGTGTAACTTCAGTGACATAGAGACGAGAACGACTAGAGAATATTTGTATACTGAAAATGTGAGTGTTCTTTTCAGCACCCCCATGAGCAAAGCATTTGTCAAGGAAAGCCCACCTTGGACCCTTGTCCTTACTCTGTTCACCATAATGAAGGGTTCCATATAGTCATATACTGAGTATGCTTAGAAAAAATTCTGCATATAGTCCACGTTAATGTCATTTTGGAGCACTATTTAAAGGCTCACTCAACGATGGTTTAAACTCTACAACATGGTTCTCTAAGTCTGGTCCCCAAACACGAGCATCACCCGGAAGCTTTGTTAGAAATGTAAGTTCTAGGCCCCCACCCCGTACCCACTAAACGGGAAGCGCGGAGTGAGGCCCACAGTCTGCATTGTAGCAAGTCCTCCACCTATTAGCAGAAGCTGGAGTTCGAGAACTAACGTTCCAGGGGAATGGTGGCTGTTGTTTAGACCATTGTAATAACATCCCAATAATACTAACAAAGACTGATCGTGGTATAGAGATGTCGAAATAACTTTCTAGTCATGCATGAAATATAGGCATCCCTAACTAAAACCAGTCCTTGTTTTGTCTTGTACCCGCAGTAGAGCCGCTCTTCTAGCCCTTGGTTCTGTGCGAGTAGAAACTCCAGTTGTGGGAAGGTGGCAAAGAAACCAAACCAGAATTTGGAATTGCTTCACCATTTTACCATCTTTGCAAAAGTAAACAAGAATGCCTTGTAATTCTACCGCTGTCTTCCACACGTGAGATTTCCTGATTTCATAGGAACCTTGGGAAACATCTGAACTAATGAGCGATTTTAGGGAATATTAGTTCTGTGTGTAGGGTGCCTCTCTGATTATCCAGTTTCTCACAGCTGCCTTTCTGGCTCGTGCCTCGTTCAGAGATGTGCTCCACTGATCATGTCTGCTGTGTGATTAGGAGGCCTTCGGTGTGTTTGGGGAATGAAGCCTATGAGGCTGACCGTCGGCTCTGGGGGAGCAGGCCCAGGTAACATGTCCCTCCAAGTTTGCTGGTGGGCACATTTGGTCCCGTGGTGCTCGATGAGAACCTGCATGGGAGTGACACCCTTTCTTCCTCTACTTTCGTGATACACCGATTTTAGAGTCTGTCTGGAGGCTCAGTAGCCTCATTATGTTGAAGGTAGGCCAAGAAACGTCCTAATGAGTATAAAACTTTCATGTATAAGTTTTCTTGAGGGCAGGGGATTTATTTCATCATATGTCCCCATGATGATGATGGGCCTTTTAACTGTGGAGGGTCTGCAAGTGTCAGAGTACCTTATACCAGACCGGATTCCCAGTGAATCAGTCTGTGGTGTGGTAGGCAGGTGTGTGTTAATAAAAATTTATTGGGACGCCTGGGTGGCTCAGTTAGTTCAGCATCTGACTTCGGCTCAGGTCATGATCTCACAGCTCATGAGTTTGAGCCCTTCATCGGGCTCTGTGCTGACAGCATGGAGCCTGCTTGGGATTCTCTCTTCCTGTCTCTCTGCCCCTCCCTGGCTCACATTCTCTCCCTCCCTCCCTCCCCCGCCTCAAAAATAAATGAACATAAAAAAAAAATAAATAAACAAAATTAGGGACTTTTTAGAGAGGCTTCACACTGTTGATTTTTAAGTAACAAGAATTTGGGTCGCCTGGGTGGCTCAGTCGGTTGAGCGTCCGACTTTGGCTCAGGTCACGTTCTCACAGCTCGTGAGTTCAAGCCCTGCGTCGGGCTCTGTGCTGACAGCTCAGAGCCTGGAGCCTGCTTCGGATTCTGTGACTCCTTCTCTCTCTGCCCCTCTGCCTCTCACACTCTGTCTCTCTCTGTCCCTCTCTCAAAAATAAATAAACATTAAAAAAACAAAAAAAAAAAATAGTAAAGTAACAAGAGTTTAAAAGTATTCAATTTTCAACAAATGCAAACATTATATGCATAATTGGGGTTGCAGAAAATTTGATACACCAGTATCTTTGACCTCTCCTTGGTGAACAATTTTATATAGAGGTTGTATGTTGAATTCTCTGCCTGCCCTCCCCTGCTGCTTCATTTGTTTTCTTATGGTAATTTTTTCCCACTTCCAAATTTAGGTGGAGGAACACAGTTAATTAACTTTAAGTGTGACCCTACTTTAGTTGGCTCAAAATGTTAAGATGCTGAAATTAAAGTGTGTATTTGTGACATGAAACAGGCCTTGGAAATACTGGATGAGGGAGTTCTCCCACTCCTTGGGATAGGAAGTAGAGGGAGGGATTTTGGCTTTCGAAAAGGTCAAGATACTTGTGTGAAATCATTTTGGAAAGTCCTTACCTAAGATAATCCATAAGGATTGAGTTGTCATTGTCACCGGCCCCAGTTTACCTTTCCTTCAGTTTACCTTTCCTTGGAAAGTCCCGAGGACAAATAAAGGGTCCTGTAATAGAGGCAGGGTGTGACCCAGAGCCTTGTGGAGAAAAAGAGGTCCTAAGAATAGCCTTCTGTTCAATTTACTAACCTCTCATCGACTCTGTCTCTGTGGCCTACCTAATTAATTAAGACTTAGGAAAGTGCTTTTTCAGCTTTGAAACACTCCCACCTTTTGCGGTATCTGACTTGTTTATGGCATCTACTCAGAAGGAATGTCTCCGTATGCATGAAGAGCAGTTTAATACAATGGCTAAGAATGAGTTTTAAATCCAGACTAAACGGATCAGAATCCTGGCTTCACCACTTATTAGTTCTATGACCTTGGGTAAACTATTTATATGAGCTGTGCCTCTGTATTCTCATCTGTAAAATGGGAATAAAACTAGGAGTTTGGGGGAAGAATTAAATTAGCTTATACATGCAAAGCACTTAGGTGCCTAGCATATGATACATGCTTAATAAATATTAGTCATTATCATTAGTTGTAATTGCAATTTCTCTTAACAATCAAGTCACCTGGGGCACCTGGGTGGCTCAGTCAGTTAAGCCTCTGACTCTTGATTTCCGCTCAGGTCGTGGTCTCATTCATAATGGGTCCGCTGACAGCCTGCTTGGGATTCTCTTTCTCTCTCTGTCCTTCCTGCTTGATCTCTCGCTCTCTCCTGTGTGCGTGTGTTTTCTCAAAATAAATAAATAAACTTTTAAAAAAAGTAGGAAGAAGTCAAGTTACCCATCCATTCCTACCATCCCCATAGCCCCTAAAACATGGACACACTGTCACTTGGTGCTTTCAGTTTCCGCCTAATAAAGCATGGGCGTTGATTGTTCTAAGACAAATAAAGAGCCACCGAATTTTGTTTAAGGTTTATTTATTTTTGAGAGAGTGTGAGCAGGGGAGGTACAGAAAGAGAGGGGGACAGAGGAGCTGAAGCTGGCTCCGTGCTGACAGCAGAGAACCTGATGCAGGGCTCAAACTCACACATCGTTAGATCATGACCTGAGCCACCCAGGTGCCCCCAGAGCCGCATGATTTTTAATTACCACATACTGTTTTTTTATATGGATGTTTCTTGGTCTACTTTAACACTTCAAATGAGCATCCTTGTATCTATTTCTTTTTTCATTTTGCCCAGCTATCATTAGATTAATCCTTAGAAATGGAATTACTGATTGAAGTATATGCTTTCAATACTGATTGAAAGTATACGCACTTAAAATTTTTTGATATAAATTTGATACAAATGTTCAACTAAAAGTTCTGTTTGGGGGCGCCTGGCTGGCTCAGTCAGTTGAGCATCCGACTCTTGATTTCAGCTCAGGTCATGATCCCAGGGTTGTGGGATCAAGCCCTGTGTTGGACTCCTTGCCGGCCATGGTGCCTGCTTGAGATTCTCTCTCCTTCTCTCCCTCTCCCCTGCTTTCTCTCTCTCAAGAAATAAAATAAATTCTGTTCGGTGGTTTCCGTGTCTTTTAACTTAGTTAATTAATTTTTTTAAAGTAAGCTCTAGGCCCAACACGGGACTTCACCTTACAACCCTGAGATCAGTAGTCCACGTGCTCCTCCGATGGAGCCAGCCAGGTGCCCCTGATTGTTTCCATGTCTTGCTGTTTGGGGAACCCTGGGTCTGCTGCCTCATTGTATTCTTTTAAGCTTTTATGTAATTTCCGGTTAGTTAACATACAGTGTAGTATTGGTTTCAGGGCTAGAACCCAGTGATTCATCACTTACATAGAACACCCAGTGCTCATCCCAACAGGTGCCTTCCTTAATACCCATCACCCATTTAGCCCATTCCCCCCAGCAACCCTCAGTTCTCTGTATTTGACTCTCTTAAGGTTTGCCTCTTTCTCTGTTTTTATCTTATTTTTCCTTCCCTTCCTCTGTGTTCATCTGCTGTGTTTCTTAAATTCCGCATATGAGTGAAATCATATGATACTTGCTTTCTCTGACTTATTTCGCTTAGCAAATAATACACTCTGGTTCCATCCACGTTGTTGCAAATGGCAAGATTTCATTCATTTTGATCACCAGGTACTATTCCAGTGTGTGTGTGTGTGTGTGTGTGTGTGTGGGTGTGGGTGTGGGTGTGGGTGTGTGTACACACACACACACACCCACACCCACACACACACCCATATCTTCTTTATTTGTCATTCTCTTACTGACTTATTTTGCTTAGCATAATACTCTCTAGCTCCATCCATTTCATTGCAAACGGTGCTGCTTTACTTTATACACTTGATTTTAAAAGCCAGGATTTCCAGTATTTCAAATCCAAACCCAGATTCTAGTCTGGTAGGTTTTTTAAGCTTTTCCCAACTTTTTCATAGTATTTACGAGTTCCAAGGTAAGGGTAAGAACTTGAAGCTTTGTTTGATATTTCACAAATTAAATAATTTGGGGATGATACTAACATTTTAACTAGACCATTGTATTAGTTAGGTTTTCTCGTTGGTCTAGGAGGCTTCCTCCCGGGAAGGCAAAAAGTTTACCCCAGAAATCGCAAGACTCTGTGAAGGACAATAGCCCCCTTAGTCATGATACCTGGGGGGTAGGAGGGTAGCAAGAGCCAACTCATGCAATACCTCAGCCAGTATGACCTCAGTCAGTGCTGCCGATTGACAGGAGAATCATTCCTAGAGAGGACTCATTTCTGTGGTCAGATCCTGTCTGGATTGGTGTCTGTTCTATTAGAAAAGTATTCAGAATAGCTGATGCCACATCGTACTCTGAGATGCCCACTCCATATTCGAGGATCGGTACCTTCTCATCCCATGGTAAGTTACTCTTAAGTTGGATCCCAAGAAGACCATCACTTACTCCGCTTTTTCAACCTTGAGACTTTGTCATCAACACCGTGTCCCCAAAAACCCTTTGCTGAAGGGGAAGGCACCTCTGTCTCCCGGAATGGGAGCACCTCCGTTGCCGTGAGGTTAATACACTGTTGGGATTCCTTCTGCTGATGATTTTTGTCTTTTTTAAGGGACCCTGCAGCTTTAACATTTTTTTTTTCTTGAATATTAGTATTGACTGACACCTGGGTACATATGTACATATTTACGTATGTATTGAGACAAATTTCTTTGGTCTTAAGCAAACTAAAGCAAACCTACTCTGGCATGCAGAGTAAGAGGTTGGGAGAACTAGCAGTTGTTACATAAATGCAGAAAGGGCTCTGAAAAATCATGCTCCTGTGTGACATTTGTTATCCGTAAGGTTTTCTAGCATAAGCCACATTTCTGTTGTTCCAAAATTTGGTCAGCAAAGCTCACAGATCCAGCCCGCAGGGCCTTCGTAGCCACTCTTGGTACCGCGGCCTACATCTTCACTGCAATGTCTTCACACTGCGCCTGAAATTTCGCCCCCATTTGTGCTAGCGAAGCCCACAGTTAGAGGCCTAGAGGCCACTGTGCTAACAAATGAGAACTGCATGCCTCCCTTTTTACCTATGTTGGGTAACAGCAGTTATTTTATTTTTTAAGTTGCATCCAGGAACTAGCCTGTACATATACTCCTTGATCTGTTCTTTTCTTTCCTTTGTTATGTCTATTAAGCTTATTAAAGGGATGGGCAGGAGAGTCAACATTTATTGAGCACCTACTAGGTGCCAGGCACTGTGCTGTGTGCTTCAGATGTATTACTTAATACTCAAAACAGCCTTATGAGATAGGTACTCTCATCCCCCATTTCAGGTAAGCAAACTAAGTAACTGTCCTCTAATTCAGGCTTCTCTGTTTTAGTTATAAAAGACGTATAAATTGATAGTGATATTGTAATAGTCGATGTAGCTATTGGTGGTAGCTACACTTGTGTTGAACTTAGCATAGTGTATAAACTTGTGGAATCACTATGTTGTGACATTGTGTGTCAACTATACTAAAAAAAAAACATGTATAAATTGGTGATGGTTTTCTGTCAGACCTGCAAACCAGTTTTGTCTCTGCCTTTCCCTTATGTTTTATGGTATAGGTTCCCCTTTTGTGACTCTTCCAGGGAATGGTCATATATAGACAACCTCCCTACAGCTTGTGAGACCCTGAATCCTGACGATGGTCTTATTGACTTTCCTAGGGTCCTATCCTTCCCCTAAAGCTGGGGCAACTCTGGTCGTGTACAAGGACCTGCTGGTGCTGTTTGGTGGCTGGACGCGGCCAAGCCCTTATCCCCTACACCAACCAGAGAGATTCTTTGATGAAATACATACTTACTCACCCTCTAAAAACTGGTAAGCCACAAAGATAAGATTCTTCCAGTCTGGAATAAAAGATTTTAGATAAATGGATTCCTGGGGTGCCTGGGTGGCTCCGTCAGTTAAGCGTCTGACTGTTGATTTCGGCTCAGGTCATGATCTTGCCATCCTGACATCAAGCTCCTCCTTGGGCTCCACTCTGGGTTCCTCACTGGGCATGGAGCCTGCTTAGGATTCTCTTTCTCCTTCTGCCCCTCCGCTGCTTGTGCTCACTCTCTCTCTCTCTCAAAATAAATTAAAAAAAAAAAAAATATATATATATATATATATATATATATATATATATATATACACACACATATGCATATTTATATATACATACATATATGAATAAATGAATCTTTTCTGTGACCAGGAATCTCTTTGAGAATTTGGTAAAAGCTATGGACTCTTTTCCAGGAAAAAAATTTACATATGCATAGATTTTGCTGACAGTTTCAGAGAGTGTACAGGACCCCCTTAAAACCTAAAGCTAAGGGGTGTCTGGCTGACTCCATCGGTAGAGCACGCGACTCTTGATCTCCAAGTCGTGAGTTCAGGCTGGTAGAGCTTGGGTGTAGAGCTTACGTTTTTAAAAGATTGTTGTTGTTGTTGTTGTTGTTGTTGTTGTTGTTGTTAAGTTTAGAGAAAAAGGTTAAAATTGTTTTCAAAGAAAAAGAAACTAAAGCTATGAACCTTTATTCCCAAGAGAAAAAGTGGAAGAGATTTTATCCTCTTCCTAGAGAAATGAATGTGCCAGTTGGAGAATAGTTCTGGCTGCTAATTCCCCAGGTGTGCTGTGGATTCAGATGATTCATTGTTCCTTCTGTGTCCCCAACACTGACTCCTGACTCTTTTTCCTTTGTTCTTGGAACAGACTACTAAGTACAGGGCTCTCAGTAGTTGCAGCTGATCGGGACTGTAGAGGGAAGTAAGGTGATGCTCCTTTCGCACGCGAGCCTGGAGCGGCGAAGAGCCGTGGTGGCTTCCCTGGTCCTCTCTCCACTCTACCTCCAAGCCATACACACTGAGAACTCGAAAGCGAATATAGCTTTAGCAGGTTTATAAGAAGGGCATAAATACCTTCCGCCATCCTCCATTTATTATCCTACCAGTATCTCTACTGAAGGTGATAGAATCGTCGCGTCAGGTGGATACTGACTTACTGCTGCCACCTGAAACACGTACGACCAGGTGGTGCTGACTCCTTGGCTTCTTTCTGTCTTTTTATATTAGGTGGAACTGCATCGTGACAACCCATGGCCCACCTCCCATGGCCGGCCATTCCTCCTGTGTGATAGATGATAAAATGATTGTCTTTGGTGGCTCCTTAGGATCCCGGCAAATGTAAGTATATTTGGTTTGCTGACTATCAACCTGAAGGTAAATACTCCTGGGAATAACAGGTCAGAAGAGTGAACTAGTCAGGTTAGTATTCCTGAGCATGGTTCTAATTAATCCAACCACGGGTTGCTTCCTAGCACTCCAGTTGTTGATCCCCTCATCATAGAGCAATACATTGGAAACCTTCCTCCATAAAGTCAGAGTTGTGTAGGATCTTTTTATTTGGGATGTGGTACATTCAGTGGGATCAAATTCTGCGATAGCCTCCGCCTTGTCTGTTTCTACCCGTGCTTACGGAAGGCTACTGTCCGAGAAGCACAGGGTGCTTTTACCTGCTCTCCTTTGTGAGCCAGCCTGTGCCCTTTTGGGCTTTAGAGGAGAGAGCTAGATTGACAGGACAGGTGAAAATTGTTCCTTCTCCAGATAGGATGGGTTGGGGGGGGGGGGGGGAGGTAGGAGCAAGAAATCTATCAGGTCTGATACACCCATTGTCCTCATCATCTCTGGCCATGACTCGGCAGCTCAGGCCAACGTCAAGTAGTGGTCATTTTCCCTGTGCTCTGAAAGGCAGGTTGATGGGCTGTCAGCAGTAAAACCATTCCAGACCCAACCCTGTTCCCTGTCGGGCAGCGTACCCCACATCTTCCTGTTTTAAAACAGTTGAGACACCGTGAGCTGCCCTTCAGCTGAGACAGTTTAGGGCTTTACGGTATTAGAGTTCTTATTCCGTGTTCCTCTATGTGAATAAACGACCTTAGCGAGATGACTGTAAAATAGAGACTGCCTTCCAGGAGTCTGTCCTTGCCGTACTGGTCCCTTGGGGGTTGGAGATGCCAGTTTGTCCTCGATAAAACTGCAAATCTCATTAGCCGTGGTGAAATTAATTTGTATAGCCAGAATTGACAAATCTTTATCTCCTAGACAATGATAGAGCTACTTTTTGTATCAGTTTTTTTCTCTTCCTTGTGGCTTTTGCTTTTGAAAGACTGTATCTTGACCAGTAGCTGTTGCCAATTAAACTTCCAACGAAAATTCGTTCTTACTTTAGATACTAGTATGTCGCTGTAGGTTTGACTCAAAAGAGGACTTACGGGTCAGTGGGAAGAACAAAGGTTTGAAGTTCTTGAGGTGGGTTCCAGGGAAAGAAGGGGAAGAAAAATAATTTAAGATGGCATCAGCATGGCACTTTGCTAGGCATCTTTATAAATGTGACTTCAAGGGGCACCTGGCCGGCTCAGTTGGTAGAGCATGCAACTTTTGATCTCAGGATTGTGAGTTCAGGCCCCATGTTCAGCATGGAGCCTACTTAAAAATAATAATAAATAAAATACCAATGTAACTTCATTTATATCAGCTCTGGGGTCCCTGGTGGCTCCTGAGTCCTTCATTCTCCTGTCCTTATCTTATAGGAGCAACGATGTCTGGGTCCTTGACCTCGAGCAGTGGGCGTGGTCCAAGCCGAACATCTCCGGCCCCAGTCCTCATCCTCGAGGTGGCCAATCTCAGGTGCTCAGGAATTAAAATAACTATTCAGCAAACACTGTAGCATCTTCCTGTTAGGATGGGAAAGGGAGGAGGGAGTCAGGTAAGATGCCAACATGCATAAGCCAAAGAGACTTTGTCGTTCTTTTTTGCTGGTATTTATTTTTCAACTTCTAATGGGTTGTATTAATTTTTAGTGGCTTTATATTATGCCTCTCCCCAAAGCATTTACTTTGCTATTTCATTTCTCAAGAGAACCCTGCATTTTATGTGGTTGGTACGCTCATTTTAATGTTTGATCAACAAAGGATATATCCATTCAGGTGAATCATCAGTAATTTGCCCCCAGAGATCAGAATTGACATGGTTTGGGGAGACTGGAGAGCTTATGATGACTAGAATACTCTCATTTGGGATCTGGGTAGGCTGTTTTCATATACCACTGATGCATAGGAGGTCCGGTGCCTGTGTCTTTGTGGTTTTATTTTAAATGTCTTCCTCTCCCCAGATTGTCATAGATGATGCAACTATCTTAATCCTTGGAGGGTGTGGCGGTCCCAACGCTGTGAGTATTGCTGGTGTGGCATATTCCGATGCACACGTTGCTAAGTGTTCGAAACTGGTTTCCCTGTGTCACCTTGTAAGCAGTTATAAGACCATTTCCACATTTGTATTTAGAGAATACGTTTTCACTTTGGGTATATATATAACCTTTGTATTTTCTGGCTGAGATCTGCTTTTTGTTTTTGTTTTTTGGAGGGGGAGAGGTACTTTTAATCAGAGATGTTCGTCTCTTAAATATTTGTATATTCTCCCTACTCCTACTTCCTCTTTAGGCTGTAATGCTGCTGTCATGTTTTCTAGGAGGAGTGGGACAGAAAAACAGTTTACGTGGAATTTATTTAAGAATGCAGATTCAGAATGTTATGGATATGTATTATTTACGCCACCTACCCATGCGCTGTACAACAGGCAAAATTTAGAACCACTTAAAATTCATTCGTAGGTCACAAGCACAGTTTCATATTTCCAGGCCAGTGGTGGTATATGAATAAATGAAGGGGCATGAATGAATGGCTAACCAAAAATTTTGCTCTTCTGAAGAGCCCACACACTCTCTAGACCAAACAGCATGGCTTTGAGATTCCAACTATGTGTGTATGTTTTGTAACCTATACCACACCTGAGCCCTCCTGTCGGTCCTTCTCTTACAGCTCTTCAAGGATGCTTGGTTGTTGCACATGCATTCAGGCCCCTGGGCCTGGCAGCCACTCAAGGTAGAAAATGAAGATCATGGGGCTCCAGAACTGTGGTGCCATCCAGCTTGCCGGGTGAGCAGAGGACTGACAGGCCAGTGAGAGAGGACGTCCTAACTGTAGGGCCAAATTAGCTCGTCAGACTTCTAAGCAAATTTGTATAGAAATGAAAAATACCTTGATGTCATAAAAGAAGTGGGCATTGACCATAACTCCTTGAGCATTGCTCATATATGAACCTTTAGATGAGAAACCTGTGTGGGCCCCACTGATCCTTTTTTTTTTTTTTAAGTGTATTTATTCATGTAATCTCAACACCCAACGTGGGGCTCGAACTCACAACCTCAAGATCAAGAGTAGCACATTCTCCTGACTGACCTAGCCAGGCGCTCCCCACCCCACCCCATATACCCCACTGATCCTTTTAGTGCTATCTTTTTAAGCATCTCTTTGTCTATGAACCTTTCTTCGGGGTCCCCAAACCAAAACTGATTCCTCTCTCCACCCCTCCCCTGTCCTGTACATACAACTCTAATGGTAGCACCTGTCACGCTCCAGCAAAAATTATCCCCATGTTTATCTCCCCTTCTAGCCTAGAAGGCAGACTCCATTATGTTCATCTCGGTGTCTCAGGTACCTACAAAATGCCTGGCCTCCCCAGATGCTCATGATCAAATGTTTGCCGTTTAGACGAATGATCAGAACTGAGCACAGGTCTTTTGTCTTCCAGGTGGGGCAGTGCGTGGTGGTCTTCAGTCAGGCTCCTAGCGGGAGAGCCCCACTCAGCCCAAGTTTGAACTCCCGCCCATCACCTATCAGCGCCACTCCTCCAGCCCTGGTTCCCGAAACCCGAGAGTACCGCTCTCAGTCTCCAGTAAGGAGTATGGATGAAGCTCCTTGTGTTAACGGCCGCTGGGGAACACTGAGGCCCAGAGCTCAAAGGCAGACCCCCTCAAGTTCCCGGGAAGGGAGCCTGTCCCCAGCCAGAGGAGATGGCTCCCCCATCCTCAATGGTGGGAATTTGTCTCCAGGAACAGCAGTGATTGGTGGCTCTTCCTTGGACAGCCCTGTGCAGGCCGTGTCTCCCAGCACTCCATCTACCACTGACGGATATGACCTCAAAATGGGACTTTCTTTGGCCCCCCGACGAGGGTCACTACCAGATCAGAAAGATCTGAGGTTAGGATCGATAGATCTGAATTGGGATCTGAAACCCACTTCGAGTAGCAATCATATGGATGGTGTGGACAACAGGACAGTCGGGGGAAGCACGAGACACCCTCCCGAACAGACGAATGGTGTGCATACCCCACCACACGTGGCCAGTGCCCTTGCAGGGGCTGTCTCCCCAGGTGCCCTGCGTCGGAGCCTAGAAGCCATCAAAGCAATGTCATCCAAAGGCCCCTCACCATCCACAGCACTAAGTCCTCCTCTGGGGTCTTCTCCAGGCTCCCCCGGGAGCCAGAACCTGAGCAGTGGAGAAACAGTGCCCGTCCCTCGCCCAGGGCCTGCCCAAGGGGATGGGCATTCCTTACCTCCCATTGCCCGCCGCCTGGGCCACCACCCTCCGCAGTCCCTGAATGTTGGCAAACCTTTGTACCAGAGTATGAACTGCAAGCCCATGCAGATGTACGTGCTAGACATTAAAGACACCAAGGAGAAGGGGCGGGTCAAATGGAAAGTATTTAATAGCAGTTCTGTGGTCGGACCTCCTGAAACCAGCCTGCACACAGTGGTACAAGGCAGGGGCGAACTCATCATATTTGGAGGACTCATGGACAAGAAACAGAATGTGAAGTACTATCCAAAAACAAACGCCTTGTACTTTGTGCGAGCAAAGAGATAATATGTTCCAAACCCCCTTCCCTTTCTGTGGCTTTTAATTTTCCAGTGTGCAAGCATTTGGACTGCGAATTGGGAAAACAAAGGACAGAATTACCCCATAATTACCCCAAACCCCCAGTTCCCAACCTCACTCACTGCAGGCTGGGGTCAAACCTCCATTACGAAAAAAATTATATATAAATATATAAATATATATTATATAGCCAACTCTGTTTACAGAGAGGGAGAGGTCTCCGTCCTGGTTCAGATCAAATTGTTGCTGTGTTTTAGCAGAGGCTCGGCTGCCTTTTTCTACATTGCTGGTAACTAGACCAAGAATTTAGGGAACAGACTAATGTCAGAACTTAACCTAAGGCAACTGAAGAGCCCCCATAAGTCCTTACGTGGCCTTCTTGGAGTTAGAGAAAGAAAGAGCGTGTGTAAGGTGCACAGGTGGAGGCTCCAGACCCACGAGCTCCAGGAGCTGGCAGGGGGAAAGGAGCCTGTAGAGAACTGTTCCTCCCTTCCCTTGAAAACCACAGAGGACCCGAGCGGTAATGCCCTCTGCCTGGCCCCGTTCTGCCCTCGTGACTGAGGAAAGTTATCCAGCCGGGAATTCTTGTCCACATGTGTGTGCCAGGATCACCGTGAGACGATGTCTATGCAGACACGCCTGTCTACCTAGTGTCCGCTGGTCTTTTGCGTGGTCCCTCTGTGTCTCAGAAAAAACATTTTGGTGTCTGATTTTGGAATTTTCTGACAATCGTATTTGATTGCAAGTTGCCAAAAACCACATTTGTTCCCTTAAAACTTGATCCTCAGAGGCTGCCTTTTTCTTTTCTTTTTTTTTGGGGGGGGGGGGGGGGCATATGTGGATTTTTTTTTTTAAGCCCTAAAAGCTTTCTCATTTTCTGTTTCTTTTACAAAGCTAAGGTGCCCAGGGAAATCTCTTAGAGATATTTCTTTTCTGGAACCCTTTCTCTGGTATCACTTAGGAGGCTGGTAGGGAATTCCAAGATGCCAGTATCATGAGAAGTCCTTGAAACATCAAAAATACTGTTTTTTCCCTTTGGGGCTTGTTTTTACTTCCAGAGCACATGGGGCCCACCCATCCGTATTCATGCAATGTGGAAATTGATCCTGGAAGGAAATCCTAGTAATAGCTCCTTCTAGAAATGATTTTTGCCCTTGTGGTGACATGCGTTTTTCTGCCTGGCTGTTGAGTGGTGGTTGGGTTGAGCATCATGTGCTTAGCGTCTTTGCAAGGCTGACCTCGGGAGCGGCCCCTCCTTTGTGATTGTGCTGTTCACGTATGACACAAATAAGGTTTGGGTTTTTATTTCACGCCATTTCTGAGATAAAGTGCAACCAACTGGAGCATGTCTTTGGTTGACATAGGAAGTTACAAGTTTACCAATCTTCTTGGAAGTGACCAGTCTCTAAACCATGGGCTGGACGTAGGAGATGTTAGAATAAAGTCAAATGTCACCACTTAAATGTGGATTCTTGGTGATTTCTCATCAGTGCAAAGAGGATTTTTACTTTGCCCTTAGGATTTGAATTTCAAAACATTGCATTTCCCATCTTTCACACTCCCCTTTTTCTTGTTAGCGTTTCCCAAGCACAAGCCTGCTACAGCTGGCCCTGGGTCCTGGCTCTCGGCCAGCACTGAGCAGTCTGTCTGATAAGTGTGTTTTCTCCTATTACATCATGTTGAATTCTTTCCCCTGGCCATTAGCTTTTACAATGTGGTCTTGGTGGGAAAGCCCCTGTGGTGCCAAGCGCAGGAAGGGGCCAGCTCGCAGGGAGAGGTCTGTGTTCCAGAAACTGTCCCATGTGCTCCCTTAGATGAGGAAACTACCAAGCCGACCTGCTGTGGTGTCCACTACTCACAGCTCAGCACTTAGCTTTCCAGACTCCTCGCCCTTGGGCTGTTGCCGGTCCTTCTTTGGCAAAGACTGTTAGACCATGTGGGGTCCTTATTCACAAGATAAAGCAGCCTGTGAGATTAGATACTACACTATTGCCATTGCTGAACCTTGTTTATGACGTTGCACTTGTGCATGGACAGCATCTCCTAACTCAGTTCCTATTGAAATATAAAGTATTTGGAAGCCTGAAAGTTCAGACTCTCAACTTGGTGATCATTCCCTTTGTCCTGTGGCCTCCCTAAGCCAGCTGTTAGCTTGTGGATTCCCTCCGTTTTCCCCAAACAGGGAGGCAGTGGAGATGATGATGCTCTTAGAAAGTAACCAGCTCCTCGGCACTCCGTGGCATCCAGTATTGTCTACACCGCTCCGAACCAGGCTGTTGACAGCTCCTTAAGAAAAATCTGCCTCATCCGCACCCGGTGTTGTTGGTCTCGGTGGCTCCTGGGCGCTGTGGGCAGATACCTTAGGAGAGCGACTCGACACAGTCAAGGCGATTGTGTCCTCAGGCCCTTGTGAAGCCGCACGCGCGCGCGCTGGGACTCCAGGCGTCTCAGCTGCGGAGAGCATTCTTCCAGCCCCCCGGGGGTGCTTCTGCCAGGTCACATCTAACCACAACTCTGGTTTTGACATGACGCCAGTTTTGTCTTAAAATTCACTGAGAAAAAGGAGACAATTTCTTAAGCCTTCAGGACCACCTAAATTAGCAACTATTTATCAGTATTTAAGTATTTAAAATACATTTTGTTTCTACTTGAAGCTTTAACCCCTTCCATTCCTGCAAGTGTGCCTTTGTGAGCCCCATGTCCTGTCCGCTTCATCGGCCACCCTGCTGAGACTCTCACGTGAGAGTCTTTTTGTCTTCCTTCCCTCTTGGACGGAGCTTCCCTTAACTCACTTTACAGTCTGGGCAGCAGAGAGGGTTCTGTGTTTTCGTTCACATTTCTACTAACGTGGATGGTGGGCTGCATAAACACCCCTTCATCCCCCCCAAATAGTATATTTTAGGAGCACAAATGGGGTGTTGAAACAAGCTTAAATTTAGTTGTAATACTAGGCTCACTCTCCTTCCAGCCTTCTACGGATTGATCTGATTTTAATGTTTGAGTTCTGTATCAAGAGCTAAAACCATGAACTATCCTAGGAACTGTGTTGGAACTCTTTAGAGAAAAGAAGAAGAGGAGGATGAAAGAAAACCAGCTTGAGAAGTCTTGACTTTGGAGAACAGAAAGCCACCAGCTGTTGGAGAACAGAGGGATACTTGCTGTCCTCTGACTTTATCTTTCTGTGTTTCCGTCTGCTTTGCCTCTTTCCTTCCCCGTAAAAGTGATGTTCCTGGTGGGTTTGTCTGTCTGTCCTTGTCCTTGTGGTGATCCTGGCATGGTGATGTGCTCTGCTTTGCGTTGTCTGTGCTCTCTTACCAGTGCACGAGTCAGTGGGGAGGATCTGAATACCCCCAGGGGCAAGGAAGCCGAACTCTGAGGCCTGCATCCCGTGCAGCCTCCCCGCGAAGTGCAGAAGGCATGTTCTGCACGGTCACCAGTAAGTGGCTCCCTCTCACTGTGTCCGTTGTCAAATGAGAGCAACCCCTAGGTGTCAACTCCACCCCCGCTCTCTTTCCTTCGCTCTGCTCCCCTCCCACCAACCAGGGTGCATGTCAGCGCACACCCATCGTGCCCTGGCGAAGCTGGTGCTGTGAGTGAGGTTTCCCCGCAACTCAGGGGTCCCAGGTGGCTTCCCCTGAGATGGTCATCTTAGGCACGTAACAGTGTAGGAATGAAAAGCGGACTTCACTAATATCTAAATCTCTGTCTGTTTCATTTTTTGTTAAGGTTTCCCTGATGACTTTTTAGCAATTTAACAAATAAAACAAAATGGACAGAATTGTCTTAACTGTCTTATTAGTAGAAAAGAAAGAAGAAAGAAAGCTGTAGTAGCAAGCAGTTGAGGTTGGAGACGGAAGTTGAAAGCAAGGTAGTTGGGAGACTCCCTCCTCCTCTAGGAGGGGTGTGTTTTGGGGCTGAGGTGGAGAGCTGCCCTTCCCCAGGGACAGCTCCATCGCGGCTCCCTCAGTCCTGCTCGAAGGACTTGGTGTTTCAGCGCCTCAGTTACTACCCTGTGGTGCACACCTAAGAGAGGTGATCAGCTTGGAGCGGAGGCCCCGGGGGCCAGGACAACAGCCACCCCATCACCGGCCTCCTGGGCAAGACGAGGACACGGAGCCCTTGGATCTTGGGACATAATCGCAGATGTGGTGAGAAACAGGCCTGCGGCTCTAGAGGCCTCTGACCTCATCTCGCCTTCCCCCTTTTAGTACTTCCCCTTGGATACAAGTTTCCTCATCTGTAATTTTAGTTGTTTTTATCTGAAAGGATCACGAGGGTGAACCGAAGTTGAATACGAAAGCTCTAGCACAGGCCCTGGCACATGGCAAGAGCTCGTTAGGTGGTGGGTAGTGTTTGTAATTAACCCTCGAGAAAAATACAGGATCGTGAAGGAAAGGGTTGGGCTCGTTGCGTAAACCGTCACGAGCGTGCCCCTGCTGAGGATTATGCGTGTCTGGTCGTCTGGGTCCTCTTTTAGATGTCACCGTGAGAACCTCTGGGGCTTTTGCCTCTCGACAGCAGTAAGTAGCAGCTGCTGCCATCAATCAGGTCAGAACTGTCTCATCGTTTAATCTCCCTTCCGGACTTCATTCTGCGGTGTGCTCGCTGAATTCTGCCTCCGGCACGTGAGGTATCCTTCTGCCTGGTTGCAAGGGCACACTTGGTTGGCTCCCAGTTTGGAAGTGTCGGTTAGGGACCGACGACACGAGTCTGCCCGGTTGTGTGGGGGCCTGGGAGGAGACAGGCACCACCAGGGCAGGGGGCTGCCCCAGTGCTGAAGCCACCCGCCAGGTGTGTGCCAGATTCTCACACCCACGGGCCTTTGGGCCGAGCACCATCGCGGGCTTTTCGTCCAGCGGTTACTGTACCAACTTCGTCCCAGGTTCAGGTGCTGTGGAGCTGCGGCTGTCATCCCGTCTGCACGTTTGTGTTTCCCAAGCTGTGGGGTGAACCTGCCACCTCTAACAGCAGGTGGTCTGATGCTGTCTGTTCCGTTTACCATACTCTAAGGCGGATAGCAAACTACAGCATGGTCTGGGGAAGGGCCCTGGGGTACAAATGGCCCAGCACCACGTGCTGGCTGCTACTGAATTGGCAAGGGCTAGCATGATTGTTCTGAATTCTGTCACAGTCGCCCTGCGGACGGGTTGGACTTGTCCCTGGTGGGTCTGTTGGGCTGAACAAGGTCCGGTGGGTAGAAGCTCTAGGGAAGAGATTTCAGCATCATTGGGAAATTCCTCCCAATGGCCAGAACTGTATGTATCAGGTAGAACCAGTTTGGCACCATTGGGGGAATTCAAGCACTGCCCGGGCAGTCTATGCGTGGAATGTTGTGGAGGAGGCTGTGTTTGGTGGGTAGGGTGCTAGGGGTGACTGATTGGTGGTCCTGGGGAAGGAGGCAAACACCGGTGCCTGAGGAAGGCCCCCCCGTGCCCAGTCTTCAGGATATGTCAGACCTGCACAGCCTCCCAGACCACATCCTAACTCGGTCTGTCCCTGCCAAGGGCCATGCTCCTACCCCCTGATGAGCATGTTTCTGCCCCAAAGACGACCTGAACTTGACAGCAGCCTGATCAGCCCCAGGTCAGAGGGTGTGTGGGAGCATAGAAGAGAGGACATGCCAGTCTGGGGAGAAACCTTAATGTGGAGACGAACAGAGAAGATCCGTGACTCTCCCAAGGCCTGACCGGAGGTGCCAACCACTGCCTTCTCACGCAGGCCTGGCACAAGACTCCCTCGCCACTCCCCTGGGTGTCTGCAGGCCAGAGGCCTTTGCACATTTGGGTGTAAATCTCAGCACCTAGCCGGGAAGGGGCAGCTCCACACTGCCCTCTCTCCTTCGCAGGCCCTGGCCACTCTTCTCCAGCTGGCTCTGTGGGTCGGCAGTGCAGGAATCACCGACTCAGACTGGGAGGCCAAGGCATCGCACAGGTCGCTACCGTCAGCCAGCTCTGCAGCCCAAGGCTTTACCTCGCATCACCCTCATCTGGGAGCCTCTGCAAAAAGCCAGCCTTTGAGCACCCTGTTGTTCAGCGGGACAGGAGGCATCACCTCAAAATCTTGCAGGCTGGCCTGCTTGTAACGCTGCCATGGGGGACTGGACCCTTGCTTCTCTATGCCTTGCCGCCGCCCCCCACAACAAGGGAGCATCCCTAGCTTAGGTCTGCCTTCTGCTCTCAGTGGCCACAACTGTCCCCACTTGCCCACAATATACCACTGACAAAAGCAGCCAAGTGCTCTTGTGGATACTTTGTGAGGTAATGATGTCACCGTTGCTGGAGGTGCTCAAGCAGAGACTGATTAACTCTCACGGGAAGGGAAGGTAGAGCTGAGGTATGCATCCGGTCAAGAATGGGGCCAAGGGACCCCTCCGTGCCCTTTGCACTCAGAAAGGACTTCCCAGAGAGGCTGCAGGACAGGGACGAGGGCCGGCTTTGAACCAGAAAAGACCTTGGTTTCAAAAGCTGGCGCTGTCACTTTGGGCTGAGACAAGTCATCTCACAACTCAAGAGCTGAGAGGGCACCTGGGGGTCCCTTGGTCCCACCTGAGCCTCAGTTTTGTCACTCAAATGGCGGTGATGCTGCTAGCCTCACAGATGAGCGGCCTAGCTGGATCCAGCAGTAACTTGGTCCACGGAGTGGGTGCGCTTCCCCAAAAGACCACTTGGGGGCACCCCGTGAAAGGCTTTGTGGCCTGGGCACTCCATCAGAGGCTGACTTCAGAGGGAAACTGAATGGGCTGGAGGAAAAAACTGCCCATCTCTCCCCTCCCGCTGTTGGTAGAGCCTGGGTAGGGCCCCTTCCCTGGCCTCTGCCACATGTCTGAACACCGTCCCAGGCTGCCTTCCCCCCACGCCCCCCGCCCTCTCTGCCTCAGCCTCCAGCTATGGGAAAGCCAGTGTTGTCTCCACTGGGCTGGGCTGTGGGCCCAGGCCCTGTCAGCATGCACAAAGCTGAGCCGATGTTACAAGTAAATGCCTCAGAAGCCTGGCAGAGTGTGCCATTTCCCCACCGGGGAACCTGTCTGCCCCCGCCCACTGCAGGGAAGAGAAAGAGGGCTGAGGACCAGACCTTACCAGGCAGAACCCTGGAAGGAAGAAGGAAGCTGCTGCCCACCCATCAGCAAGGCCAGGAGAGCCCAGGACTGCCCTTCGGGGTCAGTCATTCTCGGCACACCTGAGCACACACTGACCCTCGAGGCACTGGGACTCAGATGGCTGAAAAGAGGCCTGCTCCTGGAGGAGCTCACAGCCTCATCACAAACCAGGGAGGCATCACACTGGGCTGAACAAAGATGACAAATCCTGAGCTTCAGAAGCCAAAGACAGTCCAGGTGTCGTACTAAAAAGATACAAAGGAGGCAGAGTCAGAACTGTCTGTAACCAACATAGCCAGTCAAGGGCAGGACAGTTGTTGGGAAGCCAGAGAGAGCTGACAGATGGGTTTCTTGTTGCCCCAGCCTCACCCCCACTGAAATGAGAATAGAGCCTTTCTTGGGGGATCCCAGGCCCGGCCTCTGGCAGTCAGTAATGCAGGGTGTTGGCGGGTCTCCAGGCCTCACCCTGGGAAGACAGACTCACTGTGGTCCGGGAAAGGTGCAGAAGGGCTGTGGGAGGTCTGGCATATCCAGAGGGGCTGGGGTTTGGGGCTGAAGACAGTACAGAGCGACCCATATGGATCTGTTGACCAGAGGTCATCCCCTCAGATGTAGCAGGGAAAGAAGCTTATGAGCAGAATCCACAGCGGGAGGAGAGGCCCGCACAGCTGAGTTCTCCCAGTAGTGGGAGGCCCACAAAGGTCCAGGACAGAGGACACCCAAGGAGTGGGTGCCCTCCACAGACATGCTTCCCTGGCATTTGGGCAACACCTCCTACACACTGAACATGAGCCCCAGGGCCGGAAGAGGGGGAGATGAAATAACCTCGAGGAGATTGAGTTTAAACAGTAGAGAATGAGAAATCCATTGAATACAAGTTTACCAGGAAATTATTGGATTAAAATGTCGGCAGACAGATTAAATCAAGCCAGGAAACAAAGCTCTCTGTTTCTTAAACATCTGAGTCTGCCAAGGTAAAAGCTGGTACTTGCTCCGGTAGAAGGAGAGAAATCAGATAAGGTGCTAGGGAACCCCAAGACCCAAGGGTGAGAGGGGCTGTGGCCAGTGCCAGAGGAAGAAAGGAGAAGGGTATTCCCGTAGATGGAGGAGGCTTTGCAAAGAAATCCGAGTATGACCAGCCCTTCCGGAATCTTGAGAAGGTCAGTGTGAGACTGGAGTGCACGGGGCAGAACTGGAGAATGAATTGGAGATGGGGACGAGAGGCAGAGGGGGAGTGGGATCTGGGCCCAGGCAGTGGCAACCAAGAGAGGACAGGATGTCAAATGTGTAGGGAGAGGACGCGGCGCCCGGTGGCTGCCTGGATCAAGGGGGGGGGGGGGGGGGGGCCGGCACTCATCCCTGCATGGAGCAAGTGTGGAATGCCACTGTGTGCCAGGCACTGGCCCTCCCCGTGGAGGTGGCATCTCAGTGGGGGGTGAGGGAGAAGGGGCAGACGTGGAAAGAGCTAAGCAGGACCATTCCAGATGAGTATCCCGAGGAAAATTAAAGTGGGATGTGACAGAGTGCGATGGGCTTGGGCTCATCAGAGAAGGCCTTTCTGAGGAGGAGACGTTTCAGCTGAGACCTGAATGTAAGAGCAGCCATGCGGAGAAAACAGCAGGAACAAAGGCCCAGAGGCAGGCATGAACTCAACAAATTCAGGGAGCAGAGGAAACGCCGGAGTGCCTGGGGCATGTGAGTGAAGGCAGAGGGTGCCAGTGAACCTCGTAGGCCATGGGGAGGGAGGGGTGGACAAGACTCCAGGTGCAGTGGGAGGCCATTAGAGGGTTTTAAGCAGGGAAGTGACACATGAGGCTGTCCGGGTCAAGGACACCAACCTTGCTGCCAAGCACAGGCCTGGCACATTCCAGGCTCAAAAAAACCTCCCTGGGGATGATTTGGCAGCTCCAGTCCCACACCGTATATTTAAATGGAATCTGGACATTTTTAATCTACCCTCCCGCCCTGCTTATAAGTGCAATTCCCTGGTTATTGGATTATTGTCCCCAGTGGAGTGTGGAATGCACAAGGACAGGGTCTGTATCTCCTTTACAGTTGTCTTTCCAGTGTCTGGCCTGGCACGGGGAGTGCTCATACGTATTTGACAAGTGCATGTCTTCACCCACTCTTGCCTGTAATGTTTGCCGGGCTTCCTAACTGGTGGCTTCTTCCAGGCACCCTCTTCAGGCCATTCCCCAAGCTGCAGCCACAGCCAGTCAGCCAACACGTTTCCATTGAGTTTTTACTATATGTCCAACATATTCTAGCTAGTAGGGGTTATTATGGGCTTAATTGTGTCCCTCTGCCCCCCTCCCTTCTCATATTGAAGTTCTAACCTGCAGAACCTCAGAATGTAATCATATTTGGAGATAAGGTCTTTACTGAGGTGATTAAGTTAAAATGGGGCCATTCAGGTGGGTCCTTATCCAGTGTGACTAGTGTCCTTATTAAGAACAGCAAATTTGTACTCGGATTTGTACGGAGGGAAAGTGATGTGAAGACATGAGGAGAAGATGGTCACCCACAAGCCAAAGAGAGAGGTCTGGAGCAGATCCTTCTCTCCTGCCCCTCAGAAGGAACCAACCCTGGGGCGCCTGGGTGGCTCAGTTGGTTAAGCGGCCGACTTCGGCTCAGGTCATGATCTCGCGGTCCGTGAGTTCGAGCCCCGCGTCAGGCTCTGTGCTGACAGCTCAGAGCCTGGAGCCTGTTTCAGATTCTGTGTCTCCCTCTCTTTGACCCTCCCCCGTTCATGCTCTGTCTCTCTCTGTCTCAAAAATAAATAAACGTTAAAAAAAAATTAAAAAAAAAAAAAAGAAGGAACCAACCCTACCAACTCCTTGATGTATTTCTTTAAAAAAAGGTTTTTTTTGGGGGGGCGCCTGGGTGGCTCAGTCGGTTGAGCGTCCGACTTCAGCTCAGGTCACGATCTCACGGTCCGTGAGTTCGAGCCCCGCGTCAGGCTCTGGGCTGATGGCTCAGAGCCTGGAGCCTGCTTCCGATTCTGTGTCTCCCTCTCTCTCTGCCCCTCCCCCATTCATGCTCTGTCTCTCTCTGTCTCAAAAATAAATAAAAATTAAAAAATAATAATAATAAAATAAAAAAAAAATAAAGATTTTTTTTTAATGCTTATTTACTTTTGAGAGATAGAGCATGAGCAGGGGAGGGGCAGAGAGAGACAGACAGAATCTGAAGCAGGCTCCAGGCCCTGAACTGTCAGCACAGAGCTTGATGCA
The DNA here is from genome assembly GCF_023721935.1 of Panthera uncia. NCBI lineage: Eukaryota > Metazoa > Chordata > Mammalia > Carnivora > Felidae > Panthera > Panthera uncia. The sequence continues at coordinate 92,968,435 of NW_026057585.1, forward strand.
GGGCTCAAACTTGTGAACCGTGAGATCGTGAGCTGAGTTGAAGTCGGACCCTTAACCAACTGAGCCACCCAGGTGACCCATTGATATGTAACTTCTAACCTCCGGAACTGAGAAAACACATTTGTGTTGTTTAAGCCACCCAGTCTGTGGTACTTTGTTACTGTAGGTGTAGGAAACCGATACAGGGGTATAACAGAATGAAAAGACAAGGCCCCTAGCCTCATGGAGCTTATGTTCTAGGTGAGAGAGACAATAAATTTAAAATTTCAGAATCAAGGGGCGCCTGGCTGGTTCGGTTGGTAGAGCACGCGACTCTTGATCTTGGGGTTGTAAGTTCAAGTCCCATGTTGGGTGCAGAGATTACTTAAAAATCTTTAAAAAAAATGAAATTTCAGAATCAAGAACAGGAGGGCGTGAAGGAGTGAGTCTCGGAGGGTAAGGGCGAATCCTTGAGTGGAGGAGGAGGAGGAAGGCCTCTGTGCAGGTGAAGCAGCCATCCACGGGAGGTTGTGGGGGTGATGCAGGGAGGTCTAGGTGCTGGACACCGGAGGACAGAGGTCCTGTGTGGGAACAAAGGGCCGGGCTCGCTGGAGGGCATGGGGCAAGGGGAAAAGCGTGACCATTGAAATGAAAGCAAGAGGTGGTCAGATGGCCACAGATGGCCTTGACGGCATGGAGTTTGGATTTTATTCCGAGGGCAGTGAAAACTATTGGAAAACTATAAGCATGGGTGTGGCATTGCTGGATCTACTCTGCCTAAAGATGACTCTGGTGCCCCTGTGGCATTCCAGAAGGCAAGCAGGGACACCTACAGGAAACAGCTGCAGTGTCCAGGCAAGAGAAGAGACGGACACCCAAATCTGACTGTCCCTCCTCCACTCATCCTCCTGGGCATCCCACCCACCCCTGCCCCTGAGGGCCTCAGGCCTGTGTGTCTGCCCGTCCAGGCCTTATGGTGCCCTGTCCAGAAGGTGCTCAATCAATTTGGGAGACGGGGGGAGACCAAACCATGAACAAATGAGTAGATGAATCAGAAAGTTTTACACCATATGGGCCTTTAGATAGATGGTCCACCTGCTTCACCTTAGGCCTTGAGAGGAGAAACATTTTGCTTTTAGAGGGACACTCAGTTTAATGGTCAGAGGGGGCACAGGACAGCAGAACTCACTAGACCAAAATGGTCCACAAGCATCCTCTGAAACGAAATTCTGACCACCTCACTCCCAGGCTCTAACCATCGACTGGCTCTCTCACCAGCAGTGACGTCTAAGTGAGGTCTGTGGACCCTGCCATGGACTGAATTGTGTGTGACTCCCCTCACCCCCGGCCAAAATCCATATGCTAAGTCCTAACCCCCAATGTGACTCACTTGGAGATAGGGCCTTTAAGGAGGTAATAAAGGTTAAATGAGGTAATAAGAGCAAGGCCCTAATCCAGTAATGCTGGTGTCCTTATGAAAGGAAAAGACATCAAGGGTATGTGTGCACAGAGATGAGACCTTGTAGGACACACTGAGAAGGCGGCTGCCTGCAGGCCGGGAAGAAAGGCCACACCAGAAACCAACCCCGTTGGCAACTTGATTTTGGACTTCCAGCTTCCAGAACTGTGAGAAAATAGATTTCTGCTGTTTAAGCCGCCTAGTCTGTGGTAGTCTCTTACGGCAGCCGCAGCGGACTGATACAGAACCCAACTTCTGAACTGCCCCGTGTTCTCATGCAAGCTTACAGACCCATCTGGCCCCCCAAAGCAGGGTCTCTGGAGGATGGACCCCAAGAACCCATGTTTTGAACAGGCTCCTCCTGATGCTCCCGAAGTGTCCTCTCCAGGAGCTCCTGAGGGCGGTGAAGGCTGATTCCCCCCAAAACCTCTGGCCCCTAGATCCTCTGATCACCGGCCTCCCCCTCTGTCCAAGAGGACTTCACATCTGGCCTCCAGGATAACTGGCAAGCTCATCCTGCCAAGCTGCTTCATTTCCTCACACTCCCCGAGCCCTCCAAGCCCTCCAAGAGCCAAGACGGGGCACGGCTAACGATGAAGTGCAGAAACTCAGAGATAAGTCAGATCTGAGCCCTGCCACGGAGGCACTTCAGGTCCACGGAGAGAGGGCGCTCCACACAGCGTGACCAATCCTGAGTCTGGGCAGGTGCGGTAAGAACGGCAGGAGAGGGAGCTGAGCAACCTGGGACTGTGGGCAGGGGTTTCAAGCTGCAGAATCCCGGAGAAATCAGTGCTCATTTGTTATGTTTCCGCCTAGCTGCAGTGGAAGCAACTGACAGCAAGCACCCTGTCTTATACGGCCACGTCCCCTCTACTCTCTCGGACATAATGGACCTCGATGCTTTGTGGGTTGATGGCCCTCTGGCTGCTTTTGGCATGACTAAGAAGGGACCTCCTAGTGGCTGGGGACAAAGTTTAAAAAAACACACGAGACCCAGTCTGGCAGAACAGATGTTCAGAGTCCAGGAATCCTGGGTTCTGAGTCTAGTTTTGCCACTGGCCAGCTGTGTGATGTGACCCCAGATAATCATGTTGTCTGAGTTTCCTCACCTGTAAAAGAAAAGAGAGACGATAATATTTCCCATACAGGTTTGTTTATAGAATTAAACGAAGTTAACCTCTGTAAAGCCCCCACTGTCTGGCACTGAGTTGGCCTTCAATAAAGGTTAACTTACAGATTATTCCTTACAAAGCAGTGATTTGTCCTACTTGACAAATTTGTCCTACTTGAAGGACAAATCTTCGTGCTACTTGCACGAAGATACTGGTAAAAATTAAGTGTAATAGATAACCTCTCAGCAAGGACCCACCTGCATCCTGTCCAACTAACAGGCATTTACTGAGCACCCCCACCTTCTGGTAACAGGTCGGTGCCCACTGGAAGGGTGGAGGGGGGCTCATGGCCTCAGTGCTGAAATGTCAGCCGCAGAAGGGTAGTACCTCTTGTCTTTCCATTGCCAGTGCCTAGAACGGGCAGAACACATAATAGGTGCTCAGTAATTATTTGTTGAATGGATGGGACGAAATCAATGAATGGCCGGTAGACTCCTGTGGCCCTCTGACTCATTTCTTTTTTTTTAATGTTTATTTATTTTTGAGACAGAGAGAGACAGAGCATGAACGGGGGAGGGTCAGAGAGAGGGAGACACAGACTCTGAAACAGGCTCCAGGCTCTGAGCTGTCAGCACAGAGCCCGACGCGGGGCTCGAACTCACGGACCTCGAGATCATGACCTGAGCCGAAGTCGGCCGCTTAACCGACTGAGCCACCCAGGCGCCCCCCTCTGACTCATTTTTAAGACTTTGAGCAAGTCCCTTAACCTCTCTGAGCTGCTGTTTCCCCACTTACGAAGCCATAGGTGTTTTAATTCATCTCTAGGTCCTGTCGAGCAGAATTAATAGAGCGATAACAATAATAATAAGCAACACTAACTAAACTTATTGAGCACTGCTATGGGCTGAGCACTGTTATAAAAAAAAAAAAAAAAAAAAACCCTAGGAGGTAATAGTATTTTATACAAAAAGGAACTGAGTCACTGAGGCAGAGAAGGCTCCTGGTGGAGGGGGATTTGATTTGGGAGGAGTTTGGGGAGGAAAGCCTGGGAATCGGACTGAGCAATAGAAAGGACCCAGGGCCCCGGAGGGTTAGGCCCCGTCCGAGGTGCCCCCGCGTGGTGGTAGCGGCAGACAAGAGAGGGGCCAGTCCCGCCCCCGGCGTCTCCTTGACAACAGCCTCCGCACATGCGCCTCAAGCTCCGACGCCGAGGCAGGCTGAGCGCTCCGAAGCCAGACGCAGGCCGGGCGGAAGCAACCCGGGCGGGCTGGGCGGCGGGAGCGCGGGTGGGCTTTTAAAGGGACCAGCTCCGCCTGAGCCCGTTCGCCGACGGGGACTTCTGATGGTGAGGGCTGGGTGGCCCCAGGAGTTGGGACCGAGGAGGCAGAGGAGAAACAGGGCTGTGTAAAAACCCTCGCTCCTGCCCCGAGATGACAAGGGAGAGGGGGTTGTGTAAGTGCCCCCCGGGGCAATAATGCGATGGCTGTCCAGGGGGCAGTATGGGGACGAAGGGACTATGGAATTGCACCGTCTGGGTAATAAGAGGGAGACGGGGAGTGTGTAACCCCCCAGGACCATGAAAGGAAACTTGGACTCCAAAAGCGCTAATGGGGATAATAAGGGTGAGGTGCAGTAAATGACGCCCGCCCCCCCACCCCCCACCCCAAGGAGGGAGCTGGGGTTCTGAGGAAGAGTCAGAGAGCAGGTTGAGAGGGATCGCAGGTCCAGCTCAGGACATTTACCCTCTCCCCTCCCCTACTCAGCATTCTACCCCGTCGCGGTGCCAGGCCATGGCCAGACCACCCGCCCCGGGCTCGGTGATTGTCCCAGACTGGCACGAGAGCGCCGAGGGCAAGGAGTATTTAGCCTGCATCCTGCGCAAGAACCGCAGACGGGTGTTCGGTAAGTGCCTGCCCCCAAGCCTGTCACTCCCCTGGAAGAACAGTGTCACCTGTTGGGAGGGGTGGGGAAGGTGGCAAAGCGGTAGGGCAGTGAGGGCCTGCTTTACTACACTCCTCAACCTTGGAGACCCCTGGAAGCCCTATCCCTGGGGCCCCCGAATCTCCTTAGAGCTAATTCCACCATCAGAGCCAGGAGCATGGAAACAGCCCCAACCCTGCCAAGAACACTGTCACCAGAGAGGCTGTTGATTCTTACCTCTGTGCCAGGCCCTCTGCTGGGCATGTTGCACAACAGACTCCCGCCTGCCCTCAACAACACACCTTACAGACTTGTGCCTGGTAAGTAGAGGCAAGCCTCTTCCATATCCTACAGTCTCAAAGACGAGACATTCACGTCTCCCAGGATGAAGCCACCTCACCCAGCGTTGCACTGACAGGTCAGCAGAGGGGCCTGGCATCTGCTGTGAGAGCTCAGCTCTGGCCAGAAGAAACAAAGCGCCAGGAGGTTTAAGACCATAGAATGACAGGGCAACCCACAGCTGAGGACTTTCAGATGCTAAGCCTATGCATGTATCATAATTCAGACCTTTTTTTTTTTTTTGCAAATTAAAAGCATTCATAAAGATCTCAGTGTATTGATTCTAACAAGTTTATTTATAGTAACGGAGAATATTTTTGCTGATATTTCTCCATTGAGGAAAGAATTATGAAGAACCTTGCCTTTACATGTGGGAAATCTAGAACAGGTCATAATAGTATCAATAAAAACAATCTCATGCGTCAAACTTTATTTATTTATTTTTTTGTAATGTTCACTTATTATTTTGAGAGACAGAGCGCAAGCAGGGGAGGGGCAGAGAGAGAGGGAGACGCAGAATCCGAAGCAGGCTCCAGGCTCTGAGCTGCCAGCACAGAGCCCAGTGCGGGGCTCGAACTCCCAAACCGTGAGATCACCACCTGAGCCGAAAGTGGGCCGCTTAACTGACTGAGCCACCCAGGTGCCCCTCGTGCATCAAACTTTAAAGAAAAGTAATTCGGTGTTATTTGGAATGGGCCTTGGTGCACCTAACAGAGCACAGGTGTTTGTAACAGAGCTCATCCAGGGACGCTGCCTGTGTCCCAGGCCTCCGTACCGAGTATAGAGAACCATGGATAGCTGGCACCAGAAAGCCCTTAGAGCTGATGGGTCTGATGGGGCAAGCGCAGGTTGACCTCTTGACCCCACCTGGCTCCCTTCTTGTCCCAGGGCTGCTGGAACGACCAGTGCTGCCCCCACCCGTGGCCATCGACACAGCCAGCTACAAGATCTTCGTGTCTGGAAAGAGCGGCGTGGGCAAGACAGCACTGGTGGCCAAGCTGGCTGGCCTAGAGGTACCCGTGGTACACCATGAGACCACTGGTGAGTGCATCCCGGGAGGCCTTCCCTGGGGTGGAGGAAAGACTGGCCCTGGACCCATCGTCTACTCCGCAACCTCGGAAAGGCGTTTCACTGGCTCCTCTATTCGTCAGAGATGATAGTTCCAACCCCAGTGTATTGTGGGATTGGTACTAGAGATCGTGTTGGTAACATGCCTCGTGCCGAGCTGGTACAAGATGGGTGCTCAGGGAACACCGATCTTCTCTTCCGGTTTCCTTCCGTTAGATGCTGATTGACCAGCAGGTTGCAACTGGATCCTCCAGTATCCAGTACGTCCGGGTCCCCTCGTACGTACGAGTGGAACTGCTTTGTCATGGCTGGGGCTGGGGCTGCATCTCTCTGGCAGGCTGGAGACTCTTCTAGAGCAGTTCGGTTTCCCCCCATCAGCCTGAGAATTTTCCCGGGTCAGCGACTATGCTTTCCGCACCAGGCTGGTGGGCCCACCGGGGACATATCTTCTTCCTGTTTCTTCCTGGCCCCTGGCCCCTCTCCACTCCGCCTCTCCCATGCTGAATAGCTGACCCTCCCCCAGGCATCCAGACCACCGTGGTATTTTGGCCAGCCAAACTGCAGGCCAGTGACCGTGTTGTCATGTTCCGCTTTGAGTTCTGGGACTGCGGGGAGTCTGCACTCAAAAAGTTCGACCACATGCTGCCGGTGAGCAGACAGGTGGGCCTGGGAGGGGCCGGGAGGAGCTGGTTGTCTGAGGTGGGCTTCTGAGTACCTGCCCGGTCTGCAGGAGGCAGAATTGGGTGTGGCCTGGGGGTGCTGCCCCGGGTGGGAGAAGGCTGAGCTGGCCGTGGGGACCGGGTCTCAGCCCCAGCTCTGCCCTGGGCCAGCCAGTCCCTGCTCTGGGCCTGTGGAAGGAGGGGATCTGCTGAGACTTCTCAGGGCCCTGCGGCTGATCGGAGGTTCTGGCCCCCTGGTTACAAGCCTCACATCGGCCTCTCCCTCCCCAGGCTTGCAAGGAGAAGACAGATGCTTTCCTCTTCCTCTTTTCCTTCACTGACCGTGCCTCCTTTGAAGACCTCCCTGGACAGCTGGCCCGAGTAGCAGGCGACGCCCCTGGTGTTGTCAGGATGGTCATCGGCTCCAAGTATCCTTTGGGTGGCCCCTAGGACAGTCTGAGGCCACACCTGGCAAGGCACAGAGCAAGGGGATCAGGGACCCTGCCTCTGCCTAGCTGTGGGCTCTACGCCCATGGACAGTATCTTAAAGGCTGCAGCAGCCGCCCCCCCTGCCCCCACCGGATGGGGCTCCGGGGAAGAGGGCTGAGGCTGGGTGCGACAAGGTGGTAAGCAGAGACACCCGGCCAGGCTCCTTGACCCTCCTCCAGATTTGACCAGTACATGCACACTGATGTGCCTGAGCGTGACCTCACGGCCTTCCGGCAGGCCTGGGAACTGCCCCTCTTTCGGGTGAAGAGTGTGCCGGGGCGGCGGCTGGCAGATGGGCGCACGCTGGATGGGTGGGCTGGGCTGGCCGACATTGCCCACGTGCTCAATGGCCTGGCGGAACAGCTGTGGCACCAGGACCAGGTGGCAGCTGGCCTGCTCCCCGACACCTCAGAGAACTCCCCCAGCTGATCTCTACTCCCAACCGTGACGCAAGGCAGAGGGCAGGACCAGGTCCTAAGGCTGAGGCAGGAACGTTGACCTCATCCTGAGGACTGGCCAGAGGGGCCTGTCAGGAGGATGAGGAGGCACCTTCCTTGCAGAAATCACAGCAGTGAGGTGGGGACACGAGGCTCTGTGCATCAGTGGCCTAAGGGCATCCGGGGGCCCCCTGGCCTTCTCCCTCCACCTTGGAGGGTCTGGGCTCTGGAAACTGAGGAAGTATAGGGGCAGAGCCTCAGGACTCAAGCTTCTCCCGCACCCCCCACCTGCTGTCCTCCCAGAAAGGGCGACTGGAAAGGGGGGGCATCCCAGCTGGACCCCAAGTGACTTCAATCAAGAGCCTGTATTCCTTGAGGCAACACCATCTGCTGTTTCAGATAAACCCTGAAATCTCAGTGGCTTTACTCTATAGAAATGTTTTCCTTGCTCAGCCTCACTTCAGCTGGAAGTGAAGGGATCTGGGGGCTCTGCTGAATGAACCCTGACTCTGAGGTCTCTAACACATGGCTTCCCGGTTTGCCCCGGGACATCAGCATCCAGTCAGCAGAGGGGGAGTGACTGCGAGTGGAGGGTCACCTAGGAGGTTTCCCCCGGACCTGGCCTCTGGGGTGTGCCTTCTGCCCACCTTCCATTGGCCAGCACCCAGTCACATGGTTACATGGGGCTGCAGGGCAGGCTGGGAAACGTAGTCCACCTTCATGTTCAGGGGGTGAGCCCTCCAGGCAGTACCTTTCTTGAAAATGAAGGTGTCAGGCTAGGCTTGGGAAGCAGGGCCCCGCCAGCCTGGGGTATCAGAAAGCTCACTGGGCAGGGCCAGGGACTGGACCAGGTGGGGTCAGAGAATGAGGTGCCCTGTTTGGCAGCTCTGCCCTGTGGGAAGCCAGCAAGTGCAGGAGCAGGAAAGTGAGGGAATGTGCCCATTCTTGTGTCTCACCCCTGCCCCATCCACCAGAGACACTGGTGAATACAGGCTAAAGTATGGGGGGGAGGGGTGGGGTGGGGGAGGGGGCGGTGCCGATGCAGAGGGCCTTTATACTTTCATACACCCCCTGATGGTACCCTGGTTGGAACCCTGGGTTGAGGCCTGGGCTGAGTCTGAGCCAGCTGGAAGGACCTGGGGGCCCAGATATGTGACCCCCAAAGCCAGCGGACCCTTGGAGCCGCCTCTTGAGAGGGGAGCCCTGGCAGCTTTGTATACCACATCCTCACAGGCATGATCACATGCTCACACATACCAGCCCTTGTCCTAAAACACCGCCCTCCTCCCATGTGCACACCCCCCTGCTGGCACACGCAGGACGTTCATACATAACCCAGCTTGGCTCACCCTCCTGGGCACACTGACCACCTGCCTGATGGCATTTACCATGTCTCCTACCCTGGGCGCCACCCACAGGTTCGTCGGTCACCCCTTCCGGGGCCTAAAGGACCAGCGCTGGTTCAGAGCTGAGTCCTGAGCTTGTCCCATACCCCAGAGAAAGAACGTCCCTGTGCGGGACCCCAAGCCTCACCGTGGCACAGCCGGTGGGTTGGCTCCTGCTCCTGAGCTCCTGAGCCATAGACCTGTCCCCTGCAGGCTTCAGCTCTGTTTCCAGGCAGCCGGCTCAGCCCATTCTTTTCCGTTCTTAGCTCCAGTAGACCTTACCCGGGAGGCAACAGCAAAGCTTGGGAGTGGGACCCGGTGAAGGTCACCTCTGGGCCTGAATGTGATGCTCTAGCTACAGGTGCCTGTGTTGTGAGCACCAGCCAGTTATCTCTGGGCTTGAAACTCCCCCAGAAAGGAAGCTACTGCATCCTTCTTGGGTCCCCGCTCTGTACCCGCAGGCCAGTTTTCTCCTGGTTAGCCCTGCCCCAATCAGAGAATCACCCTGTCACCCATCTTCACCCCAAACCAAGGAGGCGAACAGTTCTCTGCTGTTTTCCTGCGTAAGGACAAGGTAGGGAGGCCAGGGGGACTGGGACCGGGAGCCCGGCCACCTGCCCTCCCAGCACCACTTTCTGTGCCCCTGCGAGCCCTGCCGCCGTGTCCCTTCAGCACTTAGCAGACTGCTTATCCGGGGGGCCTCCGTGGCAGTGCAGAGCTGGGAGCCACTATCAAAATAGCAGGTGACTGCACTTACAGTGTGTTCCCTGGGCAGGGCCACGTGGAAAGGGAGTGAGAAGAGCGTGCGGACACACGCATGTGGTTTCGAGCCAGCTTCACGGCCCTCAGAGGGGCCCTCCCACCTGGTTTGAAGCTCCGCTCTGGCCATCTTGAAACTCTGGACACCCCACAGTCTGTAGCGGGTCCTGGGTGTGTTATCCAGGGAGAGGGTCTGGGCTCCAGGTAAAGCTCCTCTCTCCGGGGTTTGGAGGGAGGGGCCGCTCCAGGGAAGTGTCACAAGGCCATCTTTTCTCCCTGCTTTGGTGCCCCAAATTCCAAACCTCACAGCAGTTAGGTTAAGCCTCACAGCAGTTCAGGGCAAGTATCTCTCCACTCACCCCACCCCTCCATGGGCCCTGAGGCTCCCTGGAAGGAAGGGGTAGTGATGATGCCCCAGACTGGGTCAGGGGTGGGCCCTGACTTTGGGAAAAGGTCCTGGAGGGCCCTGGAGCCACTGAACTTTGGGGCTCTGGAGGGAAGCCCCTGGGAGCGATCATCTTTTCCTGAGGCGAGGGTGGGGGTTAGCTCTGCTGTGGCCTGGCCCCACTGCTGTTCCCAGAGTCAGGATTTACCAGCTGCTTCTTCCTTCCCCAAACAGGCTCTCAACAGAGCCTACAGATGGGGAGTGCCATGGTGTGAATGTGTCCCCCCAAAATTTATACTTTGAAATCCAGATCCTTAATGTGATGGTATTTTAGGGACCTTTGGGAGGTCAAGAGGGCAGAGCCTCATGCATGGGATTCGTGCTCTTACGCAAGAGACCCCACAGAGCTCTGTAGCCCCTTGCACCCAATGAAGACACAGAAAGTGCAGACTATAAACCAGGAAGAGGGTCCTCGAGGACCCTGCTGGAGCCTTGATCTTGGACTTCCCACTTTCGGAGCTGTGGGAAATAAATTTCTGTTGTTTATAAGCCACCCGGTCTGTGGTATTTTGTTATAGCGGCCCGAACAGACTAAGACAGAGAAGCTGAGGTCCAGAGAGGGACAAGCATTTGCCCAAGGTTGCAGAGCCACGAAGCAGCCCTGATGCTCTCAGCCCTCAGCACTCTCTTCCCTTGGACCATCCCCCCCCCCTCATCCCCTAATGCAGTCTTCAGGATTCAGCCCCTCACAGGCCCTCTCCCGATCCTCCCAATTTTTCCAACTGTGAAGCCTGGGGCTGCCTGTAGGAGGGGAAATGCAGTGGTGGCCCCTCCCTCTCCTTCCCTTTTCCTCCCCGCCCCCCACCCCGCCCCCAAAGCTTCCCAGGTCCGGCTGAGCTGAGCTGTTAAGTGAGAAGTTCTTCTTCGCTGCCAGCCTAGGCTGGCTGGCCTCTTGGGGAGCAGGGAGGACCCCAGGTGAGGAAGCTGGCCCCAGGATAGGAAGGGGCTGCAGGAATCCCCCCTCCCTGCAAAGGCTGCTGGGTGGGCCTCCGGGGCCCTGGTTGAGTCCAGATTCCGGTTGGGGCTTTCTGGTCTTGCCCTGGATCTCCTTACTCCCTAGGCAGCCTGGTGCCAGCTGTGATGCCCCTGTGCCAGGCACAGGCTTGGGGGTGGTGGGGGGGGAAGTGCCCAGATGGAGGCAGGGGGCTCAGAGGCTAGGACAGGTTGGGGCTAGACCCCCAGAGGGCCAACCAGGAGATGGGAAGTGAAGCTGGGAAGTGGTGAAGGTTCTTCCCTCCCTGTGCCCTCAGACCCAGAGGCTGGGGCAGTGGGGATGGAGGAAGCTGGTGCTCAACTCTATTCTAGAAAGTTGGGGTGGATTCTGGGAGCAAAGAGGACTGACTGAGGCTGGGGGTGGAGAGGGGGTCCAGAAGGAAGGTGAGGGAGAATTGGGGCCTTGGGCCATTCACTTCAATTCCCATGCATTCATTGATCTGTAAAATGAAGAGGACAGTAGCAGGCATTTCTTTGGATTGTAGCTAAATGTGTGGGAAATGTTTAGTGCTGTGCCAGGCACCAAGTTAAGGGCACAATAAATGGTGGTTGTTCTCTTCATCGTTGTTCTTATGGTAGTGGTGGTGGTTGGGCTGGAGAGGAGGGAGACCGGTCGACTGCGCCAGGGCGGTTGGATGCACACTGAGCCAGGGGTGGGCGGGCCGAGCGGCAGCCCAGAAGGGGCGACGGAGAACGGAGAAGCTCCTGGCACCAGTAACCGCTTCCGGTCCTCTCGCCCTCCCTCCCGTCCTGTTGTGCCCAGGACGGTGATGGCACCGTGGACGAGGACCCCAACGACGAGTCTCTGCGCGTCCTGCGTCAACATTTGTGCCTCCGACTCCGGGGGCAACCTTTCCCGCGGCAGGAAAAGCGAAATCGGTGAGACACGTCCCCCGAGGCCCGAGCAGCCAACCCACAATCCCGCTCTTAAATCCCCTCTTCCCCCGGCCGAGCAATCCCGTGGCATCTCTCATCCATTTCTTGCAATGGACAGTTCCGCCTTGGAGCTAAATCTAATCCTTCTTGCTGCAGCACAAATTATTTCCTTTAATTCCGGCTTCGCCGGGACTGATAGGCCCAGGAGGGAAGTGAGGCAGACAGTTCCCAACTGCCCTCCCACCCCGCGGGGGGGAGGTCACAGCAGTTGCGATTCCCCAGTGGCCCTGACACTGTAAGTGCCAGCGGAACCTGCGCGCGCGGCGGGAACGGGCAGCGCGGGCTCTGTCCCCGAGGCTGAGCGCGGGCTCCCCTAATACGCTCTTCGACCTGCGCAAGCGACTTTGGCATCTCATCTGTAAAATGGGCTTTACCGTGGTGTCAGCCCCCCCCACCCCCAACCCAGAGGGTCTGTGATGCTGAAGCGGGCGAAGTGTGTCCAGCGCCCAGCCCAGGGCCTGGAGATGCCCAATACACGAGAAACATCAGCCACGACTCTAGGACGCCGGCCTGCTCAGCGTCATCCACGTTTATACACCGGAGGTGCTAGTTCCCTCCTCGTTTGAATTTCAAATGAGAAAACGCGTCCGTCAAGGCGCTTTTGCAGGTCAAGGCGCTTTTGCAGGCGGGAAAGGACCCTCGCACAGAACGGGATCTGCCACCTCCCAGCCAGGGTCGCAAGGGAAGGGGCCCGGGGCTCTGGCCCGCCGTGCACTTCGCCAAGCTGAGCGCGCCCTGGGAGCTGCTCCTGTTCCACGCGGAGGAAATGAGAGGAGTGGGGAGGGGTCGGCCGGGTCGCCGAGTTTTGCCAGGCGCGCGTCACCCTGCTCTCCTCCTCCCCCAGGCCCGACCCACCCTGGATTCGGACCGCTCTGCGGGGCCGCCGCGGCGCCTGCGCCTGAGCAACTCTCTGCAGCAACACGTGGCCAAGCGGCCGCGGGACTTCTGCAGGAGCCCAGACTGCCCCTCCTCGCGAGCCAGGAGAAGCAGGGTGGGGCGGGGCCTTCCGCAGAGGGGCGGGGCCTTCCGCAGAGTGGCGGGGCGCTTGGCTCCCTGGTTCCGCGCGGAGGCAACTCCTGCCTAACTCGCTTGAGGTCTTTGGCCAGTCGGTGTCCTAGCGGCTCCCAGTGCCTGATTCCCACCCGTTCGGTCCCCCTCAGATGCTCATCTGGCTGGAACACACCAGCCCAGGCTGAGCTTTGTGGGGAGATGGGCTCTCTGGCTTTAGCAACTGGCGCATCTCAACCCTGTGTCCCCAGCCTAGAGACTAGACTCCGCACTCCCATTGTGTTAGGTCTCGCACTGGGCAGAGGGCTTCTGACCCCTGCTCTGCTCACAGATTCCTAGGCAGGGATTCCCACGACTCCTACTTCTCCAACACAAAGAGGCAGAGGTGGTGAGACAACTGCCTGGGGGTGGGGGTGGGGGGGATGGGGCAGGGACATTAAGGGGAGGGAGCTGACGCCAGGATTCTTTCTGGCAGGTGGCAGTCTATGCGAAGTAGAAACGCACAGAGATGGCCATTTCCCGTCTGCTGGCCAGGGGAGTTGACCCTGCAGCCTTCCCACTGCATGAACTGGAGATGACCCAAGCTCAGCTCTCTCCCACTGCTGGGGCATCAGGAGGGAACCCTGCAGCCCTCCCTCCTTTCATCTGCCTGGGGCCCTTTGACCCGCCCAGGTACCAGGTGCCTGATGCAGACTCCACCCCTCACCAATTGCTGTGCTCCTGCTGGGCTTGCTGGAGATGCTGGCACAAGTACCAGCCCCTGCACCTTGTATGAGAGTACTCTGGGGAGAAGGTGGCCATCTACTTTACCTGGCACTGGTGGGGGGGGGCCTGGGAGCTGGGGTCAACTACAAAGATGGCGGCTCGCAAACTGTGTCGTCTTGTCAGGCTTCTGCACAGCCTCGCTGCTGCCTGCCTGCTGCCCTTGTGGGCACCCCGGTCTTTATTTCTGGCCTTATTGTCATGGGCACCAACACACCAGCATGAGTGGCTGGAGCTAGGGGCAGGAGGACGGGCTGGGTGGGCCAGATCAGATGGTTGGTTGAGGATAGACTCTCCCAGGATGGGCACTTTTTGCTCATAGGGAACAGATCTGTGCCATGAGCGTACCTTCCTCATGTGCCCGCTCTGCCATACCTGTGCCGTATGGAATAATTCCAACATCTGCCCCATGGCAAGGTGAGACAGGGACAAGAGCAAGGGAATGGGTAGGTGTTTGGGACACCTGGGCCTGGCTGTGGGGAGGCAGTGCTGGCCCCGCAGTATGTCCCCTCTCCCTTTCTTGCAGTTGGGCTACTTCTCTATCTGGGGACTTGTGTTCTTCAGCATCTTTATGTCCTTGTGGGCCACGGGCTTCCTGGAGCACCGGAAGTGCAAGAGCATCACCCTTGTCCACCACTGGGACCGCAGTGACTTCCAGGAAGAGGAGGTGAGGCCCAGCTCAGCCCGCCAGGCCCAGAACTCCATTTCCCAGAGTTCTCACAAACCACAAGGCATGCTGGGAAGAGACTAGACTTTGGAGTCCAAAATTCCAGGATCCAAATCTGGCTCCTTCCTACACCTCCCAGGTTACTTTTCCACCTGCCCCTGATATCAAGATGATATAAGGTTTGGTGACGTTAAAGACTGGGTGCATTTAGGGTCTCAAAGAGAAACTTTGGCACAGGGAAGAAGGGGAGAAGCATTCCACTCACCCATCCAGCCAGCCACCCACCAGCCCATCCAAACACCTAATCACTGATCCTGAATCTGCTTCTCTCCACCTCCACTGCCACTCCCTCCCCTGCCCCCTGTCCCCAGTCCAAGCCACCATCCACCATCGTTTCACCTGAACCACTGTGGTGGCCCTCCAAAGGTCTCCCTGCTCCTGGACTTGCCCTACTTAATTTCTTTTCGGCTGCCAGGGTGATCTTTTGAAAACACAAATCATATTGTGCATTGTCCTCCCCAAAGCCTCCCAGTAGGATGCATTCTCATATGGGATGCATTAGGTTAAACAGATGTGGGGGGAGTGAAAAAACAGGAAGGAAACATTGAGGTAACAAAGTCAGTGTGAATGGTGCCCCCTAGAATAGTGCGGTATACAACTCATGTGACCTAAAGAATGGCCCTGCCTTTGCACACATGGTTCCTCCCTGCCGCCGCCACCACCACCACCACCACTGTGGGACACTGTCTTTCCACCTTCTTCTTACTTAGCATCGTTCCTGCATAGGACTCCTTCGCAATTACGTATTTGTGCTTCTTTGTTTGATGTCTGTCTCCCCAACTAGACTGTGAAGTCCATTAGGGCTCGGGCTTTGTCCAGGTTGTTATCCCATTGTATCCAGCATCTACTGTAGAAGAGTATGCAGTCAGTTATAAGTTACCGAACACACTAATCCATGATCTATTACACATTATATCCAGCATCCATCCCACCCGGCTTTCATCTGCTCACCCACCTAGCCATCCAACCATCTATGCACCCACCTGCCCTTCCACTCACCCGCTTGTGCACCCACTTACAGACACGTGTCAATTGTTGGCCTGTCCGGTTTACCCACCCATTTGTCTTCCTACTGCCCACCCATCTGTCAGTCTATCCAGCCCTCTCCCACAAGTACATCCATTTGTTGTTTACATTTGTTTTTACCTTCCCATCCATCCATCCATCCATCCATCCATCCATCCATCCACAGGCTCTTAGCCAGGCCCTTGAGGGGTAGGGAAGGCCCTGCAGAAAAAAAAATAAATGGAACCTCATTCCTGTACTTCCAGAGCTCCCTGCACAGGCGGAAAAAGATGGGGGCTCCCCCCACCCCAGGGTTGTGACACCCAGCCTGTTGGGCTGCAGGAAGCACATCTATCACCTCTTCGGACAGGAATGTGTGTTTGCTTTGGCCCCAAAGGGCTTGCTTTGGGCCCACGACCCAGTGATAGGCTTGAAGGAGTCCTTCAAGGACTGCACCCACCTTCCCCACCTACTCCCCAGCTCTTCAGTCATCCTCGTCATGGTGAGGGAGCTTTGGGCCCTTGCTTTGGAAGGACCATACCCTCCAGAGTGGGCTGGGATCCTGGGGGCCTGCCCTCCAATTCTGACAACCCTCCTTGCTGGCCCCCTGCTCTGTGTGGTGATGAGTTTCCGGGTGTCCGTCATCATTTTACTGTGCCATCATCAGCAATGGCTGATGCCTTTTCACACAGGCAACCCCATGTCCATGACCCGAGTGTGTGCCCCTTTGGGGTGGCAGAGGGTGGGGGCACTGTTCTAGACTCGAGGCACAATATGGGCGTCTTCAGATTCCTCCTACCCCTACCCACCTGGCTGGGCTTCAGGTGATGGCCATAGGTCTGCCACAATCAGCAGAACTGTGCCCAACCTGGTACTGATCCTCCTCTTGGGTCAGGTCTGTTACTTGCTGGCTGAGCAGCTCACCAGGTGGGGTGAGTGAGGGCAGGGGCTCACAGGGGTGCCCAGGAATCATTTGAGTCCTGGGAGCCCTGAGGCAAGGCTCCATACACCTCAAAGCCTTCAGCTCCCATCTTGGTGTCCCCAGCCTACTCAGCCACCCTCAAATGAAGATGGCCGGGGGCGCATGGCTGGCATTAAGTGCAAGTGGGTTGGGGACAGAAGCATATGGACTGACCCGGCTAAGCTGTGCCTTCCTCCTTACAGCCGATAGAACTCTGACCATCTCTACCTTTTGCCCAGAGATGCACAGAACCCAGACCTTCCACGAAGACCTTCACTTTCAGAGTCTTCTTCTTTGAGTTTGTCGATTTTCTACTTTTCCTTCTACATGGCATTCTTCAAAGGCAGGGGAGGACCCCCTACCCCATCCGGGGCTGTTGCCTCCCAACAAAGTGGGCCGACAGAGTGGCATCATCCTTGAACCTCCAGATTTGTTTCTACCAAGGTCTTGCCGTTGACCTTGAAATTGGTCCTCGATTTCCCTGGGCTTCAATTTTCTCAACTGTAATGTGCTAACACATCATTGGGTCAATATGAAACTTCAACACCTGCATTCATTCATTCACTCAGCCCTCAAGGTGGCCCAGGTCTGACACCCCACTTCTCAGTGCTGCCGTTTGTGTTCATTGCCATCTTTGTGGCAGGTTTCCTGCCGGCACCCCTCTTTGCTGTGCTCAACAACTGGGTGGAGATCCGACTTGGACACCCACAAGTTCGCTGGGAGTATCCACCGCCAGTGGCTAAGTGGGCACAGGACATTGGAATCTGCCTGCTTCCGCTTGAGGCTCCGGCCCACCTTCTGGTCATTATGAATGTGAGCATGGGGCGGAAGAGGGGAATACAGGGGCAGAGGGGGAAATGGAGATTAGAGACTGGGAAAGGTGGTTTAGGAATAGGGAAACGGGTGCTGAATTCCAGGGTCAGAGATAGAGAAATAGAGGCAGGGGGCTAGGATTCTGGGCGCTGGCTCATCTTGCCCACACAAGTGGGTTTGGGCCCAGGTGGAGGTGAGTTTGGAGATTGGGCCCTGGAATCCCTCTGGCCCTGCAGGCTTTCCTCCTCGTCGCCTTCACCCCGGACTTAACGCGTCTCCTGTACGAGTACGAACACTACAGCCTGCTGTATGTACAGCTTTGTCAACTTCACACCTGCACCCACACCTCCAGCCTACCTTGCCCAGGAGGACCACTGCCCTGGGAGCCTTCAGGCTGGGATCTGGGCCTCTCTGGGAGGGGCGGGGCTCCGGAGCCCGGGGCCGGCGGGGCCCGGCTGGGGGGCGGGGTGCTGAGTCTGGAGGCGGAGCGGGGAGCCGGTGGGAGGGGTGGAGCGGGGCCTAACTGGGAGGACCGGAAGCCGAGTCTGCGCGGCGGACTGCCGGGCCGAGCGGAGGGGGTCAGGGCTGAGGGGGCGGGGCCAGGCTCCAGGGCGGGGAGGGGCGGGAGAGCCTCGCGGGACACCGCGCGCTCCCCAGCTCAGGTACGCGGCCTTTCGCGCGACGCACAGGAAAGCTGCTGGCCGTGCGTCTGGGTTTCACCATCTCCTTCCAGGTATTTGTGTATCGGACAGACCTGGGTTCGGCTTCTGGCTGCCGCCGACCAGCTGTAAACGGGGCTATGCCATAGAATAGAATCTAGAGGGTCGTAGTGAAGATTCGGCGTCAAGCATTTGCACAGCGCCCAGCACATTGTAGTAGGTCAATTAGTAGCACGGCTACTGTTATCTTTAGGCAACAGAGCTGGACGAAGGCGAGGAGGCCTGACCCCTCCAGCTTTGCTCAGGATCCTTTCTCCAGCCCTGCCTCTCCATCAGGGTCCCTAGTGTTATGCCTGTGTCTTTGGGCAAATGATAACTGCTTTATGCTTCAGTTTCTTCACCTGTAAAACGGGAACAGTAATTGTACTCCCCTCCTGGTGTTGCTGGGAGGATTGAGTGAATTAATACCCGGGAAACCCTCAGAATGGTGCCCTGCACTTACACATTCAGCTAGCTAAGGGACTCCTTCTCTCTTTGGCTCCCCCTCCCCCCAGCATGCGGTGTTCTCCGTGCGCCTCCTCGCCTGGCTCGTGCCCGACGTGCCAGCCGCCCTGGTTGCCAAGGTAAAGCGCGAAGCGCTATCCGGCCGAGCAGGAGCCTGCGGACGACCGGGAGTCGCTGCTTTCGGTCCGCGCTGCTAACGGATCCTGGCTCCTCCCCCTCTGAGCCTGCCCCGCCCCCCCTCGACCCGCCCTCAGACCTTAGCTCAGCCCCCTCTTGCTCCGCCCTCTGGTTTGGCCTCTCCTGGAGAGAGAATTGGCCGGGAGTCCCTACGGTTTCTGCCTGGCCCCGCCCCTCACCAAACCCCGCCCACGCCACGCCCCTTCTATTACATTCTCCCCACCTGCGTCCCCTCTGCTCTCGAAGGCCCGCCTATTCACCCTGACCAAGCCACCATGCTTTCTGTCCTGTGCAGCAGGGGCTCTGTCCCCAGAGCCCAGGACCAGGGGCGAGTGGGGAGGGGACTTCCAAAAACCTAGATTCCCCAGATGCTTCCTTCCATTTGGGGTCCTCTGCTTCCGGCTGGGGTCTTGGGCAGTACCTTGGCCAGCGGCCCCAAGGTTGGCCTGGGAGAGCTCTAGGGAGACCGTTAGTCCTGCATTGCCTTCCTCTCCCTGTCCCCGTCTCCTGCTCTGTGTGCAATGCGGGCAATAAACCTCCCTCTGCCCCCCAGCGTGCCACCTCCCCATAGACGCCTGGTTCCCGCACACACTGTATAGTGTGTCTTCACTATGTCGGGATGTTCTGGAGGCCAAGGGAGTGGAGGGACCCTAATCACTCGGTATTGAATGGTCACCAGTTGTTGGGGGAGAGTTCGTTGGGATCTGGGCCCAGGACCCCTGCCCATTATGCTCACGGAGGCCTGCCGTGTACGACTAAGAGTAAAGGGTTTAGTAGGGAGAGCTGAGACACCTCCCCACGGATGTTTGCACACTTTTCGCCAGATCCTCCCCCAAAGCCTGGTGATGCACTCCTTTGTTAAGGACTCAGGTTGGTGGTTGGGTCAGAGACCTGGGTTTGAATATTAGTTCTGACACCTATTGGCTGCACGACCTTGGGCAAGTTATTCATCCCCTGAACCTCAGTTTCATATCTGTAAAATAGAGACTTCATAGAGCCAACGAGAGATTTAACGCATTTATTGCGATACCTCCCCTGATTTAACCCGTACAAGCCTCCTGTCCTCATGTGATAGTAGGAGCAGTAACAGTATCGACCTCATAGGGTCGTGGCAGAGATTAAACGAAACTTTTCAAAAGTCTGCAGCTCTGTGACTTGGCTTTCCCCGAAGATCTGTATTACTACGTGTTTTTGCTAACCGGAAGAAATCCAAAGAACGTTTTTGCTTTTACGGAAAAAGGTGAAAAGGGAAAATAGCGTTTGGCACGCAGCGACCCCCTGAGCAGAGAGCCTGGCCCCACCAAGCTTTGCCCTGGTGCGACCCTCAGCATGTCATTATCAAGCCACCCGAGCTTTGTGCTTTATCTCCATCTATTTTGTGCATCTGTTAGCAAGATATGTCCTAAAGCGTCCGAAAAACCCAAGAGAGGTTATTTTTGGGGGGTATGGAAGTGCTAAAAACATTTTTCCAAATAAATGAATGATGATTGCTTCTTCGCTGCACGTCGTTTTGGCTTAGGAAAGACTTCACAGGAACGCTCTACTTTTGGACAGGGAGGGAAACCTGTAAATCAGTGTGAAGTGCTCAGAACAGTGCCTGGCACATAGTGGACAGTAAGTTATTAGCAACACGATTATTGGTATTTGTGTACGTATTCATATTACTACTATGTGCCTGGCAACTACCGAGTGCTTAAATGAATGGCAGAGAGTATTAGGAAGAAAGCAGCATTCCCTTTCCCGGGGTCGGGAAGGTTGCTGGCTGTAGAGTAGGCCCTCCTTACTGGAGGCTGGTTCTACTTGGGCTGTTGGTTTATTGAGGGCTCATTTGGTGTGGACTAGAGTCTGGGAAGGCTTCCTGGTGGAGGAGGCCATTGGAAATGGCAAAGGTGGGTCCTTCCAGGCAGCCGGGGTGGATGGGTCATTCATGAGAGCAGTGATGCTGGAAGGGCCGGCCAGGATGGTCCTGGATGCATCACGTCACCAAACTTTCACGATTTCCATCTCCCCGCCCTAGAGATGAGCATTCCCATTTTATAGATGCTGTAGCCAGCTCAGAGAGGGTCAGCAGAGGGGGAACTGCAGAGTTCTCAGGGTCCCTGAGGAGTCCAAGGCTCGGGAGGTTCTCTGTGAAGCCCCTCCACTCCCAGCGTGTCTCACGTTTGGGAAGCTCCAGAAAAGGGGGTGACATGTTTCCCAGGAGGAAAAGCAGTGCTTCCCCCATCTTTAGGACATCGGTCTAGGGTCCTTCGGAGCCTCTCCGGGGCATAGGACTCCTATTGTTCCAGCCCCCCTCTAGTACCCCAGACTGGCCAAACCGGTTCTAGGGAAGGGGGGCGGGGAGCAGGCACGTTGAGACAGCCGTCTGCCCGCCTGCGAGGTTCCCTCCGCCTTCGCCTCCCCCCTCCCCGCCCCACACAATACCCAGGAGCTTGCACTGCCCGGCTCGGGGGCCATGCCGACATCGCCCCCTGAGGACCCGGCTACAACCCCAGAGCCCCCAGGTGGTCTGGAGCCCTGGACCGTGTCGGAGGCTGGACGGAGCTCCCTGGCTGAGGTAGGGCCCCACCCTGCTGCCTGCAGCCCCATCCCTCCCGTCAGTCGTTCCAGAGTGAGTCCTTTGTGCTGCTTGCCTGGTCTCTGATCCTGGCTCCCACCCACTTATGGCCTCCTGGGGCTCCACAGCCCGTTTGGCCTAGATCCCCTTTCCAGCCACGACCTGCCACTTGGCTTTGTCCCTTGAGGGGCAGAGGGGCTGTGGCAGGGCCCTACTGCTCTGGGCATCGGGACAAGGGGCACCAGGGAGGGAGCAGGGAAGACCTGGGCACAGGAAGCCAGAGGTGCTCTCCCTGGACCGTGTAGTATTCAGAGACCCTCTCTGCCAGCCTTGCCAAGTGGGCCTATTGTCTGTGTGATTAGCAGTGCCCACTGATGGGACCCTCCCTGGCCCCTGCCCATCCTTCTCCGCCTGCAGAGACACTCATGATGACACAGGTCTCCTAGAGGGGGCAGCCAGGAGGGCCCTTATGTGCTACTTTACAGATGGGGACACTTGAGGCCCAGAAACAGGCTGTGACTTGCCTAAGGCCACACAGCCAGTCAGGGTCAACACTGGGCTTGAACTCTGGCAGGGGCTTTCCCCTGTGGGTTCCAGAATGACTGTTGGCACTAGAGTATCCTGTGATCGTGTCTGGGGCAGGGAATGTCCCTGCTACTTGGGGCCAGTTCTCTTCCTGTGGCTTTTTCCTCCCCTCCTTCCCACTCCCCCCCCCCCCCCCCGCCAGCAGAGATGAGCTACACATAATATGAACAGAGCTCTACTCCTCCTTGGTCCCCCAGCACTGAGATTGAGTGGGCCACATCTTTGGAAGGCCACAGCGCTGGTATCTCAGCCTGTGTATCCCCTGGTATCCCAGGGTCATTCCCATTGCCCTTTGGTCTGGACAGAGGTGGAGGCTGACTCACTCCTGACTTCCTCCCCCAGGGACCTACCTCCAGCCTGTCTCTCCAGAAAGCCTTCTACCGCCTTCCCTCAGCATTCACCCAGCCTTCTCCTCTAAGTCTTTAATACACGGGTGCTCCTGCCCCAAGGCTTCCATGTTTTTGCCCATTTATCCCTGTAACTCAGAAGGGTGTAGTGGATGTGTGCTCCCTGCCTTCCAGGAGCTTCCAAAATCCAAGTGGAGAGGCTCACCCAGAATGCAAGGGAATAGAATACTGTGAGTCCTTACAGAAGCAAGTAGGACTTCTATGTTGAGGACTTCAGATTCCTGGAGAGAAAGAGACCTCTCTGGTGGGCAGTGGTCTCGTGTCTCATTCCACATGCTCCTACAAAGAAGAGTGGGTCTCATCCTCACTGCCTCACTTTCCCCATCTGTGTGATGGGGGCAGTCAAGCCACCTGCCTGACTAGAGAAAGACTAATCACAATACTCAGTAGAATGACTATCAACTACAAAGCTCCCACTGTGTGCTAGCCGCATTGTACATGCTATCACGCATTCTCATATTCGTGTTTTATTATTTTTTTTTAACATTTATTCATTTTTGAGAGTGAGAGAGAGCATGAGCAGGGGAGGGGCAGAGAGAGAGGGAGACACAGAATCTGAAGCAGGCTCCAGGCTCTGAGCTGTCAGCACAGAGCCTGACGCGGGGCTCAAACTCACAAACTGCGAGATCATGACCTGAGCTGAAGTCAGACGCTCAACCGACTGAGCCACCCAGGCGCCCCTCACATTCGTGTTTTAAAGTTGGCACGACTAGCCTATCTACCAGATGAGGAAACAGAGATGTGCTCAGATGGACAGAGGTTTAAGGTACAAGCTAAAGCTGTGCCTGTGGGGAGGGCCTGGACCCTTAGGAGTAACTGTCTCTTAGGAGCAGCCCCACCCCGCCCCAGGCAGGGACTGAAGAGAGCAGGGGAGCAGTTGGGCGCCTGTGCAGAGTGGTCCCCCACTGGGTCCTCTTCCATCCCTCTCTCCCAAGGTCACTGACACTGTCACTGTTCCTCTCAGGTCAAGATTTTCTCCCTCTCTATGTTTACCGGGCCCCTGGGTATTTCGGCTGGAACAGTTTGTCATTACTTCCTCCAGGAAGCCTTCCTGGAATGCTCAGGGCAAGTTGAGCGCCGATGGTTCCTCTGCCTGGGCTCCTGCCAACCCAGTTTGTAACTGTTTTCAGTTTTAACTCCCTCACTGGACTGGCAACCCCGCGGGGCACAAAACATTTGTTCATCTGTCTCCCTGGGTTTCTCTGTGCTTCTCATCTGTCTCTGAGTATCTGGTCTGCGAAATTTTCGGTGTCTCTGTCTGTCCGTCTCCATCTCTGGGTCCCTGAATGTCTTGGCGTCTGTGGTTTTCTGGGTTTGAGTCTTTTGGGGTCTCCGTTCCGAGATGCTGCCTAAGGGGTCTCTGTATCTCTGGGTCCCTATCTCTGTCTCTGTCCTCTGGGTCTCCTTGCCCTGCCAGGCTGGGCACTGCTCCTCTGGCCTGAGGGGGCCCCTGGGGGGGGTCCATCCTGCCCTGCCTGCCCACAGTGAGGCCAGGCTAGGGTAGGCCCCCGCCCAGCCCGCTGCCTGCTCCCTCCCTCCCTACCGCTTGCCTCACCACAGGGTTTGATGAATCAAACTCTTTGTCTGGGTGGGATCTCCCCCAGCCAGCTGGGCAGAGAGAGGGCTTCCCCTGCCGGAGCAGAGCAACATCAGCAGAGGCCCTCGGCTGGAGAGGTGAGGGGGCTGCAGGAGGGCAGCCAGAGGAGGGCCACGGGGGAAGGGCTGTGGGGGCCGCGATCCCTCAATCAATAGGCCTGTCCCGAGGCTCCGGCAGACTCCTTGGCATGACTTCCTGCCCAGAGAGGACCCGGTCAGCTGGCTTGATCCCCGGGGGCTGGGAGCTGGGGCAAGGAAGGACCCCTTCTCTCGCCCCAAGCCGGGGAGCGGGGACATCTCCCTGCCCTTCTCCTGGGAGGGCCTAGCCTGATCTGGGTGGTGGCCCGCCTGCCAGTCCGTGACCCTCCCAGCCAGCTTGGCAGGGTGTGGGCACCACTCAGCGTTGAAGGCTGTAACTCTGGGCACGGGAGAGGAGGTTGGGTAACACCAAGGCAAGGACGTCTGGGCCCGTGTGTTTGTGTCTGGATCCTGGTGTGTGAGTGTGAATGGAACAGGAGTGAGAGCTCGAGTGGATACACAAGTATCTGATGGGTCGGCATGTGTGTCTGTGTGTGTGTATGAGAGAGAGAGAGAGAGTCTGTGTGAATGTATGTAGCTGGGTGAAAAGTGTGTGAATGTGAGAGCCTGTGGACGTGAAATGTCTGAGCGTATCTGTGAAAGTGTGTATGTCCGTGCGTGTCCTGGGAAGAAGGCGTGTGTGCAAGTCCACGGAACATACGTGTGTTTGTGTGACAGCGTAGGTACCTGTGTGTCTGAGCCTGGGTCAGCGAGAGCTGGAAGCGTGCGAGGCGGTTAAAAGCGCAGCCTCAGAAGCTACGCTGCCTGGCTTTGAGCCCTGGCTTCACCACATACCAAAGGACCTCTGTGCCTCGCTCTCCTCACCTATAAAATGGGGACGATAATAGCGACCGCTCAGGGTTGTTGTGCAAATGCAATAATGTATCCAAAGCACTTGGCCCGCCCTTCGGTAAGTGTCAAATGAGTAGGAGCTTCAGCGCGAGCTATCGCCGTGCAGTTGGCTGTGTGGCTGGTACAGCTGTGGGTACACAAGGGTTTGTCCAGGCCTCCGAGACAAAGGTGGCTTGCTGGCCAGCCCTGCTGTTCCGTGCCCGCCTCTGATACCTTTTCCCCTACAGGTCCAGGTGGGTGGCAGAGCAAAGGAGGCATGGACTGTGGGCCACCTGCCACCCTCCAGTCCCACCTGGCCGGGCCACGTGGCACTGCCCGCCGCCCAGTAGCCGTGTGCCAGCAGGAGAGTCTGTCCTTTGCAGAGTTGCCCACCCTGCAGCCCCCGAGCCCTGTGTGTCTGGATCTCTTCCCCGTCGGCCCAGAGGAGCTGCAGGCTCCTGGCAGCCGCTGGTCCCTGGGGACCCCTGCTCCTCTCCAAGGGCTGCTATGGCCACCATCCCCAGGAGTCTCAGACAGCGAGATCTCCACCGGTGGGGGAATGCGGCCCAGCAGGGCTGGCAGCTGGCCACACTGTCCCAGTGCCCAGCCCCCAGCTCTGGAGGGACCCTGGAGTCCCCAGCACCCACAGCCACAGCGCCGGGCCAGCCACGGCTCAGAGAAGAAGTCAGCCTGTGAGTCACTCTGGGTGGTGGCCCAGTGGGGCAGATAGGGGAGAGGCTGGGTGGTTCTTTCGGGACTCTTAAGCCCCTGAGTTCTCCAAACAGGCAGGACAAGTGGTAGATTTTAGTGGTAAGGGAAGGAACTGGAGCTCAGGGAGGACAAGTGACTTGTCGGATGTTGCACAGCAAATGAGCGGCTGCCCTGGGCTCCTTGGCCCCTTGCCCACTGCAGTCAGGCACTGTGCTCTCTCTACCCCTCTTGCTGATCCCATTTTTTTTGGGGGGGACCACATCCTGGCAAAAACATTGGCCTTTCCCTGAGGCGTGTCCTTCAGACGCTCAGGGCCACGGGGTAGCAGCAGGCAGGAGTAGAGAGAGCGCCCAGTGGATGGATGCCAGCCTGTGCTCTCACCCCACTTGCCTGCAGGGCGCAAGATGCGGGTGTACCAGCGTGAAGAGCTCCCTGGCAGCCCTGAGGCCCATGCCGTCTTCCTGGAGCCTGGCCAGGCAGCAGAGCAAGCCCTGAGCACAGAGGAGCCTAGGCCCCTGGAGCTGTCTGGGCCCTCCCGGTTAGGCCTGGAGGGGCCTGAGCGGAGGCGCTTCTCGGCCTCTGAATTGATGACCCGGCTGCACTCTTCCCTGCGCCTGGGGCGGAATTCAGCAGCCAGGGTGCCGACCCCAGGGTCAGGCACTGGAGCAGCTCGGGAAGGTACCAGCTTCTCCCCTGGGCCCTAAGAGCAGGCCATGAGCCAGATGCAGCAGGGGCCCCGGCCCACACCTGAGACTGGGTGCTGGACAGCTGGAGGATGGCACCCCAGGTGCCCAGCGCCATTCTTGGAGCCACCCGCCCTCAGCTCTCGCTCTCTCCAGGGAAGGCGTCCAGAAGGGAGTCGCGCGGTGTAGAGACGAGGGCGGACGGTACGGCGATGCCAGCCCCTGTTGAGCTGAGCGGCGGCCATAGCGGCTGGCCCGAGCCCAGGTACCATCTCCTACTTCGAGCTCGGCCCGAGGAGGGGTGCAGGCGAAGAAGGGCCCTGACACCGTCCCTTTCTTAGGCTGGACGCGCAGGAAGAGCTGGCTCTGGGTTCCAGGAGCGCCAGCGAGCGGCGCCAGTCCCGGTTTCTCCTTAACAGTACGTGGGAGGAAGGGCTGGGGGCCCGGGGGGTTGGGGGAGTTCGGAGGTTGGGATCTTGCGAGAGAGGGAGGGAAATGAATGTCAGCAGCAAGCACGCGGCGGCTGGCACGCGGGGGGCGCGCCAGCCGCGTTGACGGAACGGATGAGGGAGGGAGGGAGGGAGTGCGTGCGCGAGGCCACCGTGTCCCGCGACCCGAACCTTCCGAAAGGCGCGCTTAGGGAGGCGGGCTCTCGGGGAGCCGGGCGGGAGCCGGGCGGGGCAGGCGGGCGCCCCACGGCCCTCCCCCGCCCCTCTCCCCGCCCAGCGGTCCTCTACCAGGAATACAGCGACGTGGCCAGCGCCCGCGAACTGCGGCGGCAGCAGCGCGAGGAGGAGGGCCCGGGGGACGAGGCGGAGGGCGCGGAGGAGGGGCCCGGGCCGCCGCGCGCCAACCTCTCCCCGAGCAGCTCCTTCCGGGCGCAGCGCTCGGCGCGAGGCTCCACCTTCTCGCTGTGGCAGGACATCCCCGACGTGCGCGGCAGCGGCGTCCTGGCCACGCTGAGCCTGCGCGACTGCAAGCTGCAGGAGGTGGGCGCCGGGGGTCGGCGGGGCGGGGTGGGCGGGGCTGCCCGCCGGGGAGGTGGCGCTGGGGCCCGCGGGGGGCGGGGCCGGGAGGACGCGGTCCCGGGACTCGGCGGGGCCCTGGGGTACCCGGCCAGTGGGGCTGCGACCGGCGGGAGGTGGGCAGGGGCCTCAGCGGGGAAGGCGGGGCCACAAGGGGGCGGGGCCGGCGGGACCGTCCATGGGAAAGGTGGGTGCCGGGGGACCTGACAGGGTGGGCTGGCTGCCGGCGGGCTGGGAGCGGGGCGGGAGGCGAGGGCGGCAGCCGGACGAAGGGGTGGGGTGAGGGGCGGAGTCAGGCCGGGCGGGCCGAGGTGGGATCGAGAAAGCGAGGACAGGGGAGGGGCAGAGCCCTCGGGAGGGAAAACGCGTGGTGCGCGAGCGACTCTGCTGGCCTGGGACCGGGGGCGGGGCTAAACGCAGGGCTCCCCGCGGAGGGGCGGGGCCACTAGGGCCCGGCCCAATGGGTGGAGCCAGGGACTCAGTCAAGGTCTTCGGTTGGGTTTGAACAATTGCGCGCGGCTGGAGGTGGGTCCCCTGAACCCGCCTGCCCCCAGGTATTCGGAGGTGGGGCTAGAAAAGGGGCGGGGACACGGGGGTGCGGCGTCTAACGCGGTGGTGGCCAGGGCTGGCGCAGCCGGGGGTTGGGGGCGAAGGGGCAAGGAGGGGGAGGAGGGCGGGAGGGAAGTGAGGTCAGGGATGGGCCGTTCCGGCTCTTTCAACCCCGCGTCCACCCACACTCAGGCCAAGTTCGAGCTGATCACGTCCGAGGCCTCATACATCCACAGCCTGTCGGTGGCCGTGGGCCACTTCTTGGGCTCTGCTGAACTGAGCGAATGTCTAGGGGTGCAAGACAAGCAGTGGCTCTTCTCCAAACTGCCTGAGGTCAAGAGCACCAGCGAGAGGTGAGGGAGTGGTCCGGTCAGGGGTGTTGCGGGGGCGGGGGAGGGGGGGCCCAGGTCTGGCTCTCTCCTTGGCCCTGACCCTGACCCCTCGCCGGACCCCTCAGGTTCCTGCAGGACCTGGAGCAGCGGCTAGAGGCCGATGTCCTGCGCTTCAGCGTGTGCGACATTGTGTTGCGCCACTGCCCAGCCTTCCGCCGAGTCTACCTGCCCTACGTCACCAACCAGGCCTACCAGGAGCGCACCTACCAGCGCCTGCTGTAGGGCGGGAGGCTCTGAAGGGCGGGGGAGGAGGCGGGGAGGGGGGAAGGAGGGAGGGTAAGAGGGGGGGTCTTAGGCGGGAGGGGGTACCGAGGACTGGGTGAGGAAGGGTGACCTGGGAGGGGAGCAGGTCCTGAACAGGCCTCTCTGTCGAGGATGAGGTTAGATCCAAGCGCCAGAGGCAGGAGGGATGTGCTGAGAAGGCACCTGAAAAACCAAGGTGGTGGCTGGGGTCATGGATCCTGGCCGTTCGAGGGACCGAGAACCCATCCGTGACTCCAACCCCCTCCCCATCTTTCAGTCTGGAGAATCCCAAGTTCCCTGGCATACTGGCTCGCCTGGAGGAGTCTCCCGTATGCCAGCGTCTGCCCCTCACCTCCTTCCTCATCCTGCCATTTCAGAGGATCACCCGCCTCAAGATGCTCGTGGAGGTACCTAGAGGGCTACAGCGAGGGCCGCGTGAGGAAAATGGTGCTGTGCCCTCCACAGCCCCTCCGGGTACCCACGGGTGGGCAGGGTTATAGGTGGAGGTCATGGCCTGCCTCACTGCACCGACCCCACCCTCCAGAACATCCTGAAGAGGACAGCACAGGGCTCAGAAGATGAAGATGTGGCCACCAAAGCCTTCAATGCGCTCAAGGAGGTGAGCTCGGCTCCCGAGGGCCTCCCCCAAACACCCGCATATCTCTGAATGAGCCCCCCGCCATCAGAGCTTCTGGTCCCCAGGAGGGGGTCTGAGGCTGGGCTCTGGGAGCCGGGGTTGGGTGGGGGATGGGGGGGCTGCAGGTGACCCACCCACGGCCTCCCCAGCTGGTGCAAGAGTGCAATGCCAGTGTGCAGTCCATGAAGAGGACAGAGGAGCTCATCCACCTGAGCAAGAAGATCCACTTTGAGGGCAAGGTTCGTGTCCGCAGCTGGGGGGATGGGGTCCACAAAGGGGCAAGTCTTGTTCCCTTCCCCCCTGGGCACTGGGAGCCAGTTCATCACTGCCCACCCCCTCCCATTCCCTGTTCTGTGCTCTTTGCCCTGCTGTCCTGGGCCTGACCTGCCCTCCCCCTTGCCTCTTCCTTCCTTTCAGATCTTCCCACTGATCTCTCAGGCCCGCTGGCTGGTTCGGCACGGGGAGCTGGTGGAACTGGCACCGCTGCCCGCGGCACCCCCTGCCAAGCTGAAGCTTTCCAGCAAGGCAGTCTACCTGCACCTCTTCAATGACTGCTTGCTGCTCTCCCGGCGGAAGGAGTGAGTCTGGGCAGGGTGGGGGGAAGGAGACTGGAGCCAGGCTCCCTTCTTGCCCACCAGTGGGCTCACAACCACAGCCACCATTGGGCTCAAGAACCACAGGTCAGACTGGGCTGCCCAGGCACCCCGAGCCTTGCAGACTCCCCCAAGAAAGTCAGAGATGTGAGGCAAGTCCATTCCATTTTCCAGACCTAAGAACCAAGGGCTGGACTGTATGTGGAGGACTGGACGCTACTCTGAACCTAAGCCAAGTAGAGCAGAGATTAAGAGCTCGATCCTGGAGCCCCCGCTCCGCCCTGAGTCTTGATGGTGATGGCCAACATTTGCTGAGTCTGTGCCAGGCATGCTGTGTGGATTATTCTCTGTACTTCTTTAAACATCTCCCTGGAAAGTAGGCTCCCTTATTATTCTCAAGATCGCGTAGCTAGTGAAGTGCAGGAGCCAGGAAGCCGGGTCCGTCTGATGTTGGATCCCGGGCTCTTAACCGTTGTATTATCCTGTCTTCCATCTGTAAGATAGAGACTACCAGGTAGGGAGATTCAGTGTCGTAATAATACGTGGAAAGGCCATAGCATAGTACCTGGCATATGGTGAACGCTCAGCATTAGCTGTGAGTGGTAAGTTTGGGATGAGTGAGAAGACTTTCCGAGGGAGGTAAGCCTTAAGGCTGGATGCGATGAAGAATGGACTCCTTGCACTATGGGCAGGGTTCGTTCCTGATTCATTCATTCACTCATTCATTCAGATGTCCCCGAACCCCTATTCTCTCCCGGGCCCTTTTGGGTGCCAGGGACATAAAGCTGAATGAGACTTGTTTTCTGCTTACAGGAGCTCTCAGAACAATTCAAATACATCCTGGTAACCACCTGGTTAGGGTTTTGATGGAAAGCATCCCCTGGCCTGGGGTGAGAATCAGTAAAGCTTCAAAGAGGAAGGGACACCTGAGCTGGGTTTTGAAGCATAAATAGGACTTTGCCAGGTAGAGGAGGAGTTTGGGAGGATATATAGCAAAGTCACAGTGAGGTGTAACGGCAGATTGTGTTCAGGGGATGATGAAGCCTGCTCTGGCTGGGTTTGCAGAGGGGAAGGGCAGGAGAAGGAAGCTGGGGTGTTGAAAGTCATAGTGCAGAGGTTGGGCGTCCTGAGGGCCATGGGGAGTGTGGAGAGTGAAACAGATGAGTGACATCTTACTCCCGGCCAATTTGGGGGATGGACTGGAAGGGGAGAGACCAGAAGCTGTGGCAGTTGTCCCCAGGTGACAATAGATGCTTCGGAACTGGTGGGGGGGGCGGGGGGGGGGGGGGCTTGTGGTAAGTGGATTCCAGGAACAATAGGGAGTTAGATAGGATGGAGATGCTGGCTGGGTGTGCAGGGAAAGGGAGGGAAGAGTCAGGGAGAGGGAGGCAAGGGGCGCGAATGACGGTTGAGTTTCCCCCTGGGCACCCTGAAGGAGTATTTCCCCGGAATGGGGAACAGTGAAATGATCCGGTTTGGAGCGAGGCATACTGACTTCGGTTTAGATGGGTTGAGAAGAAGGAATCCGTGGGACATCCTTGACCCACCCACCTGCCCCTTCTTCCCACGAGTGTTTGTTGAGCCCACACTGTGGGCCAGGCGGGGCGAAGCACTGGGATAGAGTGGGGCAAACAAGAGACAAAGTTCAGGTTCTACACCAGTTAGAGAGGCAGACCCTACACAGGGCAGGGTCTCCTCCGAGTGGCTGTCCGTGGGCTCTTTAGAACAGGGACCCACGGGAGAGGCGCAGAGAGAACTTGGACGCTCGCCTGGGGCAGCGACCGGCTTTTGTCACCTCCACTTGCGTCAGGGAGCCGGCAGGAACGGGGTCCCCGTTCCCTGTGGGGACGGTGCTGGCTGTCGGGGAGGTGATGTCTTGCACAGCCAAGTTTCCTTGGGGAGGGAGCCGGAGTTCTCCTTCGGATCAGAACTCACCTGTCCTGAGGGTGGGGCTGGGAGCCTGGGGATGAGCCAGGCTGACCTCACCTCCCCGGGGCCCTGCAGGCTGGGGAAATTCGCCGTGTTCGTCCATGCCAAGATGGCCGAGCTCCAGGTGAAGGATCTGAGCCTCAAGCTCCAGGGCATCCCCGGCCACGTGTTCCTCCTGCAGCTCCTCCACGGGCAACACGCGAAGCACCAGTTCCTGCTGAGGGCCCGGACGGAGTGAGTGGGCCTGGGTGTGGGGAGAGAGGACCCCTAGGAGGGCACGAGGCCTTTGACCTCTGGCTGCGGGACGGTGGCCTGAGGCAGGACACAGGCGGAGGTGGCGTCCGGGGTGGGGGGGGCTTCTGGGCCCGCTCTGTCCTTAGGCTCAGAGCTGGGTGGGGCACAGGCTTGGGGACAGGGCTGTGGGGTGGGCCCTGGGGTGGGTCCTGAGTCTGGACATCATACCCGATTCTCCCAGCCCTGTCTCGCCACTCTGGCCCTGGGAGATTGCACTTTGCGCCTTGTGACAGCTCCGCCTCCCCCTCCCTAGAAGTGAGAAGCGGCGGTGGATCTCGGCCATGTGCCCCCCCCAGCTCCCGGGAGGACAAGGAGGTCTTCAGCGAAGGCCAAGGTAGCAGCCCGCTGCACCCCCCCCCGCCCCCCGCCACCCCCACTTCTAGGCCCACATCCCCCGGGGCTGGGTCCTTCCCTTTCCTCCAGTCCTGGTGCCATGTTGCCCGCAGGCCCAGCAGGGAGAGAGATCAGCTGACCCCGGGGCAGTGGGGGCGGCTGTGCAGAACCTTGAAGGAGGGGCGGGTTTTACAGGCGACAGGCCGACCTCCTCTCCCCCCCCTCCCATCTCACCCCTACAGAAACCCACTTTACAAGCTAGAAAACAGGTTCAGAGGGGTAGAGTGACCTGTCCAAGTAGGTGGCGGAGCTGAGACGGGAACCCGGGTTCGTCTCTGCCCTAGTTGTAAAGAGGACAGGAACCGGCATGGCCAGGGGGTGGGGGGTGACGCAGAGGCTTCTCTCTGGGGTGTGAATGAGGCTGGTCAGCCAGAGTGCTGCCCAATCACAGAGGACCTTGAGGGAGCAGATACCAGGCAGCTACTGAAGGCTTTTGAGCAGGGGAGTTAGGGCTGAGCTAAGGAAGGGAGTGGAAGGGAACTCATTCCTACCCATACCTGCCATGTGTCAGGCCTGGTATTAGGGGCTTTTATATGCATTTACTTTACTTAATCCTCATGACAAGCCTGTTAAGTAGACTCTTCCCCCCCCCTGCCCCCTCCCACATCTGAGAAAACAGGCTCAGAAATGTTAAGTAATTTGCCCAAGGTCAGGTAGCCCATGGGTAGCGGAGCTGGGATTCAAGCCAGGTCTGGCCCCAAAGTCTGTGGTTTTCCCAATACTGCCAGCCTGCCTGCTGTGGTAGAAGGAGCCTAGGGCCTAGACTGAAGCCGGTTCTCTGGGTTGGGCTAGGAGTCCTGTTTGGGCTGTGGGGTAAGCTTCCCGCAGCTTCCAGACAGTTGGTCAGGGAAAGCCCCTGAAGGATGAAGAGGGGCGGCCATGAAAAGATCTGGGGAAAAGCACTCCTGGGAGGAGAAGCAGCCAGTGCAAAGGCCCTGAGGCAGAAGGGAGTTCAGAATATTTGGGGAACAGCAGGGCAGCCGGTGTCGCTGAGCTTCCTGAGCAAGGGGGAGAGGGGAGGAGGAGAGGAGGGGAGGCTAGCAAGAAGGCAATGCCATCCCATGCACGGCTTTGGAGGCTTGGGGAGGACTCTGGATTTTATTTTATTCGAAGAGGACTGGGAAGCGCTGGAGGGTTGTAACTGGGGGAGTGATGTGACTTGAAACCCAGTTGAGAAGGATGGATTAGAGAGAGCCCCAGAGAAGTAACAGGGGCCTATGAAGGGGCCATTACCGTTTTGTGGGGGGGGGGGGGATCTGGGGGCAGTTGGACATCGGCCTGGAGGTCAGCATCAAGGTGTCAGATTGAGCTGGGGAGGCGAGAGCCCTGGGCACAGAAGCAATAAGCGAAGCCGGGAGGGGCTGGATTCACCTAGGGCTTGTGTTTCGGGTAAGAGAGGAGAGTGGCCAGGGCGGGCAGAGGGAGGTGCAGAGGAAATGAAGCCGCAGTGGCCACCCCTCCTACCCCTTTGCTTCCTCCTCCTACCCCTCCCTGCCCCCTCTTACATTCCCCTGGGGGCTCCCTCACTCTCCCCTGGGCTGTCAGACCGCCCCCAGGTTCAGTGTGTCAGGACATACAAGGCACTGCAGCCAGATGAGCTGACCCTGGAAAAGACTGACATCCTGGCAGTGAGGACCCAAACCAGCGACGGTGAGAAGGGCCTCCTGGGAAGGCCTCCCTGATGGGGCTTGGGTGGGTAGGAGGTCGCTAGATGGCTAAGATATCACAGGAGAAGCTTGTGCAAGTGTTGATCAACCACAGCATGCAGGAATCAAGTTAGACAAGAGGAGGAACTTCCTGCTCATAAAGGTGTAGGATTTGGAGTGACTGATGGGGGGAGAGTGGGAAATACCCTTCGTAGAGGATGTCGGGAAAAACAGGTCAGAAGTTCATCTGCAAGGCTGCCAGAGGCAGGGTCCTTCCTGGAGCTGGGAGATGCTGGGATGATGTCACCTCGGCCCCGGGGGTGCAGACAAGGCTTGCATCAGGGCCTAGGCGTTCCCTTGCAGACCTGGCCCTGGTGTCCCTTCGATGCCACTCACGGATGCTGCTCCTGGCCTGTGTGCCTGTAGGCTGGCTGGAGGGGGTCCGCCTGGCAGATGGTGAGAAGGGGTGGGTGCCCCAGGCCTACGTGGAAGAGATCAGCAGCCTCAGTGCCCGCCTTCGAAACCTCCGGGAGAAGAAGCGGATCACAAGTGCCACCAGCAAAGTGGGGGAGCCCCCCGTGTGATGGGCAGCCGCGGCCTGGGGCATCATGCCCGCCTCCTGGACAGGTCTGGAGGGACCTGTTGTGTCCCATGCCCCAGGCCATCGCGGCTGCGCCTTGGCCTGGCATCGAGAGTATAGCCTGTCTTCGTGTTCCTTAAAGTCCACGCTTTGGGGCCAATGCCGGTTTCTTCCTCTGGCATAGGGACTGCACAGGTGACATATGACAAGGACTTGGGGCCCCTTCCCTTCACCCTGCCAGACTCTTAGTCCCTCTGGCAGGGGCCTGGCTCTGGTGCTGTTGGGTGCTGGGACTTGTATGTATATATGTATATATTATCTGGGATCTTCTGGCCACAGCCTGCATGGGCCCTGGTTGCTGTGGCTTTTCTGTAAATAAACTCCCATGATGCCTTTGCTTGGAGTCTGTGAGCTGTCTGATGCTGCCCCCACCCCCCCACCCCTTGCCCCACTTCCCCAACTAAAGGTCGGGGGGGGGGGGTCTCTGGCTGCGTCTCAGTGGGGATTTGCCTTTCCATGGAGTTCACATCTTTTTAAAAATTTTTTTAACATTTATTCATTTTTGAGAGACAGAGAGAAACAGAGCGCGAATGGGGGAGAGGCAGAGAGAGAGGGGGACACAGAGTCCGAAGCAGGCTGCAGGCTCCGAGCTGTCAGCACAGAGCCCGACACGGGGCTCGAACCCACGGACTGTGAGATCATGACCTGAGCCAAAGTCAGGTGCTTAACCAACTGAGCCACCCAGGAGCCCCCATAGAGTTCACCTCTTAACCAGAGGAGGGTGACAGCAGGGCTGTGGATGAATTAGACTACTTTTGACTGCAATTGACAAAATTTGAGATTCAAATGGCTTAGAGATTAAAGAAAATTTATTAGTTCTTGTGTTTGTTTCTTATAGCTTTCTGTAACAAATGATCACAAGTTAGGTGACTTAAAACAACAGAAATTTATGCTCTGACTGTCCTGGAGGCTAGAGATCTGAAGTTGGTGTCATTGGGCCAAAATCCAGGTGTTGGCAGGGCTGTCCCCTGTCCTGCAGTGGGTGTGTGCTCCAGGGGAGAATTGTCCCTTGTCTGTTCCAGCTCTGGTGGGTACCAGCTTTCCTTGGCTTGTGGCCACACCGCTCCAGTCTCTGCCTCTGTGGTCACATTGCCTTCTCCTCTGTGTGTTTCTGTCAAATCTCCCTCTGCCTCCCAAGTATAAGGATACATGTGATTGCGTTTGGGGTCCGCCCAGATAATCTATCTCATAATCCTTAACTCAAATCCCACCTGAAAAATCTATCCCCCACCTTGTGGGGCACCTTGGTGACTCGGTTGATTAAGCATCTGACTTGAGCTCAGGTCGTGATCTCATGGTTCCTGAGTTTGAGCCTGCATTGGGCTCTCTGCTGTAAGCACAGAGCCCACTTTGGATCCTCTCTCTCTGCCTCTCCCCTGCTCTCTCTCTCTCTCTCAGAAATAAATAAACATTTAAAAAAATCTATTCCACGCCCCCTTGTTTATCATATAAGATAACATTCATAAGATCCAGGGATTAGGATGTAGATAATCTCTTAGGGGACCATTTCTCAGCCTACCACAGTTCTCATAACTAAGAAGTCTATAGGCAGGTTGGGCTTCAGGCAAGGTTTGATGTCACTGAGGACCCAGCTCTTTCCATTTTTCTACTCTGCGGTCCTTGGTATTGTCTTCATCCTAAGGCTTCCAGGAGCTTCTTCACTCACATCCAACACGGGAGGAGGGAATTGTCTTTGTCCCAGCGTTCCAAGTCAAAGTCCTGGGATGCTTTTTGATGAGACCAGCTTGGATCATGTGGCTACCTCTAGGCTGATCACAGTGGCCAGGGGGGTGATGTGTGTTGACAGACCTAGCTTAGGTCATGTGTTTTATCCCTGGAGCCAGATTGGGAGTTATCTTTCCTGGAACCCCATGGATTCCCAAGTGGAGTTTGATGGCTCCTGCACAGGAGTGGTAGCTGCTGGGGAGGCCAATGTTCATGGAAACCCAAATCACCCGAGAGAGTAGAAGTACCTGGGAATGAGCTTGGAGATGTGAGCACACGTGGGGGGACCAGAGCCTCCTCATCCCTCAAAAGGAGGCCGTGGGGCAAAGAAACTATGAGCCAGGGTGGTCCTAGAAGACAAACGTGGGCAGATGGGGAGAACCTCAGACCCATGAAGAAGGTTTTGGGGATGACCTTCTAACATGAGATGGTGTAGGGGCGCCTGGGTGTGGCTCAGTCGGTTAAGCGTCCGACTTCAGCTCAGGTCATGATCTCACAGTTCGTGGG
>NW_026057585.1:93010051-93102195 GCF_023721935.1 Panthera uncia
TTTTATTTTATTTTATTTTATTTTATTTTATTTTATTTTATTTTATTTTATTTTATAGAAAGCATGTGTGAGTGGGGGAGAGGAGCAAAGGGAGAGAGAGACAATCTTAAGGAGGCTCCACGCTCAGCACAGAGTCCCATTGGGGCTTAATCTCATGACCTTGGGATCATGGCCCGAGCCGAAATCAAGAGTCAGATGCTCAACCGACAGAGCCACCCAGGTGCCCCAATCCGTATGATTTTTTTTTTTTTTAAATAAAATAAAGCCTTTACTTTGGAATAATTGTAGATCCACAGAAAATTTTCAGAGATGGTCCAGAGAGTTCCGTGTGCCCCTTTCCCCGTTTCCCCTGCTGTGAACATCTGACATTACCATGGTACAGTTGTCAAAACTAAGACACCAACTTCGGTACATGGCTATTAACTGAACTCCAGATCTTATTCGGATTTCACCAGCTTTCCCACTAATGTCCTTCTGGTCCAGGATCCAGTCCAGGATCTCACGTGGCACATGGTCCTCATGGCTCGTTGGTGTCGTCTGGTCTACACCACTTTCTCCATCTTTCCTTGGTTTCCATGACCTTAACAATTTTTTTTAAATTATTTTTTTTAACTTTTTTTTTTAATGTTTATTTTTGAGACAGAGAGAGACAGAGCATGAATGGGGGAGGGTCAGGGAGAGGGAGACACAGAATCTGAAACAGGCTCCAGGCTCTGAGCTGTCAGCACAGAGCCCAACGCGGGGCTCGAACTCACGGATGGCGAGATCATGACCTGAGCCGAAGTCGGCCACTCAACCGACTGAGCCACCCAGGCGCCCCATCCATGACCTTAATTTTAAGGAGTCCTGGTCAGAATTTTGTCAAACTGTCCCTCTAGTTGGGTTTATCTGATGTTTTTCTTATGACTGGGCAGAAGTTACGGGTTTGAGGGAAGAATACCTCCGAGGCAGAGTGCCCTTCTCGTCACATGATCTCAGGAGGCACATCATGTCCACGTGACTTAGTCCTGGTGATTTAACTTTGACTGTATGGTTAAGCTGGTGCCTGCTAGGCTTTCCCACCGTGAAGTTACTATTTTCCCCCTTTCCTTTTTTTGTTTTTTTTTTTTTTAAGATTTTTAAAATTTAAATTAAAAAATTTTTAAGTTTATTTAGAGAGAGAGTATACAAGCAGGGGGAAGGGGCAGCGGGAGAGAGAGAGAGAATCTCAAGCAGGCTCCACACTGTCGGCGCAGAGCCCAATGCAGGGCTCGAACTCCCGAACCGTGAGATCGTGACCTGAGCCCAAATCAAGAGTCAGACGCTTAACTGACTGAGCCACCCAGGCACCCTGATTTTTATTTTCTCTATTTTAATGTTAATTTATTTTGAGAGAGAGAGTGTGAAAGGGGCAAGGGCAGAGAGAGAGGGAGACAGAGGATCAGAAGCAGGCTCCGTGCTGATAGCAGAGAGCCCAATGTGGGGCCCGAACCCACAAACCGTGAGATCGTGACCTGAGCCTGAAGTTAAATGCTTAACCAACTGAGCCACCCAGGCGCCCTGATTTTATTTTTTTCAGTAATCTCTATACCCAACATGGGACTGGAACCCCAACCCCGAAATTAAGAGCCACACACTCTACGGACTAAGCCAGGCAGGCACCCCTGTTTTCCCTTTCCATACTCTGTTCTTTGGAAGCAAGTGCAACCCACACTCAAGGCATGTTCCCGATTCCTGGTGGATATATCTACATGTATTATTTGGGGTTCTTCTGTAAGGAAGATTTGTTCCTTTTCCCTACTTATGTAATCAGTCATTTATTATAAAGGCATGTACCTATGCTTTTATTCATCTTTCCTTTGAGTTATAATTAAATACTAAGCTATGTATTTTATTGTTCGAATTGTTCCAACTTTGGCCATTGGGAGCTTTTTGGGCTAGGCTCCTGTGTCTGTTTGACACCCCCTTTTCCTTTTGTTTCTCGAGCACTGCCTTACTTCCTGGCACTATGAGATGCTCCGGGATTACCTTGTGTTTACCTGCCTGAGTGCTAGAATCAGCCACTTCTCTAAGGAGTATAGTGTCTTCTATTGGAGAGTGGTATTTAGAAACCAAGATCTGGGCACTGCGTGTGCTCATTGCTATTGAGGTGTCACTGCTTCTAGGCCCTCCCATTGGACAGAGGTAGGAAATCTATCTATCTATCCTCTATCTATCATCTGTCATCTCTCTCTCTCTCTATCATCTATCTATATCATGTGATTTTAAGTAAGACGCTTAATAACTCTAAGGCTCTGTTACCACATCTTCAATATGGGGGTGGTGATAGTAATGCCTATTTCATGGAGTCTCTGTGACTCGACACGGTGCCTGGTCCATAAGAAGTTGCCAAAAATGATGGCTTCTATTGTGTCAGAACTGCATAACCAGAGCGTGGGGGCCTTTGTGAGACGATCAGGCCTCCGTCCTTAAAGATTTAAGGAACTCCAGGAATGGGATTCCTGCATTGAGTAAGGACCAAAGGGCCTCTCTGCTTCTTCCAGTGCTGAATCTGCACTGGGAGAGCCAAGTTGGCACCAGACTGGCAAAGCGGAGGAAACAAATTCTCCTCATTCAACTTGCCCTGGCATATCTGGATTCTGGCTGACACCCAAGTCTGTGCTAGGCTGCTGGGGGCTGGGGTTGGGGGGTGGCGGCTGGCTTTGGGGCCATGCTGCCAGGCAGGGAGGCGAGGGCTGCACAAGACCCCACCAGGCCCACTTCTCTCGTTTGCCACCTACCCAGGAGGTAGATCCAGGCAAGGCATCTAGCCCCTCTCTCCGTGGTATGTGCCTCTGCGTGGTAGGCCTGGCCTCGGTATCTGGCCTTGGCCAAAGACCTCGGGCCCTGCCCCTGCTTGCCGTGGGAGAGGGAGGAAGTTGGGATGGGTCTGGCAGGACAGATGGGGGCGGGCATGTCTGGGGTAGGGGTTTTGGCCCCTGAGGCTGTCTGCTCGGCCAGTGTCCAAGCTGCGTACCTTTGGGAGCCAATCTCAAGGCTTCCCGGAACCCCCTTCCCACCCAGGGGTCCATAAGAAGCCACCCAGGGCTGACCCCTTCTCTACAGTGACCGAGGGGATCCTGCTTTCCTCTGCCACTCCCGATAGATCCCAGGCTCCAAACTACTGTTTCAAAGATTTTATCCTCAAAGGAAACTGTTGAGAATAAAATTTATTCAATTGCTCATTTACAGGGCACGCTGAGGTTTCAGGGTTAACCAGGAGCCAAAGCTTCAGTCCCAGCAGGCACTAACCTTTGGGGCAGCAGCATGAAGGCCCACATCATGGAGATGGCCTCTTGTGTCTTTGTTGATTCTCTTCCCCCTTCTCTCCCTTCCTTTCCTTTCTTTCCTTCCCTTTCCTTTTCCTTCCTTCCTTCCTTCCTTCCTTCCTTCCTTCCTTCCTTCCTCTCTGTCTCTCTGTCTCTCCTTTCCAGTCCCCTTCACTCTCCTCTCTCATCTGTGTCTTCCATGGACGGGGGACAGGGGGCACAGAGGCATCCACTCTCTGTAAGAGATGAGACAGACAAGAGACCGGACACAATGCAGGGGGAGGCTTCCAGACAGACTCAAGAGTTGGTAAAAGTGGGGGCAGCAGGACCTCCCCTAAACTGTCGGCAGGGTACGAACTGACACAATACTTTGGACAATAGTTTGGCTGCATCTGCGAAGGCTGAGTACATGCCTACCCAGTGATCCAGCAAATCCACTCCTTTCTTTGGGTATGTACCCAACAGAAATGTGTACGCGTATGCCCCGAAAGACACGAGCTAGAATGTTCATAGCAGTCCTGTTCATTAATGACCAAAATGTGAGAAATGACCCAAAGGCTCACCAGTGGCAAAAGGGATAAAGTGTGGCCTATTCCCAAGGGAAACCCTGCAGAGTAATGAGAAGAAACCATCTGCAAGTCTGTGCCAGGACATAATCTGGACACAACGCGAGAAAAGCCGGACGCAAAGAGGACTCCTCAGATGGTTGTATTCGCGTAAAGTGCAAAAGCAGGCAGAACTCACTGAGGGTGTAGAGGTCAGGGTGGGGCTGTCCCCCTGGTGCGGGAGGAGTCTGAGGATGCCCCTTACACAGGCTGCTCACTTGGGGGGGACAGCTCATTGAGCTGCACACGTAAGGTCTGTGTCCCTGATGCCTCGGGGTGAAACTTCAACAGAAGGTTTACCCTGGTAGAGAAACCCTGGGGCTCTGGGTGGGCGAAAACAGCAGCAGCCAGCTCTCACAGGAGATCGGGATGGGCTTCCCGGAGGCAGGGCCCTCCAAGCTACATCTTGAGGGCTTCCGTGCAGATGTTCGGAATAGGATACGGCAGAGCAGAGACCCAGGATTTGCCCTCCTCTGGGAACTAGCAGTTTACAAAAGGTCTTTTCCAGTCAGGAAGAAAGAAGGAGTCTGTGGCTCAAGTCCCGGATCTGACCTTGACCTTGGCCTCCTCC
Organism: Panthera uncia; assembly: GCF_023721935.1. NCBI lineage: Eukaryota > Metazoa > Chordata > Mammalia > Carnivora > Felidae > Panthera > Panthera uncia. The sequence continues at coordinate 93,014,515 of NW_026057585.1, forward strand.
TGCTCTGCTTCCAGCTGGGAGGGCCCAAGGACCCTCGCTCCAATATTTGATCTGGGCTTTGATGGAGAGTTGCCTTCCGATTCCGACAGTTTAGCTGTGAGCCAGAACCATCGGGGGGGGGGGGGGGGGGGGCAGGAAAATGACCCTTTTTGCCGAATAAGGAAGTTTGGTAAGAAAAGCCTGTGGGACGTGGAGGTTCATCATGGGGACAGCAGCAGCGACGGGGCCTGTACCTGACACTTTCTGAGCACCGGCTGTGAGCCTGGGACCAGACGCTTTGCCATCAGTGACTCCAAGGATTTCCTCAACCACCTGTTCTGCAGGGCAGTGGGAGGGCGGGAGGAGGCGCTCTGTAAGCTGTGAAGTGCAGGGCCCTTGGACAAGGCCTAGAACCCTTCCATAACCAATCAGCGGGTCGGGCAGCCCCGTGTGCACGGTGGGGGGAGTTTGGGACCGGGGGATGGTGTTGAAACTGAACCCTGAATGATGCCACCGATGGGCCTGTTATTAGAGCAATGAGAGAATGCCAAGTATTTAATGACCACTTAGGCCCTGATATAAGGACTGTATGTCCATCTCCATATTCAGCGGGTATTGTTGAACCCATTTCACAGATTAGAACACGGACATTCAGAGAGAAAGGCAGTGTGTGCGTCCACACACTGGAGCCCCGTACAGGCTTGCCGCCCTGGCCATTTTCCAAGCTCGTTCCAACCCCAGGGCTTTTGCCCAGACCGTTCCCTCTTCCTGGGGCGTTCTCGGTCCCTTCCTCGGGTCTGGCTCCTTCTTGTTGTTCCGGCCGTGACCCAAACGCTACCTCTTCTGGAGAACCTCCCTGATCACTCTCAAATATGTGGCCTCCCCACCTTCCCTCCTGCCACTCTGGGATTTCTCGTTTATTCACTTATTGACTTGCTCATTGTCACCTCCCTGTCGGACCAGGAGCTCTGTGGGGCAGGGACCTTGGCTTTGGCCTCAGGGCGGAATGCAGTGCCTGGCTCAGAGGGGAGGCTCAGCAAATGTTTCTAGAGGGGTCTGAGGGGATTTGAACCCAGCCCCACACGACTCCCGAGTTTGAGCCTTCACGCTCTGCTTCTCGGGTCCCATGCCAGGCCGATGAGCCACATGATGCCAGCGGGGCAGGGGGTGGGCCTGACCGGCCTCAGGCTGTGGGTGAGGCTGCCCCACCTGGGCTGAGGCTGTCCTGGGCACCAGGAGACCAGCTTGGCCACTCTTGGCGCCCTGACCTGGGGTTGAACCTGGGCTCAGCTCTCACTTCCTGTCCTCGAGGGACCCTTCCCCATTCCAGGGTTCCTCTCTCCAGGTCTCAAGTGTCTTCCCCAAACCGTGTATCCGACACTCCTTGGGGGGGGGGGGGGAAGAGCAGAAGGAAAGGGGCTGAGCCACCAGCAGGAGGGACTCTCTGAGACGGTAGAGAACTTCTCGAGTGTGGGAACTGCGACGACTGGGCGGGTAGAGGAGGCGGAGTTATGGAATCTCCTGAGCAGCATGGAGAACAGGATGAACAGTCATCTGCTTGGGCGGGGTGCAGGGGGGTGGACGGGGTGACCTTTGGAAGCCACTCTCAAGCCCCCCCGGCTCATGAGCTGTCCTGAGGGCTGGGGACCTGGTTGGGAAGGAGGGGCGGGGGCAGCTGCTGGGCCTTGTGGGAGAAGATGGAGAAAGAGGCTGACGGGGGCAGAGGCTGGGCCAGCTTTTTCAGACGAGGCCATAAGGATATGGGGGATGCTGAGGTGCTTTCTGGTTTGCAAAGAAGGGTGTGGGGCGCGAGTGCTGGGACTGGAGTCAGGCCAACCTGGCCCTGAGTCCTGCTTTACCACTTACAAGCCACGAGGCTCTAGGCAAGTGACTTCCCCTTTCTGAGAGCCTCAATCCCCTCATCTGGGAAACGGGAATAATAGTGCAGAGCAAAGGAGGGGACGCTTCAAAAGAGGACTTTGCAAAAAAACATTATTCAAAAGGGAGGCGACGTTCGGCCGACTGGGCCAGTGTCGTGATCACAATGGCGCTATTATCGTTCACGGGGCAACCTGTGCACCTGGCGTTGGGTCACTGAATCCTTATACAACAGCCCTGTGTTGTCACCCATTCTAGAGAGGAGACCTCTGAGGCTCAGGGAGGTGACTGGACTTGTCCAAGGTCACATAGCCAGTTGGAACCTGACTCGGGACTGAAATCCCCATCTGATTTCGGTCCAGTATCCTGCAGCCTGTGATTGGCGGAGAAGGCACTTTACAAACTGTAACGCGGTGAATATCCTCATCACCGTTTTCTTTTTTATGGTAATTGCTGTTTGTTACCCGCTTTCCCCTAGTGGACGCAGCGTCCTCCTCAGTCCCGCCACCGGGGGGCAGCAGAGCCCCGGCCTGGGACGAGGGGGTCCCGAGGGCGGTGCCCTGCCTACTCCTCCCGGCAGTTAGGGATGGGCCCACCTGAGGCTCCGCTGTGGGGGTGGGAGGGGAGGTTAGGGACGCGGGGCGGGCAGGGGTCAAGAGAGGGCACAGTCTCCGGAAAGTAGGAGCACGTGCCCAGCCCCGGTCTCAACTCTGAGAGGAAGAGGTCTGACGCGTAAGATGGCGGTTGGTTGTGCCTCCCCCTCCAAGAAGCCCCCAGTGCTGACTCCAGGGCTGGGTCCGGGCCGCCTCCTTCCCTGACAGCGACGCCTCCCGGGCATCAGCTGATCGCAGGGCCCGTCGCGGGCTCCCTGCTCCCGCTGGACAGTCGGCACCTTGAGAGCAGGGCTCTGATGCCTTCAGGGATCCGGGCACAGACGGGGTCACTGTGGGCTGCTTCAGGTTTATTGACTACACGTGTGGAGGTGTGTCCGCGCTGGGTCCAGAGTCCCTTCCCTCTGAGACTGCCCCGAAGGCACTGGAGGGCAGGGGAGGATTCCTCAGACTGAAAGATGCTTACCCCCAAAGGCTCTGGAGACTACCCCCACGGGCCTGTGATGTCCCAGGCTTTATGCCGAGTTCTTGGCTACATAATGGGCCAATAAAAATCCCTACCACCGGGTAGTAAATGTTGTTTGCCACTCCGTCAGCATCAATTTCCTCCTTTAACCCCTGTAACAGCCCTCTGAGCGGGTTCTATTCGTAGCATCCAGACTCTACAAAGGAGGAAAGGAAGGCTCAGAGAGGGGAAGTGACTTGCCTGAGGTCACACAGCAAATGAGAGGCAGAGCTTCTTTGAGCCCCGGCCCACGGGAAGCAGAGCCTACTCCCTGAAGCCCTTTCCTATAACCACCGCCTCCTTCCCAGCTCTGCAGCATTTCCTGGCTCGTGAAGCCTGTGCTTGTCCACCAGCCGCAGTTCTCAAGGCATCTCTGGGGGAGCGATGATGTTGAGACGCCCACAGCCTCTCTCTGCTCCGGGCCGGGCTTCAGCCCCTCTGCCTGGCCCCCCTGATGCCTCTGCCCTCCCTCTGTTTGCTCGTGCCCTGCTTGGGTGTGGGGATAATGCAGTTTGCAGTGGCCCGTCCCCTGATCCTGTTATCCCCTATAAGGCGTGACAAATGCTTCGATTGGCCCTGCCCGCCCCTGCCCCAGTCCCTCGTCTAGACTCCAGGTGAGGTGTTATGCCCCGCTCGGCGGTGGGATGCCTCAGACCTCATCCCTTTGTTTGGTGCCCCTTAAGCTGTGCCCCGTGGCAGAATGGCCCTGACATTCTCCAAAGAAAGAGGACACCAAATGACGTGACATCAACCTTGCTTTAACACCCGTCTACGCCTGCCCCTTTCAGGGTGGGGCGAAACAAGGCGCCGTAGAGGGCAGGTGTGGACGTGCCCTGGGACGCTGTACTGCTTGGCTGAGGTAGCGGCCAGCAGCACTGGTCACTCAAGGCCCTGGGGCACCCTGGACTCGGCCCCCACCACAGCCAGCTCTGACGGCTGGATCCAGTGGCTTTGCGGGCCCGAGGAGGCCGGCCAGAGGGCCTGGGCGGGGGGGTGGGGGGGGTGGCGGCAAATACACGCCGCATGCTGGTGAGGGAGCTGCAGCAGGACAGGGTGCCCACACCCCCTCTCTTTCCCAAACAGGTGCCTCCCTTCTGCGCTCCCCCACTGCGTCTGCAGTCTTCCAGGAAGAGGCCGATATAATCGCTGAGTTGGCTGATGGAGGCTGGTATCACCCTGGCGGCTCTACAGGACGAGCCTGCTGCTTCCAGGGCCCAGAAGGGCCTGCCCAAGAGCCCGGACCTGGCCGGGCTCCCGTTACCCGCCCTGTACTATTGTTCCTGCCGGGCACCTGGCCCTGCCCCTCGCACTCTCCTCCTCTCCCGCCCCACCCTCTGGCCCAAACATCACCTCATGCCCAGACCCAGCCCCTCTCCAGTTCCCCAGACGCCAGCCTTGCTCATCCCTGGGGCAGGATGGGGTGCCAGGACCCCCGGCAGTTGCCCACTCCCCACCTTCCACACACACACCTCAAGCTTCATCAATGCCAGGTGCCCCGGTCTTGGTACAGGTTTGATTTCCAAAACCAGGTGTCTTGGCTGTGTGGCCTCGGGCAAGTCCCTTTACGTCTCTGAGCCTCGATTCCCATGCAAAGTGTCGTGCCCCCTGTGCCGTGCTGTTAAACCATAGAAAGTGCCGGGCAGGGTACCCGGCACGCTGGAGGTGTTCAGGAAATGTGTTTCCGACTCTTCCCCAGCATGACCTGTTCTCCCGGGGCCTGTGGGAAAGAAGGAAGCTGTGGAATCTTCAGCTCGCCCATCTAACAGTAATCAGCATGCAATCATCATGCTCAACATGCAGCCCGAATTGTTCACTTGTGAAATGGGTTCCAGCCTCGAAGCTCTCCCGTCAGCCGGCTCTGGGCTCCTGGCTCCGGGGGCGGCTGGCTCGAGTACCGGGGTCCGGGGCTCTGGGCGGGAACGGGGTCTGAGATGTAGGAGGGGAGTAGGCAACGCCAGGGGGTGGGGGGGCACGGGCTGGAGGGGGGGGGTTGGGATTTGGAAGAATCCGGCCTGCCAAAGGGGGGAGTGGACCAGGCTGCCCTGTGGAGGCCCGGGAAGCCTGGCCCCCCTCTGGGGCAGCTCCAGGGGCGAGCCCCTGGCCCAGAAGCCCGTGCTGGAGGCTTTAGCGCCCACATCCTGGTTCCAGTGGTGGTAGCACATCACCCCTGCTCCAGACAGGGGTCAGTTTTTCTTCTTGCTTGTTTTGGGTTGGGGGCGGGGGGAATGCAGGCAAGCAGTGTGACAGATACCCTCCAGGACTGGCAAAAGGGGCGCTGGGAAGGCAGAGAGGAGAGGGCCTGGGCTTGGGGAGGGCTCGGGAATGACCGGTAAAGAGGGAGGGGCGTGTGAGCGCGGGGTGGATCCACGAGGGAATGAATCGGTGAGTGTGTAAGCGAGTGAATGAGCGAGTGAGTAAGCTAGGGCCCAAGTCGTATTAGCAAACACTTATGCAGCACTCGCTGCCTGCCTGACGTTGTACAAAGCGCTTTACTTGTCTGAACTCAGTCTTCACCGGAACTTGATGATGTAGACAGTATTATTACTTCCGTTTCGTGGAGCAGGGACCCCCACCCCCACCCCAGGCACCCCAGGAGAAGTTAAGTCAGTCGCTCAAAGTCACACAGCTGGTATGCGACTGGGTTGGGACTTGAACCCACGCAGCCTGGCTCGAGTCTCTGGGTACTAAGTGGGTGCCTAGCCCCAGGGCTATACAGGAAGTTGGTAGCTGAGGGGTGGAAAGACGGATTTTGCGTCTGGACCTTGAGGCTTCAGGCTTCACGGCATTCATTCATTCATTCATTCGTTCATTCCAGGTGTCTGCTCGTTACTTGCTCACTCATCCACTCACTGAATGCTGGCCTTGGGAGAAGGAGGGGTGAGATTAGTAAGATTCTGTTCTGCCCTGGCGGAATTTGTCCGTCAGGGCTTGGCTTCAGTGCCACCGCTTCCAGGAAGCCTTCCCTGACTTCCTCTGCGGAGGGCTCACAGGCTCCTGGGCTTCCCTCAGTACTATCTTCCCCTGATGTCTGCTTCCTTCCCTAGCTGGGCGGTGCTTTTGTCTCTGAATTCTTGGCATGCCCCGGGTGCTCAATAAAGGCTCCATGAGCAAAATGTGGCCACTGAGCCTCCTCCTGGGGCCTCCCTGCTCTCTGCCGCCTCCTCTCGTCACTCCAGCCAGGAGGCTCCAGTGTCTGGGTAGAGCCCATGGGGTCCCTGTAACTCCCCAAGGCCTCCCCATCAACTGGCGGCCACTGTCAGCAGGGCTGGGACTCGCCTCTGCCCTGGGAGGGAGGGAACTGGGCCCGCCCTGGCTCAGCGACCCACAGCAGCCTCTTCCTCCGTTGGCTAAATGTTTGTTTTCAAATTCCTGAGGCCTGCGTCACCCCCACCCCTGTCCCTACTGGTCCCTGGCCGGCTGGGCTGCCGTTGCTTCCTTCCTTGCTTGACCAGGGTGGGGTGCTAGGCCAAGTCTCTCCTGCTGCCCGCCAGCTAGGGCCAGAGCCCTGAGTGGGCTGACATCGGTGAGATCAGAGACAGCGCCCTCCCCAGCCCCCCTGCATAGACTCTTTTCTCTGCGGGGAACAGTGGTAAGGGATCTCAGCCATAGCCAGGACTGGTTATCTTCTGGGCGGGGTTGGCTGGGTTGGGGAAGCCCTGAGCTGGGCACTGCCCACCCCCACCCCCCCCCCCCCCCAGCAGGCCTGGTCCCGGCCTGGGAGCCCAGCAGAGGGCAGACCTAAGTCCAACTCACCCCAGCGGGGCGAGTGGGTCTCAAACCGGAACTATTACCCGTGGGAATCACCCGGGACCCGGGCAAACACGCAGCCTCCTGGGCCCCGTCCTCTGAGCCTCCCCAGTGAGTCTGGCGCGGGAGGCCCACACGGCTGGATTTCAGCTGGCTTAGGCAAGCAAACTTGGCCTCTTCCAGCAGATCTAGCACTCAGCTGCCCTGCAACTGGCCTCCTAGAGCTCCACTGTCCAGTTCCGGAGGCACCGGCCACAGGTGCCTATTTAAATTTAAATTAATTGAAATGAAATGAAAGCCGGTTCCTCAGGGGCATTAGCCGCATTTCAGGTGCCCAGCAGCCACTTGTGGCCGGTGGCCATCGCGCGGCCCAGAGCAGATGTGGAACGTTGCCATCCAGCCATCAGTCCGTCCGCAGAACGTTCCCTTGGACAGCACCGTTCTAGAATATCAGCTCCGTGAAGGCAGAGATAACTGCTTTATTCCCGCTGTCCACAGGCTCCAGTTCGGTGCCTAGGACGTAGCTGGGGATCGATAGATACTTTTTCAATTAATTTTCAAGCCCCGCATCTGGCTCTCTGTTATCAGCACAGAGCCCACTTTGGATCCTCTGTCTGTCTGTCTGTCTCTCTCTCCCCCTCCTATGCTGTCTCTTTCAAAAATACGTAAACACTGGGGCGCCTGGGTGGTTAAGCAGCCAGCTTCAGCTCAGGTCGTGATCTCACAGCTCATGAGTTTGAACCCCGCATCGGGCTCTGTGCTGACAGCTCGGAGCCTGGAGCCTGCTTCGGACTCTGTGTCTCCCTCTGTCTCTGCCCCTCCCTGCCTCACATTCTGTCTCTCTCTTCTTCGAAAATAAATAAACATTAAAATTTTTTTTAAATAAATAAACATTAAAAATATATATATTAAAAAAGAAAAAGAGCTTTCTCAACCTCCCAAACTCAGACTCTGGCCCCGTGAAACCGTAACTCCTCATCAACAAACAGTTTTGAACAAATGAGCGGCCTTGGCCAGGTCACTTCCCCTGCTCTGGGCTTTAGCTGTGTCATCTACAAAATGGGTATCATACCAGTTTGTCAAAAGGATCAAACGAGATAAAGTGTGTGCTTAGCACAGGCCCTGGCACACAGTAAGTGCTCATCAAATATTAGCTGTTACTGTGTTATTACCCCATTGGGAAGGGGAAGTCGAGTGTCCCACACCTCCCTGCTTTCTGAACTCTGCATTCAAGTAAACAGAAACAGGGACCACTGTGGGTGTGAATCACATGGGTGTGTTTTGTCTCCAGGGTGTGAGCCACTATTGATCCTTTGTGTCCCCAGCCAGGCTGGTTACCCTGATGACCATGTTTGCGTTTCCCAGAGTTCTTTCACCAAAGGCCTCCCTTGCGATCCTGCAACAGCCCCGAGGTGGGGAGAGGTTAGAAGGGAACCTTATAGACGATGTCAGTGTGCAGATGGGAAGGCTGAGGCCCAAGGTTAACACCGGAAGCCGGTGGCAGAGTCAGGATTCCGAGCAGAAATCTTTCCAAACTACCCTCTGACTGGCACACGGGAGTCATTGGCTGAGCGGATGGATGGATGCTGTTAGGCTGATGAACCTTCCTTTTTAAAATTTTTTTGTTAATGTTTACTGATTTTTGAGAGAGGGAGAGCGCGCGCACGAGCAGGGGAGGGGCAGAGAGAGAGGGAGACACAGAATCAGAAGCGGGAGCCAGGCTCTGAGCTGTCGGCACAGAGCCTGTTGCGGGGCTCGAACTCACGGACCATAAGATCATGACCTAAGAAGAAGTCGGCCACTCAACCGACTGAGCCACCAAGCACCCCACAGGCTGATGAGTTTTTCTTGTTTTTTTTTTTTTTTTTTTTTTTTTTTTTACAGCTGAAGGGACAGGCTCAGAGAGGTTAAGTGAGGAGCTTGGTAAATAGTTATGGAATTGATCACACGGTGCCAGAGGTTAGGGCGAGCTGGCCAGGCGCTCTGAACCCTGTAGTACCTTTAATCCCTGCCCCAAGGGACAGCTGGGACAGTCTTCTTGCACAGGATGGGATGTTATTATGGTGGAGTAGAGAGAGAAGCTAGCTGTTGGCATCGCGAGAGAAGGAAGGAATTTCTTTGGCTTTGGCGTCAGCCTCAGATCCGTGACAGATCTGGAGACGAGGGTGCGGTCTTGCAAAGCTCCGCAACTTTCTAAGCTAGGGACCCTTCTAGAGACACTGTCTCTAAAAGCTGTGGCTGGCCTCCAGTCAGTGGTGAGCTGGTAAATGTTTCAGCACCGGCTGTCTGAAAGGAAGAAACAAAGCAAACCAGCAAACAAAAAAACCACAAAATCTTGGTTTGCGTCAGTTGCCAGTTGCCGTGGTGTAAATACTTACACTTGCAGCTAAGTTCAAAGCGCCAATGAAATCGGGCTTGCAAAATCCATGAGCCTTTAACAGCCCCCTCTCTCTGAGCCAGTAGGAGCTAGGTCTGTGTAACTCAGGCAAGACTCTTCCTCACTCTGTGCCTCAGTTCCCTCATCTGTAAAGTGAGTCATTTCCATGTTCCAGCCCAGAAGTGAGGAGATCAGCAAGGCAAAGGGGACACTTTTGAGCCTCTGGCTGGCTCATGTTGGCGGGGACCCGGAGGGCAGAAAGAAGCATCAGCTGGGGGGACTGGCACCGCACCCCCTTCCCACTCGGGGCTCCTGGGCAGCCCGATCTTCCTCCCTGGCCCCAGGCCCAAGGATTCCAGAGTGGCCCAGTGGAGGTGACCATGTAGCCCCCCCTGTCCCGCCCGGCCCTGTGGACCACTTTCAGAAGTGGGCAGAGGGAGGGCAGAGCAGCCCAGTGGTGATGACAGAGTTTGCTCAAATCTGGAAAGACAGGCTTACCCGCCCCTGTCTGGCTAATCCCCCTCATGTACCCTGGCTTACCTCCTGGCACCATGGAGAGGGGAGAAATTCCCCTCTGTCACCCAGGCAGCTCCTCCTGTTCCTACCTGAGCTCTGGCAGGATCCTGGGCACCCAAAGGGGCACAACTTTGACGAGGGTGTGCCAGGTCACGGGGACGGTCCCACTCCGCATCTCTCCTCTTGCTTGTGGCATCGAAGGCATTTGCAGCCAGGGACTAGTGAGCCTGGAAGTTAAGGGGAGGTGGTCATGTTGAGAAGGGTCCGTTGAGAGGGAAGACTGCATTGCTGAACAGGTGTTCCAGAACTTTCTTTCCGTGAAAAGAGATGAGAACACAATAAAATATTAGGGCAAGACGATGCCTAGTGAAAACGAGCCGTCTGCTATGCTACAAAGACGGGGAAACTGAGGCCAGTGAGGGAAAAGGTCATGTCCACAGTCACACAAGGACTGAGAGGCTGAGCTGGAGCCCAGGCCCGGTCCCTGGATGTTCAGTCTCTCTTCTTTGCTACCCGGTGAGTGGCAGAGGGGCCAGAAGGTGGGGACCCAGTCACAGGCTGTCCTGGAGCGAAAGGGCGACCAGCCAAGGCCTGCCGTTTCCCAGGGGGTGCTGGTGACCGCTCCGGGGAGATCTGTCACCCCCTAGGAAGCAGACCCCCCCCTTCTGGAACACCTAGGGCCTGAGAAGTGCGGTGACTATGAGTCCGGGGTGGGTCGCTCCCCTTCCCGACTTGGGGGCGATGCTGCCCGCGAGCGGGGAGCTAGGCCTGCCCGACTCTGCTCCCATTTTCTCCCTGATGCCTTGGGCCAGTCACAGTCCCTCCTGGCACCAGCCTCTCTGGCTGCAAAATGGGAGGTTTGGACCAGATCACCGGTTGACAACTCAGCTGCAGAATTATTTTCAAATGCCTGGTACAGAAAATGGACACATGAAGGGGCAGGTCTGGGAGAAGCTGGCGCTTAGGAAGGAAAACAGGAGGGTCGAGGATTTGGATTCCCTGGAACGGACCCTCAGACCTCCCTGGGCAGAATTCCTGCATGGGACCACAGAACCCACGGGGAGCTTCATCCGCAGGGTGGGGTGGGATCCCAGGAGCCTGGGTCATACCCTGAGGGAGGAAGTCAGGTGCTCGTCCAGTCTCCCGGAAACCTGGAGAGAAAGAGATAGAGAGAGATAGAGACGTCAAGAGATAGAAAGACAAAGACAGAGAGATAGAGACAGACAGAGAAGTCAAGAGATAGAAAGACAAAGGGGGAGAAAGGGCAAACCAAAAAAAAAAAAAAAAAAAAACAGAAAAGGAGGCACACAAAAAAAGAGAAATACTTGAGAATGAAATGGAGGGAGAAGGAGAGGGAGAGAGGGAGAGGGGGAGAAGGAGAGACACATGTTTCCACTCAAAGTTCTTGTTTAAAATAAAACCGAACCAACAATCTCAGCGGCTGACGGTTGGCCGGAGCCCAGGCCCCAGGCAGAGTGTGACCACGGGCCTCCTGGCCCCCTGCCTGGAACTCAAATAATGACTGCCTGGGGCCTGATCTCAGCCACCTCCGACAGAGCCTTGTCCCCAGACAGTGGTTCAGGCCTGAGGGTCCCAGGAGAGGCCCCAGAGCCGGAAGAGCCCCCAAGGCCTCTCTCAGATACCACCGAGGGGGATGCCTCTGCCAGAGCGTTTTGGCCATTCCAGGCGGGGAGCAACCAGCCACCAGGAGGCCTGGGGCTGAGGGCCAGAGGGAAGCCTGAGAGGGAACAAGCTCAGATTTTAACCTGGGGCCCGGTCAGCAGGGGTCCAGCACCACCCAGATGCTCAGGGTCTCTCCACCCCTCCTCTCAGTGCCTGTGGCCCCAGGCCCAGGGCACTAGGCTGGGAGTGAGCCATGTGCCATGGGCATTCTGGAGGGCCTTCTGGAAGGAAGAGTAGGCAGGTGGGTGAGTCTAGGGCCTTGTCTCCCAGTACACCTGGCCAGGCTTGCCCAGAGCCCCCTGTCTCTCTCTCTCTCTCTCTCTCTCTCTCACACACACACACACACACACACGTATATTATGCACTCAGAGCCAAGACTTGATCTGGCCTAAACCCCATGTACCTGGGCAAGAATAAAAGTACTTTAATAGCAGCTTGTATTTGTAGGGCACCTGCTGGGCCCTGGGCCCTTCCAAGCCCTGAATGCATCGTCTTAGTGAATCCTCAGGCCCCACAAGGCCTGGAGCCATTATAATGCTCTCTTTACAGATCGTGAAACTCAGGCTCAGGGGAGTTAATACACTTACCCAAGCGTCACCAGTAAGACGCGGGATTTGAACCGAGGTTTGCTCACCTATGCAGTCCCATGCCCTGAGGTAGGAGGAACTTCTGGGGTGTGGGGCCAATCCCCCCGCATCCCAGGGCCCACGGAGGGGGCACAGTCCACACCCTCAGGCCCAGACTCCTGTCCCTTCCGGAGCTGAGAGAGGCAGGTCTGAGAACAGCTGATCCCCTGGGTTTTGTTCTTGGCACAAAGGAGTCCGGATCCAGGCTTAGTGGTGAATGGCGAGGGGCCCGAGGGGCCCACAGCCCCCTCCCGCGGGCCGGCCTGGCAGGCTCTGCGCCTGCCGCTTCCCCAGAGCCCCTGAGCCCTCAGCTTCCTATTCAGAACCCCGGCTCAGTCCCGACAGGAGTATCAAAGGCCGGCAGATCTAGGGGGATTACAGGAGGCAGTGGGAGGCTGGGGGAGCTGGGCTGGAGGCAGCCCCAGGGGCTCCCTACTATGTGTTGGGCACTTCCTGGTCTTGGGTACTCCTCACGGCCACAGGCAATGTGGGTGACGACGGGAAAAGGAAGGCTAGAGAAGGGAAGGGACTGGTCCAAGGTCACACAGCAAGGCCGAGGCAGAACCAGGGTGTGAATCCAGGTAACCTGGCTCCCAGTCAGGGCTTTCTTCATGAAACAAGGCTCCTCTGTGCCCAAGACACCCCTGTCCCGTGGCCTCTTCCAAAGACAGAGAAAGGGACAACGGCAGACAGAGAGGACAACGAAACCCTGGCTGGCAGGGGCAGACACAGGAGAGAGAGGGTGTCCTGTGGGAAGCCCCTTCCCCTGACCACCCGAGGGGGGCACTGGGGGCCCTGGGCCAGTGAGAGCAGTGGGGTCTGGGGACTCAGACTTGCCCAGGAGAGAAGGGAATGGGGGTCTCGCTAGTGAGGGCTCTGGGTGGGAGTAGAGGGTTAGGGGGAACAGTACACTGGGCCGTTGGTCCCGAGAGTGTGGCCCTACTGTGTGGCCTCAGGGAGGAACAAATCCCTTTCTGGGCCTCAGTCTCTCTCTAGGCCCCCAGACTCAGAAGACCTCCCTCGTTCTGTCATGGGGACGCAGGCTTGGTAACTGAGGGTCCTTTCCCTGAATCCTTGCAGTGGGGCTGGCTGGTGCTAAGCTCTGGACCGGCATTCTTTCCACCAGTCCCCCTGGCAATGCCATCAGGAGGCTGCCGCTATGTCTCCCCCACCTGACAGATGAGGAAACTGAGGCTCAGAGAGGCCTTGTCCAAGGTCATCCGGCTTGTAAAGATTTCAGAGCCTCGCGACCTTACTCCCACCCTCTCTCCTCAGGATGCCAGGCCCTGGCTGTGGGCTGGGCCCCCAGCGTGTGGTCCCCTCCCTCCTGGTGCCAAGGTGGCAGGGGAAGGTGCCCACCTGCCTCCCCACCCCAGCTGCAGGCGTGGAGCCACGGCACCCCCGGGGAATGCCGCTGCATTCCTGTGGTGGGGGTGTGGCCGCCCCGGGTGCTGTTTGCCCCAGGCTGGTGCCCGTTGCTAAGCAAGCCCCAGCTCCAGGCGCTGAGTCAGCAGGCCGGGCAGCCCTGTCCCTCCCAGCGAATCACCAGCACGGTGGTGGCTGGAGGGGAGGAGGAAGTTCTACTTCCCTTTGGAGGAGGAGGGGCGGCCTTAGGGTTCACATCTGGGGACACCGGCTAGACATAGTGGGGGGAGTCGGGGTGGAGGTCTGAGGTGTGCCTGGGGGAGGTAAGACACGCCCTTCGAGAAAGTTGGGGAAGTGGGGCTCGGGGCCCCAGTGGGGGTGGGAGGGACTTTAGACTAGAAGGGAGGCAGCGGTGCCGGCCGGCTGCTTCATCCAGGTCCTTATCTCGTATAATAAAAGTGATTCACTATCGATATCCTCCACTGTTCAGATGGGGAAACTGAGGTGCGGCCAGGTCTTTAGTGAATAAAGGGCTCCGACAGGCCTGTGAACCAGACCTGTGCTCAGCACGCCAGGGGCGGGGAGAGACCCTCCAGGCCTGGCTGTATGAGCCTGGGCTAGGCTTTCCCCCTGGGCCTCAGTTTCCCTTCTCTGCTGGCATCAGCCCAGGGCCTCTCCAAGCCCTGAGAAGGAAGAGAAAGTGGAAGGTCCTACAACCTCCTCCTAGATTAGGGATAAGTCACTTCCCCTAGCGGGTCTCACCCTCCGGGCCAGACTTTGATCTGGCGCCTGCCTTCAGATTTCTTTATCTTTATGAGCAGTGCCCCTGGGCACCACCCCACTCGGTCATCTGGTGCAGAAAGGGACAGGTGGAGGGACCGGCACCAGGAGGGGCCGAGGACTCAGAGGGGTCCGGATGCTAACCTCTGCTCCCCTGGGACTTCCTGGTGGGTGGTGGGCACTGGGTGCCAGGATGGGGGAGACAGGGTGGGGCAGGGTGGAGTGTGGGGGTCAGAAAGCTGGGAGTTTCAATGTCTGGTTTTGGTGGTTTTTGATAAGAGAAGGACTGGGAGGTGACAGGGCTGGGGAAAAATGTCCCACCCCCAGCCTGCCTGGCAGCTTTGTCCCACTGTCCTGGAGCCTCTGTCAGTCTTGGGGGGAGGCGACTGGAACAGAAGACAATGGTTTTGGGGGGTTGGGGCTGAAAGGGGCGGTGTCTGTGATACTTCCTTGGAGAGGAGCACCCCCCATCCAGGCTGATGGGGGAAGGCTCTGCCTCTGTCCTGGGACTCTCTCTACTCGGATCAGAGGCATCCACTCTATACCTGGAAAAGCCCCCCCAGTCTGCTGGAGGAGTTCCTGCCCTTTCCCCTGGGGGGTTCACAGTCTGAGGACAGAGGCAGGCAGGGCTGCTAACTTGCAGGACTGTTGAGAGTCCAGCTCCTGTACCTGCTGGGCCTCATCAGGCCAATCTGAAGGTGAGGAAGGCAAGGCAGGGCCCAGAGACACATACCTTCACCCCCACAGGGATCAGCCTAGGGTCAGGGCCTGGCTGGGGAGGGGGGGGGGTCTCTGTCAGACTGGCCCCAAGGCACATTTTCAGGCTGTGACATGAGGTGAATCCCGTACACAAAACAATTATTACTGCTTGCTCCTCTGGGCCTGGCGAGACAGGGAGGCTCTATTACAGGGTTGGAACAGCAGGCAGCCCTCCCACCCCACCCCACGCTGCCTGCCCCCCACATACGCCCAGGCACAGACACACACACACCTGCACACACATGCAGACACACAGTTTAGTTGTAGGAGCAAGTCCCCCTCCCCCCCCCCCCCCAAGCCTTGGTTTCCAGGGCTGTTCTGGGGATCCTAATAGCCAGCATTCCTGGATATGCAGTATCTGCAGAAGCCAGCACCTCCCTCCCCCACCCCATGCCCTTGCACTGGGACAGGATAGACAGACAAGGGCACACACGCATTCCTACACACTCACCTGGGCACTTACCTATGCCCACGCAGCCCTGCTCAGAACCCCCCACGCCCTCTCATGCAGTGTGCCCACACATCCCAGCTGGAAGATCACACCGCGGCTCGTACACGCGGATATGAACTTGGGGGCCAGGGCAGGGTTCCCAGGACCCCAGAGAGAGCTCTCACTATCCACCATCAACAGCATTCCGTTTCTAGGGCGGACCCCAAGTCAGCCCAGCCCCAGGCGAGGTCCGCAGGCTCTTTCCCTGGCACCCAGGGAAATGCCAATTTGGCAGCGGGGACCTAAGTGCCCGAGACATCCGCTGGGACAAACTGTGCACGTCCGTCTACAGACCTTCAAAGCCGCGGTGTTCCGCTCAGCCCAACCCCAAGCAAGTCTGTGGTCTCCCTCCTGCCCTTGTCAGTTGGCAAGTCCCAGGTGCAACCTTCCCCTTCCACAGACGGGGAAACTGAGACCAGAAGGAGGACGGAGTTTTCTAGTTGTGAGACCTTAGGCAGACGTCTGCCAGCCTCAGTTTTCTCGTCTGCCTCCCCTCCAGGGTCGGTGTGAGGACAAACGATGAGGAATGAGAAGCGGTAGCCCGGTGCCTGGCACCGAGATAAAGCTCGCTAACGCCCACTGTGATTATTGTTAATTATTACTGTTATGAGGCCGCCAGGTCAGGTGTAGTGGCTGAAGGCTTTCTGGAGGAGGCGACTTTTAAGGGCGGGGTGATGGGGAGGAGGGGCGGCTCGCCCTCCAGGGGAAGAACCAGCAAACTGTCGGCAGGACGCGCACGGGAGCGCCGGTCGCCCACCGCGCGCCCCCAGAAGCCCCGGTCCCCCGCCGCCGTCCCCGGGGCCGCCTCTGTCTCCATGGCGACGGGGGCTGCCCCTCCCCGGGCTCGACCCCGTTTAGGAGGCGCAGGGGCGGTTTCTCGCAGCGGGGAAGGGGCTGGGCCCCCCGGCCGTAAAGTGCTCGCGGCGACCCTCCAAGGAGGACACCTGCGGGGCGGAAGCGGGGGCGGGCGGGGCGCGAGACGGCGCGGGGTGGCGGCGGCCGCCCCCTTCCCCCCACCCCCAGGCGCCCCCCCGCCGCGGGCCTGCGGGTCGGCGGGGCCCTGTTCCGGGCAGGTGGGAAGCCCGCGCGGCAGAGACCCGAGCCCCCGCCACCTCCCGCCCGCCTGTCCCGCGCGCCGGCGCCTCTGCCCGCCCCCCATTCCCCCCCCTCCCCCCCCCCCCCCCCCCCCTCCACCCCCCCACCCCTCCACCCCCCCACCCCTCTACCCCGCGCCTCTCCCTGGCCACGTGGCCAGCTCCCGCGGGCCTTCTCCGCGCTCTCCCGCCGGCTGGGCCCCGCTCTGCGCATCTCCGAGTTCGTCCCTCAGTAGCGGCGACAGCGGTGGGGGGCGTTGGGGGGGGGTGTAGGGCGGTGGACGGCCCAGGGACTTGCCGGGCGCGGGAGTGGCGGGGGGTGGGTGGGGGGTGGGCTGGGCCCCTCACCTTGGGGCTCAGGTCAGGCCCCTGCTCGGGAGAAGGATAGAGGCCGGGTACTTCTTTCAAATTAGGTACTTATTTCTGAATAGCTCACTGATGCCTAAGGGGCCGACTTCACACAATACACAGGAAGGACCCACAGTCACACAGCCGCCCCTTCGCGCCCCCGGCCCCCAGCAAGGTTCCCAGTTCCTCTGCTCACTCTCTCACACACACTGGCACGAGCACAGGCTCCTCAAGGCAGGGCTGTGTCCAGGTCTCTGGGCCCCTCAGGATTCAGCACAAATGCGTGTCCCAGGTCACAGAGGTGGCGACACAAGTGAGCACGTGTGTCCAGATGCACGCACACCCCCTACGCAGGGCTGGCTGAGGGGCACCTCAGCGGCCCCAGCCAGGGAATATGTGACCGGTGGCAAGCGTGGACAAGTGGCTGTGGCGTGATGGATAGGATGGCAGACGGATGGATGGATGGGCTGATGGACAGACGGACAGACAGGCAGCAGCTGCCGAGAGGTGACTACCTGGCTGGACAAGACTGTCTGGGAAGTGATGGATGGGGCCGGGCCCATGGGGAAAGGAAGGATGGATAGATGGACAGACTGACAGATGAGGGAGACAGATGAGGGGGTGGAGGAAGGCTGGGTGAGGCAGGGGGTGAGTGATGAGAGACCCTGCTGAGAGAGGGGACAGGGTCTTGCTGGGGAGGTTGTGACAGAGATGAGGCATAGGACGGAGTTACTGCCGGGCTGGCTATAGACGGCAGGACAGACAGATGGACTCGTGGATGGGTGGGTGGGTAGATGGGGAGGGGAGTCAGGAAGGAGTGACCAGGGCCTCACCGGGACTGGTTGATGGAAATGGATAGACAGATGGAGGGAGACAGGATAGGGAGGAGGGGCAGGGGTGCCGTGGGATAGGAGCCTCTGTCTGCCCTGCGGTGATCCCTACAGAGACCTGTGTGCCTGGACAGGCGTGTGCGTGCGTGCGTGTGTGTGTGTGTTCGCACACCTAGACACACAAATGAGTCTGGTGCTGAGGCTGTGGTTGTGTTCACAGCACTTCCTAGTGTGTGTGTAGACTGTGAGGGCTCAGACCTGATGCTGGGCGTGGGAATAAGGGCCTGCAGTGTGGGGTTCCTCCCTTCCCTTTGGGGCTGGATGGGATCCTGGGGGGATCATCCCCCGGGAGCACGGCCAGAAGGGGACCAGAGGCAGGGTTCTCAGTGAATTGGGCCTTGTGCTGTCATCCGTGCCTTCAGGAGGGGGAAGGGGCTGGGGTCAGACTTGGAGGTTCTCAGAAAACAAGCAGAACAGCTCCCCTGCCCTCCCTCCCTTCCTCCTCAGAGCCTACACCAGGCCAGCTGCCAAACTGTCAGGATGCGGGAAGGGGGGTGGCGGCACCTGGCAGGTACTGTGCCAGCCCCGGCCCCCAAATATGGTGTCAGTGATAAAAATAATCACAGCTGACATTTACGGAGGACTTGCCATATGCCAGGCACCGTGCCAAGAGTTTTTCACACTTTCATGGCTCCCCCGACAAGGTGGGTATTACAATATTTTTATCCCCACTTGACCAAGGAGAAAACAGAAGCTCCGAGAGGTGAGGCTTCTCATCCAGGGCTCACGATAAGTGTGGCCGTGGGAAGCCAGACGTGTGCCCTCAGCTCCTCACCACCCACGGCACAGAGGACCCTGGTTGTCAGGCTGGATCATCACAACTCACAACAGGGAGGAGACCAGGGTGGAGAAAAGACCAGAGTGATCTCCAAAGGCCATGCTTAGCTGAGTAGCGCTGGGGCCATGGGGCATGTGGGAATCTGGGGGGGAATCCGGGACTCAGAGAAGGCCCCCACCTTCTGCAGCAGTGGGAATCCGCCCCCCTCCCACTAGTCCTGTTGGCCCCTTGACTCCCGGATTCATCCTGGGCCTCTGGCTGTGGCTGAGCCCTGTGGCGTGTGGTAGCTTGTGCCCCCCTTGACACACCTCTGAGAGGAGGGGCCACTGCTCTCCCCATGGTGCACCTGTACCAGTGAGGAATAGTCAGGGAAAGAGAGAAGTAAATGGCCCAGATCACACTGAGGGAGTTCTCTTACCACTGTGGTAGCAAGTATAAATATTAATAAAGGGGGGGGGCCTCATTTGAAATGGAGTTGGCAGGGTGCCTGGGTGACTCAGGCGTCTGACTCTTGATTTCGGCTCAGGTCATGATCTCAGGGTCGCAAGATCAAGCCCCGCGTCAGGCTCTGCCCTGAGCATGCAGCCTGCTTGAGGTTCTCTCTCCCTCTGCCCCTCCCCTGCTCACACACGCACTGTCTCTCCTTCTCTCTCTCTCTTTCTAATTATTAAAAATAAAATAAAATAAATTAAAAAAAATAAAAATAAAATGGAGCCGGGAAGCCCAAAGGGGGAGCCTTTGTGCACTATGACTCTACCTCCCCATGGCAGCCACAGACCCGGACAGGAAGAGATACGCCTTGCAAATGGGCACCACTTTACGCTCCAGCAAGAGGGAAGATTTCCTTTC
The DNA here is from genome assembly GCF_023721935.1 of Panthera uncia. NCBI lineage: Eukaryota > Metazoa > Chordata > Mammalia > Carnivora > Felidae > Panthera > Panthera uncia. The sequence continues at coordinate 93,033,790 of NW_026057585.1, forward strand.
CTGCTCAGCAACTCAGCCAATGAGAAGCCGTCACCACCCTGAACCCTTGATTTCCTCCAGTGGATTTTGTTCAGGACAACCCCTCCCAACTTCCTCCTTTTTCTCGACAAAGTAACATTCCTCTCCTTTGCTTGTTAAGCTTGCCTCTGGCTTGCTTTTCCTGAATTGCGATTCTTTACTATTCCTGAATAAACCCATTTTGCTGGTGAGATAACTGGCTGTTTTATTTTTAAGATTGACAGAAGCCACCACGTGTTTTGCCCATTTGCTCAACAAAGTTCAAAGTTGGGGGGTGGTGAGCCATGAACAAAACAGGCAGCAACCTGGGGGTCCCTACACGGATCTTGCATGCTAATGGGGCAGACAACAGACAATATGTAGAGTGTGGGGCGGGAAAGTGCCATAGAGAAAAATGCAGCAAAGAAAGGAGATAGGGAGTCTAGGTATGGCTTAGGGTGTTGCCATTTTACTAGAATGGTCAGGCAATTGACCACAATGAGCTGAACTTCAAGCAGCCCCCAAGGAGGTGAGGGAGGGAGGGTGGGTGGGAGGGAGAGTGCCAGGCAGAGGGAAGGTAAGTGCAAAGGCCCTGAGGCAGGTCTGCCGTTCTCCATCTTTCAAATTCTCTTGTTGCAAAGGTTGATGAGGCACCTTCCACCCCATCTGACAGCCTTTGGAGGCAGAAGGCCTGGGTTCTAGTCTTCATGCTGTCTCTGGGACCTCCAGCAAGATCCTTCCCCTATGTGGGCCTCAATTTTGTAAAATACAGAGGTTGGACTTTATCTGCCAAGATTCCCTTTCATAGGACATGCTGTGACTAGTTACGCATGGTCCAGGGCTTCTGTGTGTGTGTGTGTGTGCGTGTGTGCGTGTGTGTGTGTGTGTGTGTGTGTGCGTGTGTGTGTGTTGGGGTGGGGGGACAGCAAAGCAAGGGCTTTGGAAGATACTTCTGCCCCTTTAGGCTCCTGACCCTGAGCAAGTGACTCAGACTTTTCTGAACCCCAAAGTTCTCATCTGTAAAATGGGAGTAGCATCCCTGCTTCTCTAGGGAGTGTTTGTGTGCATGAGGTGAGGCTGTGCTGCAAAGTTTAAGCCAGACCCTGGCTCATCACTGGGACTCCACAAGTGAGCCCTGCTTTTACTTTGATGTTTAAGACACCTGGTTAAAAACTGGCACTCAGAGAAGGGAGAAATACCAGTGGCCGGGGGTGGTCAGGGAAGGCTTCCTCGAGTGGAACATCTAAGCTGAGTTTGTTTGGAAGGAGAGAAGGAGGATGTGGCCACAGAGGGACGGGAAAGGCAAGAAAATGAGGGGTGACAACCGGAAGCCAGAGTTGGGAGGGAGGGGCTCTGAATCCAGGCAGGAGGTGGCCCCAAGACACACGGGGAGCCCCCTGCCCTCCCGCTGCTGGCCGCCTCCAGGCTGAGGCCCCGTCCCCCCCGAAGCTCCGCCCCGTATCCAGGCCCTGGGGAGGATTTGCCGGGAACCCACTTCAAAGGGTCCCAGGAAGCTTGAGCAAGCCCCAAAGGAAGCGGCACAGCCTCTAACCCAGCTCTGGGAGTGGGGGAAGCCCCGCAATTATGTGGAGGGTTAGGAGGGGGGAGCTTCCTCCCACGCTGTCGGCCTCCACTCCAAATTTAAGTACCCCTCTCCCAACCTCAACCCGCCTCATCGGGGCAGGGGAGCTCAGCAAAACTTCTGCTCAGGCAAGTTCACCCCAAAAACCTCACCTGAAAAGCTGAACGTGGAGTCCACCTGTGGCTGCAATCGGGGAGTGTGTTATTTCGGGGGTGGGTGGGCGATGTGTGTGCAACCCACAAGCATTTACTGACCGCCTACTGCATCCCGGGCTCCACTGGGCATGACAAGGTGGAATAAACCGGCCTCTGTCCCTCAAGGAGCTCCCTGCCTGAAGGGGAGGGCAGGTGAGGAAGTAATTATAACAGTGTGAGAGCTGAGGTTTGTTCCAGGGTGAAACAATTTGGCCTGGGGGAGCCCAGCGGCTTTTCAGAAGTAACTTTTGATTGGGAAGGTAACAGCTAAGATTCAGTGCACGCCCACTGTGTGCCAGATACTGTGCTAAGAGCTTTACAGACGTATTCTCAACTAATCCCGCAACAGTACCAGAGGGAGGAAGCCATTAGTATTGTGCCCATTTTACAGATAAGGCAGCTGAGGGTATAAGGCTTGGCTAAGGCCAGGCGGTCGGTTAAGCGGCAGAATCCAGGTCATTGGGTTATTTGCCCAAATCTGTCTCAGCGCCTGTAGACCAGGCACTCCCCTGCACTTGGGGCTCCAGTGTTCCTTCTCCTGAGTTGCTCCAAAGTAAGTCTTAAAGAAGGAGTAGGGATCCTGGAGGTAGAAAGAGCACCAGGAACACAGCGGGTGGGGTGGGGGTAGGGGTACAGCTTGGACAAAGGCACGCAGGCTTGAAAACACATGGTGTATTCAGGAAAGAGCAGGGAGACCGGGCTCTGCGGTGAGTTGGACACATTTAATTTTTTCGTTCTACCTCTGCCGTGTCCTAGCTGTGTCACTTTAGACAAGTCAGTTCTCTCTGAGCCTCAGTCTTCACCTGCAAAACTGGCCACGATATTACCTTTTCCTTCCAGGGCTGCTGGGAGGATTAATGAGTTCTCCTGGGTGCAGGTGGCTTGGCACATAGTAGGCCCTCAAGAAATATGAATCAAAACAAATGGAGGGAACTGATTTAGAATGTCACCATCGGGGCACCCGGCTGGCTCAGTCGGTGGAGCATGCGACTCTTGATCTCAGGGTTGTGAGTTCAAGCCCCACCTTGGGTATAGAGCTCAGTTAAAAATAAGATATTAAAAAAAAAAAAAAGTGAATGTCATCATCACATGTGAGCATCTATTGAGTGATTCCTGGTGCAGAGCACTGTTCTAGCTGGTTCCAGGAGGGCAAAGGGCAGCAGTCTCCTTCCTTGCCTTGGAGAGCTTACAGTCAGGTTGGGGAGATGCTTACAGTCTGGTTGGGGAGACGGTTCTGAGTCTGAGAAAGACAAGAGAGGGTTCAACTGGCTGAGGCCAGGGTCCGGGGCGGGGGGGGGGGGGACTGGGTATGGGGGCGCCAGGGGCTGAAGGGAAGGCCGTCCGTCATCAGACGGGCCTTGGAGATGCCTGCAGCAGAGAGCAGGTACATCACTCCAGGCCAGGGAACAGCTCTGGGGGTTCTGTGGAGTTTAGTGCTTCCAGAAGCAGGGGCTGAGGGAGGTACCTGTGAGGGTGTGTGGATCCAGACTGCCTGGGCTAGAATGCCAGCTCCAACTTTTAAAGTTTGTTCCTCTGCAAAATGGGGACAGTAACAGCGCCTACCTTGTGGGGCTATAACAAAAACTAAGGGGGTCAGTGTAGGTCAAGTACCTAGAACTGGGCCTGGCACTTAAGCATTTTATTAAAAAATTTTTTAAATATTTTTTGTGTTTTAAAAATGTTTATTTTTGCGAGACAGAGAGAGAGAGCATGCACACGCAAGCAGGGGAGAGGGGCAGAAGGAGAGAGAGAGAGAATCCCAAGCAGCCTCCGTGCTGTCAGTGGAGAGACCGATGCAGGACTCGATCCCACGACCCTGGGATCATGATCTGAGTTGAAACCAAGAGTCAGGAGCTCAAGCCACCCAGGAGTCCCTAAGCACTTGAGAAGAAGTGTGGGCTACAATGATTTTTTTCTCCTGCTGCTCTCAGGCACAGATCAAAGGTGGGTGGGTGAAGCTATTGTCTCGTGTTTCTCTTTCTCGTCAGCTTGTCCCCAGCCTACAGCCAAGTCCTAGCAAAGGTGGACACCTGAGCAGGCTGGTGGGCTTGAGGTGGGGATGGCAGGTGAGGCCCGCTCAGCCACCCACAGACACACTCAGGCTCAACCTGCCTGTACCCGAAGCCTTGCCTGCTGCAGTGGCACTCAGGCCCGCGGGCTTTTTGGGGCCTTTATGGGGTAATTCTATCTCCATTAGGGCTTATTATGTCACAATAAATACCACTTTTCAGCACAGCTTTGTAAGACCTTTGTAAGACTCACCAAAGGACTTTTCCTTCTCAGCATCCAGTCACGCTGAGCGGGAAGGACTCCGGGAAGGGCGTGTCGCCAGGTGAGTGACTAAAAACCAAGAAGCTTCTCCCACCCCCACCCTCCTGCCAGCGCCCTCACCACCCCTTCCCACAGGCCTCTGTGGGAGCGACACCTGTCCCTGCACTCTCAGTCACCAGCCGGGCCCATACCTCCAGGCACGCAGCCCACAGCCAGCAGGGGCTGCCCTCACCCCTGACACGTGGGGCCACCCGCGTGGGGCCACGCAGGGAAACCTACACATGCCACATAAAGGACCCGCCAACACGACGTAAAGAGACTTCCAGGCACCACACAACCTGCCAATGCCTTCGTTCGCTCATCAGTCCATTCACGGGCAGAGGTTTGCTGAACCCCCGCTATGGGTCAGGTATAAAGACAAATGTCCCCGCACTCTCGGAGCGTACCTTCTAGTGTCGCGTCCAACATACGGAGCCTGCACGGCATGTGACATACCTGTACAGGGAGGGTCTTACATTCAACACACATGAAATCTTACATCCACCACAGCCCAGAGCTGCCAAACGCAACTCGCGAAAGGCTTCTCCCTACGTTTACTGCACACACACACACTTTCTCTCCATGTGCCATGGAGGCCCCACAGGCCCCGCCCAGCACACGCACTGCTTCCTCTGGCCGCACTGCATAGACCCATAGCAACAGCTGGGATTTCACAAGCGTGTTCTGTACCCACGATCTATGCGGTTTACACCCACGTCCTTACTCGATCTCAATAACCCTCTGAAGGAGGTTCGTACATCTTCCCGAGGAGCAGACTGAGGCTCGGAGAAAGGAAATCTCCAGAAACCCCTGGGCTGACTCCACGGCCGGTGTTCTCGACCCTTGCCAAGGAGAGCACACTCACACTCACACACTCGCACGCTCCTCTTACATCCACCCGTGCTTGCTCACACCCATGCTCACACCCCCCCAGCACGTCCACACGCACTCGCGCACACCCTGACACAGCCACGTGCACGCACTCATGCACACCCACACATCCGCACATACTCTCATGCACGCTTGCACGCTCACAGACTCTCAGAACACCAAGACTCTCCTCCTATCATCTTGGTCAAAGGCTTTAATTACGCTACTCCAACACCTGTAATTAACCCTCCTCCTTCTCCAGAGGAGGTGTCTGGACCCGCTTCCCAAGGGCAGGCACCAAGGCCGAGAGGCCAAGATGTCCACATCTGGCAGGGAGGACCCGGGTACCTGAGTAGCCCAGCATGGCCTTTGGGCAGACAGGCCCAGGGGAGTCAAAGAGAGTTCAGAGTGGGGTCAAAGAGAAGGAGGTGGGCAGAGGGGTCTGGAGCCCCTCAGGGAATCATGCCCGCTACCGGTACTCCTCCCCAACTGGCCAAATGGCGATTGGGCAAGAGGCAGCCGTGGGTGGCCCGGCAGGCGGGTCAGAGGACATTTCCCGTTTGTTTCACTAAGGCCAGCCGCTTTAGTCAGAAGCGGAGATGAGCTCACATCTGAGGAGCCTCTGGGTTCCCTGAAGGGGCAGGTGGGAGGCAGTTGCCCTCCAAAGTGTTGAAACAGACCAACTGATTCAGCCACGCCAGGGTTGGGGGATGGGGCGCTCCACAGAGCAGCCTCTTGCCTGCCTGTCCCCTGCATGGGGAGGGACTACGGAGATTCAAATCCTGGCTCTACCACCTTGGAGCTGTGAGACCTTTGGGCGTGTGTGTAAAGCTCTTGGAGCCTCAGTGTCCTCTTCTGTAAAATGGGGTTAATGATACCTACCTCCCAGATGAGAGTTACACGAGATAATGCATGTCTGACTCGTGCCTAGAGGTGGTTGCTCTTACATTAGGGTATTCTTAAAGGCCCCTGAGCAGAGATGCTCTCCTCGACCTCCTTCGAGAGGTCCCAGGAAGAGGGGCATCCAGGTCGACTTCCGAGCTCCCCTCAGAGGCATGCTGCTGAGGAGACAACTGCTTCTTGGCCCCGCTAGCCCATTTGTGCCCCATCGGAAGGGCAAAGAGTGAGAATGCGCGTGCTTTAGGGCCAGCCGTCCCCACGTCTGGGGTCTGGGCCGAGGATCCCGGCCCGGATCTGCAACTGGGGGGGGCCGGGGCGGGGGGAGGGGGGTGGGGGGAGGAGGGCTTCAGGGAGGCCAGAGGGCCCCAAGGTCCTCCCCAAACCCCTTGGGTCTCCCCCGCCTTCTTCCCCGGTGCCAGCCCGGCCCCTTTAAAGACATTCCTGAGGGCGTGGCTTCGGTGACGTCACGCGGGGCATGAATGAACAGGAGCCGGTTCTCACCCAACTTCCATTAAGGACTGGGGCTGGAGGCGAGAAGTTGCGCGCGGGCCGCGGGAGCGAGCAGACGGCGAGGCGGGCGTGCGGGCGTGCGGGAGCCGGGCGCGGAGGACCGGGCCGGGGGCGAGGAGGCGGCATGGAGCGTCTGGCGCCCCGTGCCTGCCTGGCCCTGCTGTGGGCTTGTGTGCTGGCCGCGGCCGCCGCGGCGCAGGGCAAAGAAGGTGAGTGTGCGCGCGGGGCCGCCCGGGTCCGCAGCAGCCCGGGCGGCCCGACCCCGGGAGCCCGAGCCTCCCGGAGCCCCGCGGGGCGACGCGCGCAACTTTGGAAACCGACCTGGCGCCTCCCGGCCCCGGGTGCCGGGGTCGGGAGGGCGCGCGCTGCCTTCGCGACGAATCTGGGACCCCAGCCCGGGTTACCGGGCTTCCGGGGACTGTGGGGTTGCGGCCGGGCGCGCGGGGCTCCGAGGCCGCCGAGAAGGGGCCGCGGTGCCGGCCACGCGGTCGCAGCCCGGGCGGCGCCTTCAGGAACGCGTCCCGACGGGGGCGCGAGGGTCCCCTTGGAGAATGGGGTGTCTGAGAGGGTTTCCGCGGGCTCAGTCTCTTGGTGACCTGTCCTCACTCACCCGCTGGGTCCGATTTTGCCGAGAAGCATTCCTGTGGAGGCCCCTCGTTTTGGGGAGGGGGCTCTTTGGCCGGCTAGGAGCCCCCTGCGGAAGGCCCTGCTCCCTGAGGGCTTCTCCACGCCCCCTTTTGCCTCCAGGCGGGCAGGAGAGTGCAGGGGGAGTTTCGGGCCAACCTGCCCACGCAGAACCACCCTGTCTTCCCAACCGGCATTCCCAGGCTCGGGGGTCAGGTTCGGGGCCACGAGTGCGGACAGGAAGTCCCAAAGTCAAGCGTTCTGAGCTAGGGGTGACTCAGAACGAGGAAATGCGGCAGGTGGGGGCGCGGTCTCTCGAGGTGTGGAGCCGTCACCCCAGGGCCACCGGGGAGTCCGGGCATCCGGGGGTGGGGGACTGAATCACCCACCCCCGCCCCAGCGCTCCCTGAGCGGCGCCGGGTGAGGGGCCCCGCAGACTTTGCCCTGGGCGGGGCAGGTGTGTGGATGGGGGCGTTGCCCCTCAGCTAGGGTCGCAGAGAGGATGGGGACTCCCGTCCTTGGCCCAGGACCTTCCTGTCCACCCAGCCGAGGCCGGCTTCGGTTTTCAACAGTGAGAACACGTTTTTCCCCCGTCGGCCTGGGCAGAGCGAGGCTTCCGCAGGCTCCAGCAGGGGGAAGTGTAGAGGAAACCCCAGGCCTCTGAGAAGGTTCCTTGAGCCTTGCTTTTCTTTTTCTGTCTCCCAGACTGGGGTTGGAGGCTTTGCTTTTCCAAGTTGGGAGGAAAAGAGGCCAGAGCTGGAGCTGGTGGAGGTGGAGTGGGGCAGGGGGTGCATCCTGTCCCAGTTCTTGGATGGGTCCCGGGCTCCTGGTCCCAACTTGCAGGAGTGGGTGGCAGGGATTTCTGTGATCCCCAATACTCACCACCCCACCATCACCCTGCAGCTTTTGGTCCTCCCCCTTCTTGGGGAACTGTGCTTGGAGAGAAGGGGAGAGACAGCTGGAATCCCTATAGGCTTTTCTGGAAGGCTGTCCTGGGGGTGAGGGGATTAGGCAGAACCGACACTACCCCGAGCTGCCAAGCTGTGCCTGGAGTCGTCTGGTGCTTGGGCCCCATATTGCCCCCTCCCCAGCCTAGATGACTAGCCACCCCCTCCATGGGATTGAGGAGGAAAAGGGTGTGGGCTGGAGGGTCCTGGGATGGGGGAGCGTTTTTGCTTAGGCTCCAACAGCCCCTGTGGACGACTCCCTAGGTGTGCCCACAGTGGTGGTGGTGGAGGGGGGGCGGTGGTGATGGCCCAGCTGGCAGTTGCTAGTGGGTTTTGTTCTTTGGTTTTCAGGCCGAATGCGGTGGATCTGCCTGGGGCAGATGGGAGTGGGGTGGGCAGAGAGAAAGACCACATGCCCCTTCCACCCTTAATCTAGAAGACCGCTGCTCACATCCCTTCTCCTTTCTCGCCCCCTCCTTGTGGGCAGAGGGGCCGGGATGTATTTGGAGTCCCAGATGGAACCTGTTAGATTCTCAGCAGCCACTGAATCTGTCCTCCTTTTGCAAATGGGGAAACTGAGGGAGGCCCAAGCTGAGCCCTTGCCAGCCAGGGCCCTCTGCACAGAGAGGGTCACATCTGAGCATCTGGCTTTTTGAGCTGCTAGAGCCCAGGGCCCCTCGTGTTGTGGTTTCACGGCCGATTTTCCGAGGAAGCAGAGTCTCTGGGCACAGATGCAGTGGTGCCGATGAGGTGGCTGATGGGAAGGGGGCTGGAGAGTGCCCAGGGGCCCTGGAAAGTCCTTGGCTCGCTTCTGTGATAGCCCAGCTTGCCCTCTGTCCTCTGCCCTTTTTTCTTTTTTCCCCACAGAGGCCCTGCCCTCCCCCTTTTCTTTAGGAATTAGCTAGTTTTGGTGAACGAGGGATGCAGGGAGCAGGGGGGTACCTCCAGGTAGTGCTGTGTTTGGGTAAAGAAAGCAATATGGACCCCTAAGGATGACGTCTGTCATGGAACTGGAGACAGAGAAGGGGTGGGGTGAGGGACCGAGGGCTCATGGATGGGCCCTGCCTAACCAGGGCCTCTCAGTGAAGGCTCCAGGGGCGGCCAAAAGGCTCCCAGGCTCCCACCCCTTCCAGGGAACCAGAGCCCTCAGTCCCTGGAAGAGCTTAGGGAGAGAGAGAGAGAGAGCCGCACCCTGGCTCCTGTTCCTGTTCCTGGTGATCGGTTCTAGGGAATTTCCTGGGAGGGGGCTATGGCTGGAAGCCCCCAGGGGAGGCCTCCTTCCTGTGTGAAGGCTTCTTTTCTTCTCAGATTGAGCCCCGTGATACTTCTAGAGCCAGGCCTGGGGCTGGAAGGGGAGTGCACTCTGGGAGGGGTGGTGGGGTTCCCTCTGTGCCAGGTTAACCCTTCAGAGCCTGAGAGCTATGAGCCCCCTCCCTCGGGGGCATGGACTGCAGCTTCCTACCTGTCTGAGGAGGAGGGGATCTGCAGAACTAGGCGGGGGGCACTCACTGGGGTCCTCCTACCCACCCAGCTGGAGCCAGGAACCCCCAGATCCCTTCCTTTGTAGCCAGAACATTCCATCTGCCGGTGGGGTTAGTGAGTTTTCCAAGCCTGGGCCCTGGGCATGTCCGAACAAATCCGTGCCCCTACCCCACCCCCTCCAGCCACCCTCCTCTATCCCCATAGCCTTGGGACAGGTGCCACATCGGATTTCCTCCTGCCGGTCTGGGCTGCCGGGCCCTTCCTAGAGAGATTTGGCTCGGGTCAGCGGCGGGTGGTGGTGCCTCCCACCAGGGGAGCAAGGCGTTCAGACCCCAGGAGAGGATTTCCAAGACCCTCTCTGTCCCCCTCACTCTGTACCCATCCGTGAATCAGGCCATGTCTGTCCCCCGCCTGCCCGGGCTCCACCCTTAGAGTGATTCTTCCAAGTCCTAGTCTTGAGGAATGCTGCCTCTTGAGGCCATATTCTTCATGCTCCAGGGTCCAGAGGAAGTGTGCTCAGTCCCTTCCCCCTTCCACCTGAGGATTCTTACCCTCCGAATCTGGGGACTTTGCATAGGGCTCCATGCCTGAGTTTCCCCAGCGTCCCTGCCCTCTAGGGAGGGTGGCACCGCCTGGAAGCCACCTGGACTTTACTTGGAAATGAAGGTGGGACCGTGCTGGGGTCTTGGGTCATGGCTGCAGCCACTGAGCCTGGCAGAGAGCCAGAGGTGGACTGACAGGTGCTGCCCAAGGGCAGGGCCAGATCTAGGGAAGCCCCTGGCAGTGTGTCCCTCCCCCGGGCTCCAGATGGCTCTCTGGGGACAGCATGGTCCTGGCACCTGATCCCTCTTGGGTCTGGAAGTCCCCTCTAAAGGTTTCCATCTCTGTCCCACCAAGCACCCCTGGTAGGGCAGTAGCCAGGGGTCAGAAAGACATGGCAGGCGGACCACTTTCCCAGGGAGGGGACCTTGCCAGCTGTGTGTATCTTGGGCCTCTCCTAGAGGCCCCTATGGGTTCAGAGCTTTATCCTGCCTGCTCTGTGGCTTTTGTGGTGGGGAGATCAGTTTCCAGACACCCCCGCCATCAGTCCCCCCTCTCCTCCCTGGAGCTGTTCCCACCTGTTAACAGCCCTCCCTTCTTGGAGTGCCAGGAGACGTGTGTGTACATATGTGTGCCGCGTATGTGTGCGACGTGGCCTGGGTGGGGTTGGGGATGTTTTGTGCTGGGGGTGGGGGGGAGATGTGGCAGGAGCAGACATGGGCGCTCCCCAGGCCCACATGCCTGCTGAGGGGCCTTGTTTCAGGAAGCAGACGGGGCGGCGTGGCGTCACTTAACGAACGGTCCTGCCCGCCCCAGCTCTCTGCCCAGCTGCTGTCCCCCTGCTGGGCTGAGCTCTGTCCTGCTCTGCCCAGCTGGGGGCAGACCAGAGGGGGGTGGTGTGGTTGGAGCTGGGGCCTGGGAGACAGGGGGCCTAGTCCTCACCCATCCTGTTGCGTAACTTTGACCGGGTCCCGTCCCTTTCCCAGGTCCCTACTTCCCTGTCTGTCGAGGGACAGGTCTTTGGGATATAGTGACCTTGTATAGTGGGGTCTCTTTCTGAGAGCTGAGGAAGCTGTCAAGGCTCCTGGGGGGCTCTCAGCTTTCCCACCATGGCCTGAGCCCTGGAGATGCCCCCGAGCTAACTGGCCCTCCTTCCCATCTCTTCCAGTTGTACTATTGGACTTTGCCGCCGCTAAAGGGGAACTTGGCTGGCTCACGCACCCATATGGCAAAGGGGTAAGCCTTCAAAGTCAAGTAGGGGCATGGGGATGGGGAAACTGAGACCCAGTGAGGATGGGGTCAGCCTAGATCAAATAGCTCAGCCAGAGATCAAACTCAGGGTCCCGCTTCCCACACCAGGCTCTGCCATCCAGGCTGGGTAGGCTGGGGGTTGGAAGGTAGGGGAGGGACCTGAGAGGCAGAAAGGACTGGGGAGACAGCTGAAGGCCCTCCCAGAGCAGGGGCCCTCGGATGACCCAGTGGGCCAAAGCTCAGAGGACCCCCACCTAGTTTCCTCTACCTACCTCTTGGGAGGGTAAGGGTTGAAGGTTCCCTATCTTCAAGGTCCCAGCCCAGAAGGTGAGAGGTAAGGGAGAGAGAGGGAACAGTGGCTCCCAGGTCCCATAGCCCAGGAAACTGGATCTATTCCTTCCTGCTGGGCCTCTCTCCCTTCTCCACCGGCTGTTACTTCCCCTTCCTGCTAGGGGCTGATTTGTTTTGCCTCATCCCCACCCAAGTTTCCTCCCCTCTGTCCTGCCCTACTGTGACCAGGATTGGTGGACAAGACACTGGGATCCTTTTCCCAGCCTTGTGTGATTTTGGGGAAGATACTGCTGCTCTCTGGGCCTCAGTTTCCCCTCTGTGTAATGGGCACTTGCTGAGTTTGTCCGGGGGCCCTGAGCCAGGGAGAAGTATGTTTCTTGTGGGGGGGGGCGGGTGCAGTTCCCACTGCTGGCCAGCTCTGCGTGAGTCAGGTGCCTATCCCTGGCCACCTTAGCCCTGTGCAGGCCTGAGATGTAGCTGTGTAGATTTCCAGGATCCTAGAATGTCTAGCTGGGGGGAAATACAGATCACCTAATCCAACCCAGTCATGATACAGCGTGGGAACCTGAGGCCCGAGGGCATTCGAGAGGGGCCTTGGGCAGCGTCATATAGTGTAGTCCAGGCCTCTTTCCCCAGCCCCTCTGCTTTTATTCATTCATTCACTTGTTCGTTCAACAGATATTTTCCTGAGCACCTACTCTGTTCCAGGTAGGCCCTGGGGTTGCATAAAAGAATTAGATGCAGTCCTTGCCCCAACGAACTCCAGAGTCTAGTCTGGGAGCCAGATGTAGGTATCAGCACGTAGGTTCCAAACGCTGTGATTAAGGGGGTATGGAGACTGAGAGGCAGAGGGGGCACATGGCTCAACCTGAACAGTGGGGCATCATCCTTTGTTTTTGACTTAACCCTTTCCCCTGCCACTCACACCTGTACACACACACACAGTAGATGATGATGATGATGATGATGATGGTGACACTGGCTGCCAGTGTGACAGTGCACTTCTTACCCACACCAGACAACGTGCTTGGCATTTCGTAGACACTCTGTCATCTATCCTCATAGCAATTCTGCGAGGCAGACCTTGTCTCCCTCCTACAGATGCAGACTTGGAGGCTCAGAGAGCTTAAGTGATCCACCTGAGGTCACATGGGATCCCCCAGACCCCACCCCCGGCTCCCAGTCCATATAGAGGGACAGGCCGCAGCTCAGCCACTTTGCAGCCTGTGAGGACGAACTTGAAGCACCTCTCTGGGCTGCAGTTTCCCACCCCTATAGCGAGAACTATAAAACAGCATCCCGATGCCCCGCTCTGCCTCCTGGGCATTGCCTCTGGGCCTCAGTCTCTCCTCGGGCGCCTGCCCACACTAACCTGTCGCCCCCACCCCCCGCCCCCCTGCGCAGTGGGACCTGATGCAGAACATCATGGACGACATGCCCATCTACATGTACTCTGTGTGCAACGTGGTGGCCGGCGACCAGGACAACTGGCTCCGCACCAACTGGGTGTACCGCGGCGAGGCCGAGCGCATCTTCATCGAGCTCAAGTTCACCGTGCGTGACTGCAACAGCTTCCCGGGGGGCGCCAGCTCCTGCAAGGAGACTTTCAACCTCTACTACGCCGAGTCGGATGTGGACTATGGCACCAACTTCCAGAAGCGCCAGTTCACCAAGATTGACACCATTGCGCCCGACGAGATCACGGTCAGCAGCGACTTCGAGGCCCGCCACGTGAAGCTGAATGTGGAGGAACGCTCCGTGGGCCCGCTCAGCCGCAAGGGCTTCTACCTGGCCTTCCAGGACATTGGCGCCTGCGTGGCGCTGCTCTCCGTCCGCGTCTATTACAAGAAGTGCCCCGAGCTGCTGCAGGGCCTGGCCCGCTTCCCCGAGACCATCGCGGGCTCCGACGCACCCTCCCTGGCCACCGTGGCTGGCACCTGCGTGGACCATGCCGTGGTGCCACCGGGGGGCGAAGAGCCCCGCATGCACTGCGCGGTGGATGGCGAGTGGCTGGTGCCCATCGGTCAGTGCCTGTGCCGGGAGGGCTACGAGAAGGTGGAGGACGCCTGCCAGGGTGAGTGACGGTACAGGGGTGGCAGGAAAAGGGGCTGCTGGGGTGGGGGCTGTGGTCCTGGCTTCTAGTGTCGGCTCTGGAACTGTGAGATCCTGGTAAGGTCATCCCCACTCGGACTCTGACCTGCGGAGGGGTCTGTTAGTGGAAATCACAAGAGCCTTCCCGGTCTTCGGTTTCCTTATTTATGGTTGGGTTCACTCATTCACTGAGAAGGGACACACTGAAAAACAGGAGACTATGGAAGGTTAGGAGCAAGGATTCGAGGACAAGAATGCCTGGGTTCAAATCCCAGCTCTACGTTTAGCTGTGTGACTTTAAGTCAGCTTCTTAACCTCTCTGTGCCTGGTTTCCTCATCTGTAAAGCAGAGACAAACATAGTGCCCACCTTGTAGGGTGCTTATGATAATCTAATGACTTAATGCTCGTAAAGCGCTTAGGTCAGTGCCTGACACATAAGTGCTTTTAAGTGTGGTTGTTATTTTTGATTCATCCCACAAGTATAATTTAAATATCTACTATATACCAGCGCTGTGGACCCATGATACAGTCTCTGGAGCTCGTTCCATCCCTGTTAACTCACCGCATGACCTTAGGCAAGTCACTTAACCTGTCTGGGTCTCAGGCCGCTCTCTTGTACACGGGGTGAGGGAACTGGACCCAGGATTCCGTCCCCTGGCTGCACCTGAACCACCTGGGGAGTTTTGGGAAAATGTGTGCCTTGAGGTAAGAGTGGAAGGGAAGTGTGAGATCTGACGTTCCCCAGGGCCACGGTCCCAGGTTCTCCTGATGAATCTTCTACTGCTGACAAACGGAACCCAGAAAGGGGCCAATTATACTGGACTCTGTCTGGGAACGGGGCCTGGGCATTTGTGAGCTCACATCAGGAGGCCGTGGCTTGGCATGGCCAGGGCCTGTGACAGCGGAAATCTCTACAGCAACGTGGAATTTTTTTCAATGGGTGACTTTTTCTAGAAATGGCTGTGGGGCAGGGCATTTGTGGAATGCAGGCCAACCTTTGGAAGGCCAGCTCATCCTCTCTCTCTGGGAATTTCTTTGCCGAGATAAGCGGGGTGTTGAGAAATTGGGGTTTAGCGCCTGTAGTTCTACGTACCCACTGGGTGATCTTGGGTAAATGTCTCTTCATCTCTGGCCCAAAATAGGAAGGCTTTTTACTTGTCTTTTTAGCTACAGATCCTGCAACACACGAAGTAGGGTGAAATGTCGGAGGAGACTGAAGCCTTTTCTGATCGGCTCCATTTGCCTCTTAAAGCCTCAGAACCTTGCTTAACATGCTCTGTAAGCCCCTGGATAAGAAGTTCCCTTTCTGGCCATAAGCCCGTGGTGTAGTCTCTGCTCTGGCCCTTCCTACCACCCCAGTGTCCTCCCAGCTCCCCTCTGCTGTCTGAGTCTCTCTTCCTTAGGCGGCCCCTGCTTTAGGTGACCTCGAGCGCACATTCCCAGTTTCAGACAATGACTGCGGGGTGGGGGGGCCCCCGAGGCAGCCCAGTGGGTCGAGCAGGCTCCTCCCACATGACATCCTCACACAAGAATGCGGGGGTGGGGGGGCGGTGAGGGGCAGCTGAAAACTTTCCACAGGCTGGTGATTCGGGCCCTGCAGAGATAAGTGGACATTGGGGTTGGGGGTGTTCTTTCCAGCAAGGCGGGGGGCAGCCTTCCTTCCCCTGGAGGCGGGGGGTCAGGGTTCTGGCAGGCTTTGTTTGTGAAGAGCTGGACGGGCCCCCGGGTAGGGAGGACTGGTTTCCACGAGCAAATCTTTGACTTTCCTGGTGGATCCTTCTCAACCGTGAGCCGCCCGGAGTCCTGGATTTTCTTCCTTGAGATCCCTCTCCCACAATTAAAATTCCCTTCGGTGTGGTCCAGGGGCCACCGGGTGGCTGGGAACCCCCAGCCTGGCTGCTCTTTATCCCTGCAGATGTTCTCAGCAGCCCCTGACCATGATGCCAGTGGAGAGAAAAACAGTAACTCCTGTAGACAAGTGATCTTCACCGGCAGGTGTGAGCTAGGCGAGCACTTTATCCGAACGCTTTGCTCGATCCGGCCCACCTTGAGGAGGCTGAGGCTCAGAGAGGCAAAGAGACTTGTCTGGAGTCACACGGCTAAGGCGTGTGGTCGTATCAGGATTTGAATCCAGGTGATGCTGCAGCTCCGGGGCCGGAGGATGGGCCGGGAAATGGGGCGGGAAGTGACCAGTTCCTTTGGAATCCCTGACTCAGCTCCTGGCCAGGAGACAAGCTCTCTGGGTAGTCCCTGGATGGCGGGTCCTGGCGCAGGAGGGAGGGTGATCGGGGGCTGTTACTAAGCACACTGAAGGAGAAACAGAGGCAGGTGCAGGGCCCGCCCTCCCTGCCTGGCCCTCCACAGCGCCGTGGACCCAGATTCTCCCACTGGGGCTTTTACTGATGACAGATGGAGTCCAGAGAGGGGTGTGGGTTCCCTGAGGTCACTGAGCACCTGGCCCAGGTCATCTTCAGAGCTCGCTTCTTTTCAGGGTTCCTTCCCCAGGAAGCTTGGCACTCAGGAAAGAGTTAAATGGACAACGGCAGGGAGGCACCTCCCAGGTGCTGTGATCGGACAGGTGGGCACACTGCCCGGAGAGCTTTCTGAGCTATGTCAGGAATGAGCCAGCTTCACTCCGGTCCCCAGCCCTGCCCGGGGTGGGGGTGGGGGGGGACAGCGGAGTCGCTCAGGCTGACCATCATCTCCCCCGGGGCGGCTTTGTCTCTCCTTCCTGTGCTGGCATCGGCAGCTGAGCTGCCGGGGCCCTGCCTGGCGCCTTGGCCGTGGGCACTGCCGGCCAGGTGAGCAGGTGGCCAGCGGCCTTGGCCAAAGGCTCAGCCTAGCAGCTGGGAGGCCAGAACTGGAGGTGGGCACCGTGAGGAATTCCTTCTTTGGAGGCTCCTGCTCCTTCAAGGGGCCCGGCCCCCTGGGGATGTCTCCTGTCTAGTTTCCCTGTCACCCGGTTCGTAGGGACACCCGAGTCCGGGCACCAGGCTGAGCATTTCACGTGGTTTCCTTCAGTCTTCACAAGCCCAGAAAGGCTGAGGACTTTAGCTCCATTTTATAGATGAGGAAACTGAGGCCCAAAGAAAGGAGACAGTGACTAGTGACCAAAAGAGCTGGCAGCTGGCATGAGGAGGGCAGTGTACTGTGCCCAGCTCGCTGCCCCTGGCATGTATCCTACCCATAAACGATATGAACTTGGCAAGTCCCCTCTGGGCCTCATTCTCCCCATCTGTAAAATGGGTGGGTTGGACCCCTGCCGATCTAGTGATCAGAGTCCACCTCCTGTGACTTTCTACTGAAAGCCTAAGAACCTGGATTGCTCGGGCAAGCTGTTGACTGGGTGACCTCACCTCGTGCAGCAAGGATCAGGGTCCTAGTGCTGGCGTCCTGAGTGGCCCAGGCCTAGTGGGGGTGGGGGTGGGGGGCCCAAAGTGGAAGGGAAGGCATCCTCTGGGCAGGGGATGGCTCTAGTTACGGTGGTCTTTGGGTAGGGTGGCCCCAGGCTGTGTCAGGGGCTGTTGGCAGAAGCCCTGCTTAGTCAGGACATGACTGATCCTCAGGCTGGCGGCTCTGTGAGCTGTTGACTCTTGGGCACGTCCCCTTCCTGGGGAGTGCCACCGGGCCTGATTTCTGTGGTTTCCTCTGGCCTGCTGGGTGGGAGCCACGGATGGGATGGGATGGCCGCTCCCCACCTCTGTGCCCTGCCTGCCCCGCCCTCAGCTCACACAGGGGGCAAATTCACACCCCGGCAGCTCAGTGGGGTGGCCCCTCCCTCCCTCTCCGGAGGTAAGTGGGTCCCCTGAACGGAAGGAAGGAGGCAGGGAAAGCAAACAGAAGATAAAAGGCTGGTGGTGGGGAGACAGCAGGAGGCGGAGGCTGGCGGTGGGGGGAAGCCAGGCTTATCTCTGGCACGGTGGAGGAATGTGCCTGAAGATAATTCTCCAGGGTGTGTGTGAAAGGGGCAAGGTGCTCGCCACGGGGACATCCCCACATGGGGCTGCCAGAGCCTGCTGGGGAGTGAGAAGCCACCGGGGTCTGGGGCCTGGGGCCGACATTTCCCCCGGACGTTTCCCCTCGTCGGCAGGGTCGATGACTTCTGGGTCACCATTTGCTGCCCGGCAGGGCAGGAGACAAAGTCCACGCGCTTTCCCCCTGAGCCTCGGGGAGGTGACTGGCCCCAGGTGAATTGCCACTATGACCTCTTGACCCCGTGACCTCGCCACTACCAGTTTGGGAGGTGGTTGGGCCTGGGGGGGAGGGGCTCTGCCAGGGGCTAGATTTGCGTCACTCCAGAGGGTGTGTGTCCCTAAGTCACTCCACGCTGCCATCTGAGAGGCGGGCACTGGGAACTGGAAAAACCGGGGTGCCGCTCTGGGCGCAGCCACCGTGCCCCAGTTCCCCTGCTCGGTGGGGCCCGGGCCTGCCAGGCAACCTGCACCAGAGAAGCTCTCCATAGGTGTGCGTGCCAAGGCCGGGCTCTGGCGCCGGGCAGGTGGGCATCCTGGTGCACCATCCCTGCAGGGCCTCCGAGGGCACTGCAACCCTACTCACTTCCGTGGCGAGTGTTTAACGTACACGTCCTAGGCTTTGCCATCTTCGCGCGTTCATTTGCTCATTCGCCTATATCCATCCGGTCAACAGACGTTAGCTGAACACCTACTGCGTGCCAGACCCGGGGCCGGGCCATGGGACGCCTAGAAATGGGACTCTGTACCTGGTCTCCAGGAGCTGCCGGTCTCAGAGAAGATCCTCATGTGAGCAGAAATCATTTCAAATGGAGCACGAAAGCCAGGCCGTGCATTCCCCTGAAGCAGAAACAGTGTTTATCTCTCTCACTATCGTATCCCAGATTGTGCCAGACACGTAGGAAGTGCCCAACTTCTATTTGGTAAACAGAAGATTGAGTAATAGATGCCCTAATGGGGCAGAAGAGGGCCAGAAGTTGGGCAGTCCGGGACGGCTGTGGAGGGGCGCTCAAGCTGGGTATGGAGGGATGCATAGGAGTTCCCCGGTTGGCTAAGGGACCATGGCTGTTTGTGTATGTGCGAACACCCGGTGCGTGACCCCGTCCCCACTTGCGTGTCCAGAATGCCAGGAAATCTAACCAAGTCAGAAAGACGCGGGGGCTTGTTGGTTGGTGTCCTCCATGCAGATTCTGGGGCGCCCCCAAGCACGGGCACACCCTCCAGGGCCCCCGAGGACAGCCCCTCGTAGTTGTGCGGCTGGAGGAGGGGGCAGCACATTCCCGTCAGGCAAGTACTTGCCCTGTTGATGCTGCCTCTCCACTGTATTATCTAGCATATCCACAGCGGAAATCTCTCCAAATTCCCTCTTTCCTGCCGGCAGCAGTCAGGCCACCCCCGGGCTCTGGGGCCAAAGAATGGAAGCTGGCTCTTCCCCCCACCCTCCGCCTTCCTCCTCTTGGCACAGGGCTGGGGGCGCTGGGGAGCAACCGCCCGGTGGGGAGTGGGGGCACGGGGTGGGGGGGGTGGGGGGTTGCAGGTGGCTAACCCCTTCTGGGTAGAACCAGGCCTGAGCTGTGGAGGGGGTTTGTGGGCCCCTCCCCAGCCTGAGGGCCTGGGCCGGAAGGCGTGATGGTGGTTCTAGGGGCCCCTGAACATCCCCACTCCATTGGGCCCAGACACCTGGAGCCGGTACTTACCCAGCGCACAGGCCCCTCCAGGGACAAGTCAGGGCACTTGGGGGAGTGAAACCCCAGCATAAAATGGCCCAGCTCTCTGGAATTTCAGTTTTACTTGAACATTTGGGGGAGGAGAGAGCTATTTTTGTGATGTAACAGATACATAAGGAGGAATGCAAAACGCACGTGGATTTCTGAAGTACAGTAGGAGGCTTGGTTCCCCAGCCAACACTCCGGGCTCGATTCTACCTTTCCTTTGCATTGGCCATTATTGTGCCCAGGCTGAGAAAAGAGCTTTGTCAGGGAGGTGCCCCCCCCCCCCGCTGCCCCCGTCGCCCCCCAATCCGCTACCCTCAGCTGCTCTGAAATTAGTCTTGGGATTTTCTGGCTGGGTCAGGACTCATCTCCTGTCTCTTCGGGCTCTTTTTAGAAATGTTGATTTCTCTTTGTGCTAAATCAAGATGTTTGTGGGAGGAGAGGGGCTCAAAGTCGAGCGTCCTGGGTTTAGGTTTTGGTTTCGTGTCTTAGGAGCTTGTTGACCTTGGACACGTGGTCTTGCCTCTCTGGGCATCAGACTCCTCTCCCCGAAAGTGGCGTGAATGATACGGGGCTCCAGTTTAACAGGCTGGTGGTGGGGACTAGGAGTGTCAGATGCTTGCTGGGCCCAGGAGCGGCACACAGTAGGTGCTCAATCAGCGGTCCCTGCTAGTGACTGGGGCTCCAGGCTCTGCAAGAGCGGGAGTTGGGTCCCAGGCCCCCTCTGTCCTTGACGAGCCCCCTGCCCTGCGGCCTGCGCCCTTTCAGGGCCTGGGCTGGGGTTCTGACGTGACAGCACGTGGAGGAGTGGGCTGCCAGCGTGCCCTTGGAGTCCTGTCCCCTGACTCCCAGTCCTGCTCCCCTCCTCCTCTCACACAGGGAACGGGACAAGGAGGGAGACTCTGCCCAAGAATTTTCTTGACGGTGCGGATCTGACCGTGCCGTTTTGCTCTACATCAAACCTTCAGTCCTTCAGTGGCACTCATTGTCCCTAGGATAAAGTCCTGGCTCCTTGGCCTGGCATTAAAGGCCTTTCTCAATCTGGCCCCTGGAAACCTGTCAGCCTCATTGCCTCCTGCCCCCACTCGTACTTTCTGTGTTTTCTGTGTTAGTCCTGCTCTTTCTCGGCCTGACCTTCCTCCAACACTGCTGCCCCACTGAACTCCTCCTCAGCCTCTAAGCCCCAGCTGAACTGTCCCCACTCTGACTCCTCAGACCTTAGCTCTTGCCCACCCCAATGGCAGACATTATCATGTGTTCCTGTCCCCTGAGTTCAGGGGCTTTGTCTCATCTCAGGGTTCGTGCCACAGAACAAAGAACGTGGCACTAAGGTTGGAGGTGTCTCAGGACATTGTCCGCAGAATAAGCCGGAGGGAGGTACAGTCATGGTGGGGCTGTAGAAGAGGTTGTAGGAGAGGGTGATCCCACCCCACCCTGGCCACTTGTGCAGCTGCCTAAGCCCTGGGCTGCCCTGGAGAGTGGGCCTTGTGTCTGGGCAGCTTCCTGCCTAGGAAGCCAGGAGGGGGCTTGGGGCAGCAGCAGGACAGGCTGGTGGGAGGAAGAAGCCTCTGGAGTCAGGTGCCTGAGCCCCTAGCCGGCCTGGCCAGGACAGGACCTTCCCCCCCGGGGGAGGAAAAGCTGCTTCCTGGCGGCCCTTGTGAGTGGCGGAAATGACTCGATCCTGGAGGCAGCTCCACGGAAGATGCCGGGGGGAGGGAGGGAAGGAGGGGACCGGCCTTTCCTGCTTCCTGGTGGGCCAGCCCCGGAACAGGAAGGCAGTCGGGTCCCGGGGTGGGGGAACACCTGCAGGGGTGGCATCCTGAGCGGGTGTGCCTGGCTGATCAGCCGAGATGGTGGTGAGAGTCCGTCCACAAGCACCAACGGTGTGGATGTAGTTACTGCCCTGGGCAGCTTGAACCTTAGGTGGGGACCCATCAGGCTGGTCTGCACGGATCAAAGGAGAGGAGGCAGGCGGGCAGCGCGCTCTGTCCGGGGCCGAGCCAGGTGTGAGGTCAGATTCTCGGGAAGCCGAAAGGGGAGACGGAAGCCTTGAACGCCAGGCTCAGGTGTGGCCCTTGTTTCGAGAGCAGGCGGGGAGGGCGCAGAGGTTCCGAGCACAGGGGCGAGGCACTCGTTGTAATTTTAATTTAATTGTTTTAAAATCTAAATCCAAGTTGGTTAACATGCAGTGTAACAATCACAAGATGTTTCACCGGAGAGAAAACAGGCCCACAGGGGTGTGTTTAGCAACTTGCACGGGGTCCCCTGGCAAGGTCCCACTAGAGAAGCCGCTGAGGGGGTGAACTGTCTCTCCCTGTGTCTGCCAGCCTGCTCCCCTGGATTCTTCAAGTCCGAGGTGTCCGAGAGCCCCTGTTTGAAGTGCCCCGTGCACACCCTGCTGTCCCCCGAGGGGGCCACCTTCTGTGAGTGCGAGGAAGGCTACTTCCGGGCACCGCAGGACCTGCCGTCGATGCCCTGCACTCGTGAGTCTTGCGGTGGGTCGGGGAGGTTGGCCGGGGTGCGCGTGGCGTGCCGGTTGACACGTCCAGGCTCCCGGGGCCTGAACTCTGCCCTCCGTGCAGGCCCGCCCTCCGCCCCGCACTACCTCACGGCTGTGGGCCTGGGCGCCAAAGTGGAGCTGCGCTGGACGCCCCCCCAGGACAGCGGGGGCCGTGAGGACATCATCTACAGCGTCACCTGTGAACAGTGCTGGCCCGAGTCCGGCGAGTGCGGGCCCTGCGAGGCCAGCGTGCGCTACTCCGAGCCGCCGCACGCGCTGACCCGCACCAGCGTGATCGTCAGTGACCTCGAGCCGCACATGAACTACACCTTCGCGGTAGAGGCCCGCAACGGTGTCTCGGGCCTGGTGGCCAGCCGCAGCTTCCGCACTGCCAGTGTCAGCATCAACCAGACAGGTGAGGGCTGGCCCGGCTGTGCCTCTGAGGCCATCCGGGATGCGGGCGGGGCTTCCGGAGGGTGGCCGCCCAGGGTGCAGCTGTGTCTGGAGACAGGCAGCGGCAGGTGGTTAAAGTCATAGTCTGTGGGGTTGCTTCCGAGCTCTGTGACCTCTCTGGGCCTCAGTTTCCTCACCTGTAAAATGGGAGTAGTAAGAATAGAGTCATTGAGAGGATTCAATAAACTATTATATACGAGGCTCTTAGAACAGTGCCCAGTCCACAGACAGGTTATACCAAGAGTCCCCTGTTGCTTTACTTTTAGTATTTATGCACTCGTAAATATTCGTAGGGCACCCCGAATGTGCCAGCCCGCGGGATCCAACGCCTGCGGCTCTGTGCTCTGGGGCCGGAAGTTAAGAATCCCAGCTGGGGGGGGGGGGGGGGGGGGGGGCGCCTGGGTGGCTCAGTCCGTTAAGCGTCCAACTTCAGCTCAAGGTCATGATCTCACGGCTTGTGGGTTCGAGCCCCATGTGGGGCTCTGTGCTGACGGCTCAGAGCCTGGAGCCGGCTTCGGATTCTGTGTCTCCCTCTTTCTGACCCTCCCCCGTTCATGCTGTATCTCTCTCTGTCTCAAAAATAAATACACCTTTAAAAAATTAAAAAAAAAAAAAAGAAAAGAAAAGAAACCCCGCTTGGGATGTGAAGAACCAGGGCTGTGGGTGAGACTGGGTCTGGGTGCACTCACCCCCCTGCCCCCCACCAGCTCCTCACACCCTTCCCCCCCGCCACCGTCCTGCCCAGAGCCCCCCAAGGTGAAGCTGGAGGGCCGCAGCACCACCTCGCTCAGTGTTTCCTGGAGCATCCCCCCACCGCAACAGAGCCGTGTGTGGAAATATGAGGTCACCTACCGCAAGAAGGTAACTCGAAGGGTCGGGGCTGGGCTGCAGGCAGGGGGACTGGCTGGTCAGAGGTGCTTATCACATCCTGCAGATGGGGACACTGCGGCCGGGGGTTTTCCCAGCAGTCACCTCTCCCAGGCCAGCACAGCAGAGTGCTGTGGGAGAGAAGACACAGTGCGCTGGAATTTTCAGGAGAGAGAGTCGGGATGCAGGCAAAAACCTGGTCTTGGGGGCGCCTGGGAGGCTCCGTCGGTTGAGCGTCCGACTTCGGCTCAGGTCATGATCTCACGGCTCGTGGGTTCGAGCCCCGTGTCGGGCTCTGTGCTGACAGCTCGGAGCCTGGAGCCCGCTTCAGATTCTGTGTCTCCCTCTCTCTGCTCCTCCCTGCTCATTCTCTCCCTCCCTCTCTCTCTCTCTCTCATAAATAAATGAACATTAAAATAATTTTTTTTAAAAGGCTGGTCTTTAAAAAAGCCTGGCCCAACCTGGTCAGACAGACCTAGGTGTGAGTTTTGGGTCGTGCACCTGCTGGCTATAACCTTGTGTGACTCACTTCGTTTCTCTGAGCCTCGGTTTCCTCATCTGTAAGAAGAGTGTCGAGTGTGCTAGAGAAAGTGAGCCTCCTTGCTAGGCTGGGCTGGGAGTGGTCTCTGGCGGGCTGATACCCCTGCCCTGCCCTCATCGTCGGCCCCTCTCTCCGTGGCCACCTCCAGGGGGACTCCAACAGCTACAACGTGCGACGCACCGAGGGCTTCTCCGTGACCCTGGACGACCTGGCTCCGGATACCGCCTACCTGGTCCAGGTGCAGGCGCTGACGCAGGAAGGCCAGGGGGCCGGCAGCAAGATTCACGAGTTCCAGACGTTGTGTGAGTTGGGTACCGGGAACGTGGGCCCTGAAACAGAACAGGTGGGACATCTGAGAGGAGGAAACGGATCGGAGAACTTAGCGATGCCCCCCTCCTGGTCAGCCTGGGCCTGGGATAGCCCTGTGTGGGGGTCAGCCCCAAGTCTGGGGAAGGGGCGGAATCGAGGGCTGGGGGCGGGGGACCAAGGACGTGCATTCAGGGCAGTATTGTGAGAAGGAGGGACGTGGGGTCCGGCATTGGCAGACTCGGTTCAAATCCCGTGGCACCGAGAGAGTCCCACACACCTGGAAAACTTAACTGTTTTCCCTGGGGAGGACCTCTCATTTGCCATCTATGAAATGGTAATAAATATTCTCATGCACCGTCACAAGTAAAAGCATCCAGCACATGTCTCGGGTCCCTCAAGTGGCCTTTGGGTGCAAATCCAAATCCACGGCATTGCCGTGATTTGGAGCGTGGGGGACTCCCTTGACATCAGCTGGTTTTCCCTGACAGCCACAGAAGGATCTGGCAACATGGCGGTGATTGGTGGTGTGGTTGTTGGCGTTATCTTGCTTCTGGTGCTAGCAGGAATCGGCGTCTTCATCCATCGCAGGTCAGTTGGAGCCCCGCCCGGGCTTCCCAAGGGCTGAGGTGGGACGCAGAGGGGGCGGGAACCTCAGTTTCCTGTCTGGAAAATGGGGCTGATGGTAATCTAATCCCTGCCTCCTGGGGGCCGTGAAGAGGCAGCCAGCCGTAAAGTGCCCAGCACAGCGCCTGGCACGCCGCAGGAGCTCAGGACGTGGCGGTCATTATCTTTGCTCTTGGTAGTAACGGTGTGTCCACACTTCCTCTGGACACGCAGGCAGGAAGCTCTGGGAGCTCTAATGAGGAAAGCCCTCATTATGGCCACTTAAGGGGCCATTATGGGGCGTAGATCCCAAGGAGCGAGCCCTGCTTGCTTGCTCATTTCCTCCCCGCCTCTCCCGCTGCCTTCCCTGCACCCTCTGCCTGCTGAGCAGAGTGCTGAGCTCACCAAGCGCCCAGAGGGGAGCAGGAGGCTCCTGGCCAGAGCAGGTCGCTGACCTCCCTGTGTGTTTGGTTCTCGGGGGGGGGGTTCTCTCAGGAGGAAGAGCCTGCGGACCCGCCAGTCCTCCGAGGACGTTTACTTCTCCAAGTCAGGTGAGAGGCAGCACCCCTCCATGCCCCGCCCCGCCATCCCTGAGCTCGGTGGTGGAGATGGGGACAGCCTTGCAACCAGGGCTCTGCAGTGGGCAGCTCAAAGGGGCGGGGCCAGGAGCTTGGTGGTCGCGTGGCCTCCTCCCCTTCCACTTGGGTGACCCCTCCCCAAACTGTGACCCCGGCCCTCCTGCTCCCTTCCAGAGCAACTAAAGCCCCTAAAGACATACGTGGACCCCCACACGTACGAGGACCCCAACCAGGCTGTGCTCAAGTTCACCACTGAGATCCATCCATCCTGTGTCACGCGGCAGAAGGTGATCGGAGCAGGTGAGTGCGGCGCCCCAGCAGAGGGGCCTGGGACCCGGGTGGGAGCGCCCGATTCCCCGGGCTGACGGGGTGCTCCTCCCGCCTTGTCTTCCTTCAGGGGAGTTTGGGGAGGTGTACAAAGGGACACTGAAGGCGTCGGGGAAGAAGGAGGTGCCCGTGGCCATCAAGACGCTGAAAGCCGGCTACACAGAGAAGCAGCGGGTGGACTTCCTGAGCGAGGCCAGCATCATGGGCCAGTTCAGCCACCACAACATCATCCGCCTGGAGGGTGTCGTCTCCAAATGTGAGGGCTGGCACCAGGCTGGGGACGGGAGACCCCCCCCCCCACCTCGCCCCAGGGCCGGACCACCCATGGCGGGGGTGAAAAGGGGCTGCTACCAAACGGGCTCTGTCCGTAGCTGTGCCCACCCCCACCCCCAGCGGTGCCCCCTGTCCACGACTCTGGCCACCCCCTCAAACCTGTGTCCACCCTCTGCAGATAAGCCCATGATGATCATCACTGAATACATGGAGAACGGGGCCCTGGACAAGTTCCTTCGGGTGAGGATGTGGGTTGGGGTAGGTGGGGGGTCCAGGGCTGGTGTGCCCGGGGTGCCCCGGGGGGCTCGGGGGGCTGGTGGCTGAGGGCCTGTCCTCTGGCAGGAGAAGGATGGCGAGTTCAGCGTGCTGCAGCTGGTGGGTATGCTGCGGGGCATCGCGGCCGGCATGAAGTACCTCGCCAACATGAACTACGTCCACCGCGACCTGGCCGCCCGCAACATCCTCGTCAACAGCAACCTGGTGTGCAAGGTGTCCGACTTTGGCCTGTCCCGTGTGCTGGAAGATGACCCCGAGGCCACCTACACCACCAGCGTAAGTGCTGGGGCCGCTGTCGTCCCCGGGGATGAAGGGCTCGAGGGCGAAGCAGCCTTCACTCTGGGCACCTGGGCACAGCCCTCAGGAGGCGAGAACACTCTAGGGAGCGTGGAGGAGGGGCCCTGACTAAATCTGGCCTGGCTGCCAGAGTCCTGGGGCTGGCCAGAGGGGCAGTAGTGACCGGGCCTGGGTCCCCCACAGGGTGGCAAGATTCCCATCCGCTGGACGGCCCCGGAGGCCATTTCGTACCGCAAGTTCACCTCGGCCAGCGACGTGTGGAGCTATGGCATCGTCATGTGGGAGGTGATGACCTACGGCGAGCGGCCCTACTGGGAGCTGTCAAACCATGAGGTAGGTCCCCTCGCCCTGCCCGCCGTCTCCTGAGCCGAACTGAAACCCTTCGCCTGTTTCTGAACCCCAGCGGCTGGGCAGAGAAGAATTTTGGGGGCTAACCTTCGTCTGGTGCATTCAGTAAATGTTTATTGAGCGCCTAGTATGTGCCAGGCCTTGTGCTGGGCTCCAGGCCCAGTCCCTGATTATAGTCAGTGGAAGGACAAGGAAACAAGCCGATGGAGGGGGGTGGGGGGGAGGGTGTCTGTGTTCCTGCGTGTGTGCACCCGCGTGTGCATGTGATATATGCGTTTGTGTGTGTGTGCATGCACATGCCTGGTGCCTCACGCAGCCTGGAGGCTGAGACACGGAAGGGGAAGGAGCCGTGTCTAGCTCCTAGCTGAAGGAGTGTCTCCTATAGATGTCCCGAGACTGGAGGGAGGCTGGCTTCAGCCTGGGGCGCCCTGGAGGGTGCAGGGTCAGGAGCCCCTTCCTCCGTGGAGCTCTGGAGACAGACCCTTAGCACTAGCCGTCTGTACCTCTGAAAGTTGTGGTCTGAGTCAAGAAAGGAGGCCCATCCCCTCTTTCTGGGGCTCCCCTTCCCTACTCTGCCCGCCTGCATGTACGGGGCCTTCTCGGGGACCCTGCCCAGATCTGGCACCTGTGAAGGCACGCCTGACCGTCCTGCCTTCCCAGGTGATGAAGGCCATCAACGAAGGCTTCCGGCTCCCCACCCCCATGGACTGCCCCTCCGCCATCTACCAGCTCATGATGCAGTGCTGGCAGCAGGAACGCGCCCGCCGCCCCAAGTTCGCCGACATCGTCAGCATCCTCGACAAGCTCATCCGAGCTCCCGACTCCCTCAAGACCCTGGCTGACTTTGACCCCCGGTTAGTTCCATATCCTCTGTGCATGGCGGCCCCTACTTTTGACTCCTGAGCCGCTTCAGTGCAGCGACTGGCCAGGGCTAGCGGACAGGGGGCTCGGCACTTACACGGGGGCTTTACTTACACGGGACAGGGGCTCAGGTCATGCCAATGGACGCCATCGACATATATGGGAAATGTGTTGGGCAGTGTGCGCCGTGCCTAACATGTTTTAACTCATTCAAACAACCGATGAGATGGGTCCTGTAATTATCCGCCTTTTGTTGATGAGGAAGCTGAGACAGGGCGATTAAGTGTTTTATGTGCTGGCAGGTGGCCAGGCTGGGGCTGTGCCCCCAGGAACCTGAATCTTAACATTTCATTATTTTGTGGTTATTGGTGGTGGCGTTGCCAGCGGGGGTAGAGGGGGCAGCAGGAGCTGTAAACGCTGAGGGCTCGCGACGTGCCAGCCTGTCTCCCTGAACCCTGCCTGATCTGGCTTCCCTGTTGCCCAGGTAAGGAAACTGAGGCACGGGGCAGCTGGGCGAATTGCCCAGGTTTAGGGAGCAGCAGGCTTGGAGCCTGGATGCGACAGTCCCTCACTGGCCGGTGGGGGCTTCCTGTTACAGCGTGTCTATCCGGCTGCCCAGCACCAGTGGCTCAGAGGGCGTGCCCTTTCGCACGGTGTCCGAGTGGCTCGAGTCCATCAAGATGCAGCAGTACACAGAGCACTTCCTGGCGGCCGGCTACACCGCCATCGAGAAGGTGGTGCAGATGACCAATGAGTGAGTCTGCCCCCCCCCCCACCCTTCTCCCCACCTCCCCGCCGCTCCCCCTTACTCTCTCTTTCTCTCTCGGGGGAGAGAGGCTTCACAGGAAGGGCAGAACCAGGCCGGCAGCCAGCAGTTCTGGGCACTCGTTCCTGGCTACCCCCCCCCCCCCCCCCCCCGTCTTCCTGCATCTTTTTTTTCCAGAATGGGAAAATAATAGTAATTGTAATAAGAGCAGTGTTTATCGAGGGCCGACTATGTGCCAGCTGTGAGCCTGAGCACTTTGAATCCGTGTGCATGCTAGCTCGACAGGTGGTCTTGTCAATGTTCCCGCCAGACGCGTGAGAAAAGGGGGTGCAGAGAACGGCAGTGACTTGCCCAGGGTCCCATGGCCACTAGGGGAGCAGCAGGATTCCAGCCCTGGCCAGTGAGGGCCCAGAGCGCAGGGACCACGGAGGTCATTCGTGGAGAAACTGAGGTTCAGAGAGGTTACGTGGCCCACCTCAGGGCACACGGTCTGTAGCTGGGAATCTGGGGGAAAGAAAGGCTTGTCTTCACAGCTGGTGTCTCCTTGAATTTCCTGATTGCCTTGTGATGAGTAGATGTTACTACTTCCCCCATTTAGCAGGTGCGGAAACCGAGGCTGCCAGGTTATGTAGCTTGCCTAAGGTCACACAGCCAGGTAGGGGCAGCATTCCTGCCCAGGATGCCGAAAAGAAACGGGCAGAGCCCTTGGACTTCACGTCTCCCCAGGTGGTTGACTCTGGGCCTGCAGTCCAGCCTGACAAGAAGTGCCAGTTGCCCCGGCCCTGGCTCAGGGCACAGCCCTGTGTCAGGCCGCCCTGTGGGAGCTCTGCTTTCCCCTCCAACATCGGGGAACTTTCCCGGCATGGCCTTGGCTCGGACACCTCTTCCTGCCCCGGCGGGGAGAAGATATTATCCTCTTAGCCTTTTGTGCCTCCAAAAATAGCATTAGGTCCCAATAGCCCAGCTCGTAGAGGGTCCAAGGTCAGGGCCGGAATGGGCCCTGGGGCTGGGAGGTTTTGGGAATCACACGGAGGGGTCAATCTGGGCCTCCCACAGTTCGGGGTCACAGAAGTTCTGGGATCTGGGCCTGAGCAGGAATATTCTCCAGGGGCTTTGAAGACCGCTCAGCTGGGCTTCTGGCGGCTGGTCAAAGCTTCTTCAACCAGGCCACGGCCCATCCCAGGGGACGGGGAATCAGACAGGGACAGAGCTGGCCGGGGGGAGGCCTGGAGACGAGGAGAGAGGAGACGGGTCCCAGGATATTTTTGTTGCCGGCCAGCGGCAGGGTCCCAAGCTCGGGCTGTGCAGTCACACTTTGGCTTCAGGCCCCACATCTGCCGCTTCCTCGCAGGGGACCTTGGTCAAATTAGGGTCCATCTTTGGGCCTTGGTTTGCATTTCCCTGCTGTACAGATTGCATGGGTGCAGTTCAGGTGACAGCACATGGCACCCCGTAGGGGCTTAATCCACATCACTCTCCTCTCTCCTCCACCCCCTCGCTTTCCGCCTGAAGCCTGTGGGCAAATGCCAGGGTTCCTGGGCCCCCTCCTGGAACAGCCCCTTTGCCCCTCCAGGGGCTCCCACCAGGGACAGCACAGATTCTCTTGTGGGTGAGCAGAGCTGAGGGCAAGGTGAAGTGCTTACAGGAAACACATGTTCTTAGAAGCTTCCCGAAATAGCCCGGGGTGCTCCTTGGCCAATTCCTTTCCCACGAGCAGGGACAGGGCTATCTTGGATGGAGGGAGGCTGTGTATATGTGTGTGTGTGCATGTGTGCTGTGTTTTGAAAGGCCTGAATAAAGGCAGGAAGTCATTCCATGCTCCCTCCTCCTCCCACCAGCTCGGTGGTGCTCAGAGCTCAGGCCTGTGTGACTCACCACCACTGCCTCCTTCTTGATTTCAAATAAATGAAATGAATGGGGATCTTAGAGCACTTTTTTACCCTGAGGGTTGTGTCTACACATGCCGTGAGTCCCGGTGGGAGGCAGTGAGCTGGTCTCAGAACTCAGCACTTTCCCCGATGGGGTCGGGGTTTAGGCTCCAGTGTCCCTTCCCTACCCCACTCTGGTCCCCCCCAAGGAGCTGGCTGCTTGTTCTCCTGCGGTCCCACGGCAGCCACCTTTCCTCAGGTCGAGCATCCACCACACTATTTTGGAGTTGCTCGAGGGTCTAGCTAGACTAGTGGTTCTACCTGTCTTTTGAGGAACTAAGGAAGTAGGGGACGTTGTGCCCCAGGAAAACGCCCTGTCCCATGTCTGGGGTGACACAATACAGCTTTCTGTGACGGAGGCACAGGCTGATGGGGCTTATGGTCTCTTCGTGCCCTCAGCGTGGGCTTGTGCCGACGGACTGTTTGCTGAGGCCACGGATCATTCACATGCGAGGCTCCAGGAGCCCTCTCTCACTCTTTGTGGCCAGGCCAGCACACAGTAGGCAGGGGAGGTGTGGCCTTTGAATTTCCCAGGACCGGGGTTGGCCTTGAGAGACCTCAGAGGAAAGGTAGCCCCCGTCACGTGTCTCCCTACCCCCATGATGAGAGTCGATGGGAATGGCAAAAGGGAGACTGAGGCTGAGGCAGGAACAGGCTTGGGATGGTCTACAAAGGCCTGTTTTGGTCACATGCCTCCCACAGGCATCAGTGGGTCTGTGATTCTCGTCTTTTGGGTCTCTGGTTAGCAAATGAGGCAGGGAAGGTATCGGGGTCTCTTTTGTGTTGAAAGAGGACGGAGTTGGGGTGGGTGGCTCAGGAGCGTCTCACCAAAGCTTCCCATTTTACATATAAAGAAACTGAGACCCAAAGACAGGACAGGACCTGCTCAAGGCTTTGATGAAGTCTGGGACTAGAATTTGGCCTCTTGCCTCCCAGCCCAGGGTTTTTGTTCCCAGGTGGGTCCCGGGAACAACCTCCGCTCGCACCCTGTCAGATTAACTACACCGATTTGGGAGAGGGGCCCAGGGCGGCCCGGGGAACTGGCTCCGTGTCCCCCAAAGCAGCCATTCATTCATTCAGTAGGTACTCCTTGAGGACCTACTGTGTACCAGGCCTGTCCTGGAGCCCAGAGGACTAGGTCTCTGTCGTAACTCTCCGAGTTCCCTGGGAGCGCACTCTGAGACCTATAGGTGTGGGGAAAGCAGCACTGCGTTTTCAGCACCCCTGGCTGTTTCGGTCAGAATGGCCCATGGTGCTTGGTCAGGACGTTCTCCCAGGTGTCGGACTTCTGGCCTTCCTGCCATGGTGGGAGCAGCCAGCCCCTGTTGGAGGTCCGTGAGCCACCCTCCCCGCGCCCCTGGGTCTGCCCTTCCCCGCTCAGCACTTCTCCGAGGTCTCCCAGAGCCTGTGGGAAAGTCATGTCTCCAGAATTGCAAACAGGAGCTCGCACCATATAATTAGTTTCATTTACAGCCAGGAGACGGCCCATAAAAACCTGGGTGTTTTCATGGGTTTGGGCTGGTGGGTGCGGGTGGTGGAGGGGAAAAGTCCCAGAGTGAGCAATAAACATCCTGCTCCAGGGCTCCTGGGAGCATAAGTGGTTTTATAAGAGGATGGAGAGGCATGGAAAGGGGGGCGGGAGGGGGCTGTGGGCTCCTGGGCACGTCTTTCCATCTGGCACCCATGCCACTTTTCCCCCCTCTCTGCCACCAGTTTCTGGGGTCTGCCAGCCTTCGGCTAGGTACTCATCCCATTTTACAGGTGAGGAAATTGAGGTTCCTAAAGGGAAAACACCTGCCTCAGTGCGACCTGGTCACCTGACTGGTGACCCGCAAGCCCCTCCCATTGGAAGCCTACAGAACTTTAACCTTCGAGGTCCCGCTGGGAGCGGTTCCTGAGTTCTTCCTCAGTTGTTAGCAGTGGGCACCCGGAGGGAGTAGGGGTGAAATGAAGCGGTGGCTGGGAAGACACCTTGGGGGGAGAGCTTTGAGTAACACCCCTAGAGGGTCCCTGCCCCCTGCCCCCTGCCCCCGCTCCTCTGCAACTGATGATGGTGTCAGCGCTGCCTGGAGAAGAGGACAGACCCAGAGTCTGGTTCGCGGCTTGGTCAATTTCCAGCTCTTTCCGCCTCCCAGCTGTGTGACTTCACCTCTCCAAGTCTCAGTTTTCTAATCTGCAAAATGGAGATGTAAAGAGCACCTGCTGTACAGATCATTGTGCAGATTTGATTGGGGCGGGGGGAGCTTCTAGAGTCGGTGCTTCTGTTCTTTATGGGTACTTAAGTTTGTTTATTTATTTATTTGTTTGTTTGTTTATTTATTTATTTATTTTGGGGGGGCAGGGGCAGAGAGAGAGGGAGAGAGAGAATCCCAAGCAGGCTCTGGGCTGTCCGCACAGAGCCTGACGTGGGGCTCGAACTCACCAGCCGTGAGATCAAGACCTGAGCCGAAATCAAGAGTCGGACGCTTAACTGGCAGAGCCCCGCAGGTGCCCCCAGAATCAGGGC
The DNA here is from genome assembly GCF_023721935.1 of Panthera uncia. Lineage (NCBI taxonomy): Eukaryota > Metazoa > Chordata > Mammalia > Carnivora > Felidae > Panthera > Panthera uncia. Next base: position 93,066,496 of record NW_026057585.1, read on the forward strand.
TTCTCTCGCTTTCTTAACTTTGTCGATGTTAGTGAGCTTTCGGGATATAGAACCTCCCATCAGGCCTCTGCCCCCCTCCGTGCCCCCCTCTTCTCCCCTACCTCTCCCCAGCCAGCCCCTAACTCCCTCTCTTCCTCACCCACAGCGACATCAAGAGGATTGGGGTGCGGCTGCCCGGCCACCAGAAACGCATTGCCTACAGCCTGCTGGGACTCAAGGACCAGGTGAACACAGTGGGGATCCCCATCTGAGCCCCAGCCGGCCTCGAACCCCCTCGGCCAAGAATACTTGAAGAAATGGAGTGGGCTTTCGGCCTGCTCTGCACTGGGCCACCAGGGACCTTATTTATTTTTAGTTATTCCATATGGATGCCACCCTGAGGCCTCTGCTGGGGGGGGGGGGTAGTCTTGTACGACACCTTGGCCTAAACTGAGGACACGCTCAGGGACCCCGAGCTGGGGGCCTGTTCATCTACGAAGGACAGACTGCCAAGCACTTAGCAGGCACCCCCATGGCCCCAGCACCCCCTGGGGCAGGAGCCCCGCCAAGGCATTCAGACAGACACACAGGACATTTCCAGACTGACCTCCCCTTTGCTGTCTTGGGAGGTGGAAGGGAGGGGTTAGCCTGTGGCCATGTGAACAGGGTACCTCAAGTCCCACCCACGAACGAGAATCGGACAGCCAGCAAACTCAGCTGGGCAAGACCCACGGTGGTTCCCCTGTCCCTCTGGTGCCTTCCTCAGCCCCCCAGGCCCTGTCCTCAGCCCCAGCGGGCCAAATCTTGCTTCCCCGGGGCCCTCGCAGGATGCTTGGTTGTGTTGAGGTGTTTTTAAATATATATTTTATATTTTGTGGAGAGTATGTGTGTGTGGCAGGGGGCCTGGCCAGGGCTGGGGACAGACGATGGCCTGTGTCAGACATTCCCAGGCTGGGGGCCGGTCCATCCGGTCTCCCTCCCCTTTAGACAGCATTCGCTACTCTGTCAGTGTTAACGATTTTGTTTTGTTGGGTATTTTTTTTCGAACCTTAATTTATTATTATTTTTTTTATATTTATTGTTAGGAAACGACTTATTTCTGCTCTGGAATAAAGTTGCAGATGGTTCAAACTGATCTCGGTTTTGAGTCTTTGGGGGAGCCGTGGGGGCGGAGAGTTCACTCCGAGCGCTTAAACAGAGCTTCTCGTCCAAGGCACACGCAGTGAAAGTGTGGGAGTGGGGGTGGGTGGGAGGTGGGCAGGGGGCCAGGGAGCAGGGAGCTGGCCCTGCCGAGCCTGGCCTCCACGCCAGCAGGCCTCTGTCACCTTTGATCTCTAGACTTCTGGAGGGCTGGGAGGCAGGAGAACCATGAGAGCAGCCACCGGCTCCCTCCCACACGTCTCTGGAGAGCTCGTTGCAATAGATTCTTCGACCATCCACGTAGGGCTCTGAGGTTTACAGAGGCTTTCCACGAGTTTTGGCTTGTTAGCACCTCAGCACTCAGATTTTGTGGCAGCCCCGTTTTACAGAAGAGGAGAACTGAGCTTGGGCCTGGGGACAGGGCTTGTCCAAGGCCACACGGCAAGTCAGAGGCAGAGGCCAGAATTGGAAGCAGGGTCAGGAATCCCAATTAGATGCTTTTCTCACAGATGAGGAGACTGAGGCTCAGAGATGTGCAGTGGCTTGCCCTAAGTCACACAGCAGCAAGGAGCAGAGGGCCTCGGGGGAAGCCAGAGTCCTGATTTCAAACCCTGAGCCTTCTCCATGATATCACGCTGCCGCCCTGCATGCCTGAGGTCGTTCGCAGTGAGCCTCAGGAAGGTGTCATATATAGGTGACCAGGGACATGACCAGGTGAGCAGAGACGATCTGGGGCAGAGGAGGAAGGTTTCCTGGTGGAGGGTGGCTCCCGCACTGAGACAGGTAGGGATTGTTGGGACAAGTGGCAATCAGCCAGTGGAGCAGTAGGAGAGGACAATGCAGGCAGAGTAAACTGGGGGTGTGAAACCGTGTGGTTGTGCAAGGGGGAATCACAAGTACTTCGATGTTAGGGTACGAAGCAGGGCCTTGTAAGGCAGGTCCAGGAGTGGGGATTTTAAGGTATGGGCAGTGGGGAGCCACTGAAGATTTTAAGCAGGGTGAGGCATGATTACTGTGCCCTAAGCAGAAGTCACTCGTAGAGGCAGGCCCAGAACCCCAGCCTCCTGACTCAGCTTGGAGCTGGGGGACAGCAAAATTCTGAGGATGCTCGGCTTGCCTTGGGGTCTCAAGACTGGCCTGCTCTGTCCTGACCCCCTGCCACTGCAGGAAAGTGGCCTCCATGGGGAGCCGGGTCTGGGTCCGACCCACTAAGCATCAGGGAGCCATGCAGCATTGGGTGGGGCTGGGGTTGGGAAAGGAAAGAAGGCACTGGTTCGTCTCACCAGGCCTTCCTCCCGTTAGCACTAGGCCGCTGGGTGTGGCAGCTTGGTGGCTGAGTCAGCCTTTCCCGGGCTCTGACCCTTACCTGGCTTGACCAGGTGGCCACTGTGGCTCTGTTATTGGGCTATGGTTACTGCCATTGCCAATGAGAGAACTGTGGGTCCAGCAGGGAGCAAGCCTGCAATCCCACAGTGAGCTGGGTCTCAATGGCGCCTGAGGCCAGGCCTGAGTCCCATTCCCAAAGCAACTCAGCCACCCGGTGGCCCCACTGGTGAGCAGAAGTGGACACAGGAAGTGGCTGAGCACAGGAGAGAGATGGCCTCATGGGCTGTCTCCCTCAGGGCCCCGATGGATTATGAAGCCCTCCAAGGGCACAGGCCTCTGAGCTGCAGACTGGGATCTGTGCTCAAAGGCCCGTGGGCAGCTGTCTGGAGCCTCCAATGGATCTCATGGTTGGCCAGAGGGGAAATTTAATTTTTTAAAAAGTTAAAATAAACCCAGCTCTGCCCTCTAGAAGGCCTAGAAGCAGTGACACCCCCACAGCAATAAGCACATCCAGCCCCCAGATCTTGGCTCCTAAACACCACCCTCTAATAAAAGAACCCAGAGCTCCTTAGAGAAATGGCTGCTTCTAGGGCTAAGACAGGGAAAATACAAGAATTAGTCTGGAGCATTCTGGAGGGAGGGAGAGTAAGGAAATGCTCAAAAAATAAACAGATGAGAGGATGTCAGACCCAGGAGCCAGGCTGAAAGAGATCCCAATGGCCAAACCTAGACCAAGTTGCACAGAACAAAAAACGGGGCGCCTGGGTGGCTCAGTCCGTTGAGCGACCGACTTCGGCTCAGGTCATGATCTCACGGTTCGTGGGTTCGAGCCCCGCATCGGGCTCTGTGCTGACAGCTCAGAGCCTGGAGCCGGCTTCGGATTCTGTATCTCCCTCTGTCTCTCTGCCCCTCCGCCACTCATGCTCTGTCTCTCTGTCTCTCAAGAATGACTAAACATTAAAAGGGAAAAAAAAAAAACAACAAAAAACGAAAAAGAACAAATAACATAGAATTAAATTGAAACCCAATAAAATAAATATCTATGGGTCTAAGCTGGTATAAATAATGATTGAATGACTGACTAAATAAATAAATAAGACTAGACAAATCTTCCTTATAGAAGAGTTCCGCGTAATTCACGCTGCTTCTCACCGCCAGCAGGTGGTTAATTCCAAATCCAGGCTTTGAATGTACGGTGGACCCAGGGGCAAACCTTCCAAAGAAAGGAAGCGTAGAAAGGGTTAAAAAAAGAAGAAGAAGAAACAGGAATTTTACAGTGGAGAAACCCAGCAAACACTACTGTAACCACGTTGACATCATCAGTGAAAACACAGACCCAGGGCAGTAGGAACTTGTTGCTGGAATTTAAGGTCAGGTATCAGCAAACACTTGTATAGGGATTCAGTGGGTACCAGCCACTGCTCTCAGTGCTTTGCTCATGTTTAATTGTTTAACAGTTATAACAACCCCTTGAGGTGGGTACCACTGCTATCCCATTTTACAGATTTGAACACCGAGGCACAGGGAGATTAAATGACCTGCCAGAGCCATCTGGCTCATGCAAGACAGGGGAAGGAATCAAGCCCAGGCAGTATTGGTCCCATGAAACGGAGCCCCTAATAAAATGCTTTCCTGGGGCCGCTTGGATGGCTCAGTTGGTAAGGCATGCCAGTCTTTTTTTTTTTTAATTTTTTAAAAATATATTTATATATTTTTAAGAGAAAGAGAGAGAGACACAGCATGAGCAGGGAAGGAGCAGAGAGAGAGGGAGACACAGAATCTGAAGCAGGCTCCAGGCTCTGAGCTGTCAGCCCAGAGCCCAATGTGGGGCTCGAACTCATGAACCGTGAGATCATGACCTGAGCCGAAGTCGGACACTCAACCGATTGAGCCCCCCAGGCACCCCTGGACCATGCCACTCTTGAACTCAGGGTTGTGAGTTCAAGCCCCACGTTGGGTTTTAGAGATTACTTTTAAAAAGATGTTTGGGGCACCTGGGTGGCTCAGTTGGTTAAGCATCTGACTCTTGGTTTTGGCTCAGGTCATGATCTCCCAGTTTGTGAGTTCTAGCCCTGTGTTGGGCTCTGCACTGATAGCGTGGAGCCTGCTTGGGATTCTCTCTCTCTCTCTCTCTCTCTCTCTCTCTCTGCCCCTCTCCTGCTCATGCTCTCTCTTTCTCAAAATAAAACAAATAAACTTTAAAACATGCATTTCCATTTGCCACCCTCAACTGCCAAGACAGGACATTCTCCCTCTCTCTGCCACGTTGGGCACCTCCCTAGATACGATCTGAGAAGCATTGGTTCTGGAGAAACTGAGGCCACATAACCTTCCCACGTTTCCAAATATGTCAGTGCCATTTCCTGTTCTGTGCGAGGCTGGGCATGGGGCCACAGAGGTGAATCAGGCCTCTCTCTTTCCTCAGAAAGAAGAGAGTTCTCAGTTAGATGCGGGCAGGGGCGGCCATACAGCAGGACCCGGGCTAAGAGGGGGAGGAGGTGGGTGAATAGCAGCAAGAAAGAGGCACCCGACCCATCCTGGAAGGTTCAGGCAGGCTCCCTGGAGGAGGAGGAGGAGCCATCCAAGCTGAAACAAAGGTCAAGCGGGAGAGCACCAGGCAAGGTAGAGCAAAATGTCCCCAGAAGAGCCCGTCCCTGCCCTCCATACTCCAGACCTCTGTGGGTAGGGCCTGAGTCTCCCCCATTTGACGGGACCAACCATGTTCTGGCTCCAACGCCCCCCTAGGCCCTGGCTGTCATGTCACGAGCAGCCCTATGATGCCAGCCCTGCTCTCGTTTCTACCCCAAGCAGAACCTTCACGTCCGACCTCAGTTGTCTCAGCTGGGAAATGGGCCCTCAGGCCGCTGCGCTCCTCGGGTTCTGAGCTGCAGGGGCCCTGGTAGCCCTTTGATACACCCAACCAAGCCCAGAAGAAGGCGAAGGCAGCAATTACGAGGGTGCTGGGTGGGGGTTGCCCTCTGTCTCAGCTGTAACCGGTCCAGGTGGCAAGTTAAAACAGTATCACCGGGCACCCGCCTCAGATCTCCTAATTAATTAGCGAATCCTAGAGGAATGGGCAAGCTCTCCGCCTTCCTTCCCACCCCCACCTCCAGCTGTGGCCCAGGGCCGAGAATAGGGCCCACCGCAGGGCAGATGCTGCTGGAAAAGAGGTTGAGGATGTGTGTCTGACGTGCTTGCGTTCTCAGCTCGGGCCCTCTGTGCGCTCACGCCGCGCTTTATGCCTGGATCGCCTGCTCCCCAGAGCGGCGTTGGGCACCTAGTAGGCCCTCAATAAATATTTGCCCCATCAACAAATCAATGATGGGAAGGGGGGGGCCTTAGGACCCAGTGGGGAGCCATTTGGGGCCAGATTGTCAACATCCCAAGAGGAGGGTTGTGTTGGTGAGGGGTACGCGTTGCACAGACAGCCACAGTTCCCGCTGGCCGGCTGGAACCAGCGTTTCTGAACACCTACTCTGTGCCACTCAGCGTGCCAAGTCCGAGACCCACACTATCTTATTGAAGGCTCACGATGACTCTGCAAGGCACGGGTTTATCCCCACTTTACAGACGGGGACACAGAGGCTCAGCACGGTGATGGTGTCAGACCGAGGTCCCTCAGCAGGAGTGACAGAGCAGGGTTATGAGACCAGGGCCCTCTCGTCCCACTGACTGCTGCTGATCGACATTCGGGGGTCTTAGGCGTTCCTGGGAAGCAGGGCAGCCGGAAGACCTTTGGACAGGAAGAACAGAGTCAGGGACACTATTGGACGACTGTTGGTTTTGCCGTGGGCCCCCGGGCACGTCCCGCGGCGTCTCTGGGTCTCAGTGTGCTCATTGGGTAACGTGGAGGCCGGAAGTCCGTCCCGGCTGGGATGAGGGGTTCCTGCCTCCACCCCAGCCCTCTTCCAGGCAGTCCCAGGCCTCAGGCCCCACTCCAGCCCCCGGGGTCTGGCGTCTCAATCCAAGCCTTGTCAGCCAGTCCCTGTCGGCAGAACCAGACCCCGGTTTCTGGGAAGCTGTGGCCGCATCCCGCCCTGCCCGGGATGGGGGCCCCCCTCTCTCCCCCTGGGCCTTGGCCCCATTTCAGCAGCCTCATCACATTCCCCAGTGGCCTCCACTGCCGGATGGACGGACGCAGTTTCCACACTGGTGTGGCAGAACCCGGGAGCTGCGTGACCAGGTCTCCTGCTGGGCAGAGGGGTCCTTCCCCCCTCCAAGGACCAGGCCTCGGGGGCCAGTTAGACCAACCTCAGCATCTGGGCACAGACAGCCACACCCCTGCAACCCCAGGACACATCTCCCGTGCCCAGCACCCCCAGACCCTGCGCCCTCACAGGGCACCCTTGTGCCAGCCAGACGCCTCAAACCCGCCCTGGCTTCTCCTTCCCGGCTCTCCCCACCCCCACACCCCTTCCCTATTCCTGCCTGTACTCACTCTTCCAGACCCAGCTGGGATTCCCCATCCTCTAAGAGACTTCCAGAACCTCCTCCCCTGCTGCTAACTGATTTGGGGAAAGTCCGCCCCAGCTGTCTGTCCACCCCTGACTCTTCTAGACAGCTCAGCTCCCTTTCCTCAAGAACTCCGTACCAAGGGGCGCCTGGGTGGCTCAGTCGGTTAAGCATCTAACATCAACTCAGGTCATGACCTCGCGGTTCATGAGTTCGAGCCCTACACGGGGCTCTCTGCTGTCAGTGCAGAGCCTGCTTTGGATCCTCTGTCTCCCTCTCTCTGCCCCTCCCCTGCTCATGCTTTAGCTCTCTCTCTCTTTCTCAAAATAAATCAACAAACATTAAAAAAAAAAAAAAAAGAACTCCATCAAGTCCGCTAAGTACCCCATGGGCGGGGGATATTGTGTCCCCCCCTTTGGCCAGGACGATTTAGGTCGGTTGTCCCATATAATTAGCAATAGTGTTCCTTTTCATGCTCTGTCCCTATTTGGATGATAATTTATTTGGTCGCCCTACCATGAGACGTGGAGAAGGGAGGGCTTTCCCAAAGCCCCAAAACTGGCAAGTAGCAGAGCCAGGATTTGAACCCAGCACCTTGCCCCAGAGCCCCGCCCTACACTGATGGGTTTTGGCATGAACGAGCCTACCTTGGGCATTCTCCAGGGCCTGCTGTGTGCCGTCTGTTGACTGGAGCTCCTCCCCACACCCTTGACCTGACAAGCTGGCTTTCTCTTGCCTTTTGGCTCATGCGTCCGGCCTCAGAGAAGGTACCCCCCCCCCACCCTTCTTAAAAGTGCCCTGGACCCCCTACACATTTCTTTCCTGCACTTTTGACTCTGCATCTGTGGGCTCATGTGATGTGATAAATATCTGTCATTGACGCCCGCCTCCTGCCCAGCGGCCAGTCTCATGAGCCTGTTTGGTGGCCCCTGGATCCCCAGTGGGATGCCCCCACATATTTGACGAAGGAACCAACGAGTGGTCCTTGGCACGTGCCAGGGAGAGGGTGGGGAGTAGGAGAGCCCAGGGGGTGCTCTCACAGACTCCTCAGGCTGCTGGGGAGAAAGACCCAGGGAAACATCAAGAAAACGCAGAAGATAAATTCTGCGGTTTGACAAGCACGGGGACTGTGGGATCCAGAGGAAAGAGCAACTTGCTCAATGTAGGGCAGGTCAGGGAAGGTCTCCGGGAGGAGATACTGTCTGAGCTGGCTTGAAGGGTGAGGTGATAGCCGGGAGAATGAAGCGTTGTTCGGCTCAGAGGCTGAGGGCAGACCAGTGTGGCCGCAGCTTTGAGGGCAGGGCCCTGGGCCACAGGGAAGGTCGAGGCTGCAGGGGTCGGCAGGAGCCTGGACGCAGAGGGCCTTGCGGCACAGCTGAGGATTTTATTTTTATCCTAAGCGTGGGCATCAGGGAGCAGCTCAATGGTTTTGAACTGGGGGAGGCGAGGTGGGCAAGAAAAACCTCAACTGTCGTGTTTTTTTAAAAAATCGTGCTGTCCCCTTGGAAAAAAAAAATATCTAAGTGTTGACGTATAAAAAGAAAAGTGGATTTATTTGTGTGCCATTGTGGGCCCAGAGCCCCTGCCTGCCTGGCCCTCAGGGCTGTTCTTCAGAACAGCTCCGGGGACTGAGCCACGGAACTTGCAGGTGTCGCAGCCCCATCCCCCCCCCCCCCTCCCCAGCCATCTGTCTGGGAAGGTCCATTGTGGTGGCCTCTGACATCACCACAGGGGGCAGCGTGATGTCACGGGGGCCCCATTGTGGCCGTGGAAGGCGAGGTGCCCCCCCCCCAGATACCCCCTCCCGCCCTCGCCCAATCCTATTAAGCATGGGCTGGGGACAAAGGAAGGCGCTTTGTGTTTTAACGGGTCTGAAGTGAGTCACAGGCTGCAAAGAGAGGGCATAGCAAGAGCCTGTACATTCCAGAGCCTGCCACCTCCCCCAGCCGGGCCTGCAGGTCAGGCTGGAGGCCCTGCTGTCACCACCAGTCATTGTCCCCATGCCAGGCCCTGCGCCTCTTATCCGCGTCCCCCTCAGGTGTAGGACCAGAGCCTGTGATGTGGAGGCTGCGGGCAGGACATCCTCCTACATCCCCGATGTCAGCCTGCGAGGTGGGGGTCCCCTAGAGCCCTGGGCTGGGAGAAGGAGCCAGAGGCAGCTGGAGCCAGAACAGGCAAGAGTCCCTGAAAGATAGCTTCAGGGCATAGATGGGGGGGCCAAGGCCTAGAGAGGGACAGGACTGGTCACCCGGTGGCATCACTGAGCACTTATCAGCGAGCGCTTAGTAAATTCCTACTGAAAGCCGCACTGGCCTGTGCTGTAGGTCATGTGATCCCTGAAACTCTGGAAGGTGGTGGCCGGGACCGGCCCCACAGAGCTGACCACTCTGGACAGGCCTCTCTGAGTAGAGAGGGAGGCTCAGCATGGGGACAGCTAGGTGGCCGCTTCCTTGTCCCAGGTGTCTCTGAGAGAAGAAGGAGGAGGACTCCCTGAGGCTCCAGCTCAGAGGTCAGAGGGCTTGCTTTGCAGTTCCTCTTCTGCAATGAACTCGCATGCCTTCCCCTCACTGAGCCTCTGTTTACTCCTCTGTAAAATGGGACCAATCAGACCCTTCTCACAGAGTTGTGGTGAGGACTGGATGTGATGGCGTGAGTGCCCAGCTGAGGGTGGGGGCAGGGCATTGCAGTGCTGGCACACAACCCTCCCCCAACCCCATCTCTCCTTGGGTGTCAGCCCTCAGCCAAGTCTCCTTCCAGGCTGGCGTCCATCCCCTTTGAAGGGCCTGTCTGGTCCTAGGCTGAGAGTAGGGTGCAGCCAACAGGGGATGCCTAGGCGGGGACAGGCAATGGCTTCAGGAGGGCTCAGCACACCCCACTGCCACCCGAGTGGGTTCTCCATCTTTGGCAGAGTACCCAGGCACACGAGGAGGCTGGGGGTGGCTCAGCTTCAGGCAACAAAGCCCCCTTTCTCCCCAGCTTGAGGAATGCCCGGCACCCCTCTCACCCCCGCCTCCATCTATATGGAGACCAGACCCCAGGGTTCACTCTGTGGGGCCCAGGCTGGGCACTGGCCCTGCCCCGAGCCTGTGAGGCAGGCCTGGCCCTTTACGAGGCAGGAATGTCACCCACACCCACCTCACACACACACACTCACGTGCACACGCACACACACTCACACACCCATGCCCACGTGCCTCCCCCAAAGAGCCCAGCCCTCAGTTTGGAGCCCTGAGCTCAGTCCAGAATCTGAGGCAGTCTGGAGCAAGGATGTCCACGGCTGGCTGGGGCTAGAGAAAGGGCCAGAGTGTGAGTGCCCTGTCTCACCTTGGCTCTTCCTGTGTCTTTGTGTTTGATGATGTTTTTTTTTTTTTAAATATCTCAACTTGGCAAAGCGAAAAATCACAGTCCCACCCACACCTGCCCCATTTTTTGAACTGGCATGTGAAATCCCAGCGTCAGAGCCCCTGACTCTGTTCAAACCCCTCATTTTTCACCAAGGAGGATGCGGAGGCCACAGAGCCCCATCGGGCTGGGACTAGTGTGTGTGTGGGGGGGGGGTCTGGGGGGGTGAGGGTTAGGGGCTGGTGAAGACCGCACGTGGGAGCTGGTGGCATCTCATTCCAGGGCAAGGGAGCAGAACTGGCCTCCCCGGTAAAGGATGCACCCTTTGTACGGATGAGAACACTGAGGCTTGGAGGGGAGGAGCCGAACATTCCCCAGTGAGGAGTGGAAGAATGATCTGAGCTCCAGCTCTGAGGCCCCGTGGGTGGGAGGGATGGTTAGAGGGGCCTGAGCCCCCAGCTCCCCTCCCATTCACCGCAGCCCCAGTCTAGCCCCAGGCCTCAGCTAGGGCAGGCCCATCCTGGAAATGGGTGTTCAGGCCCAGGCTGCTGCCCTGGTCTTGACCCCCTGAGCAGGATATGCCCCTCCTGCCACAGCCCTGGCCAGACTCTGCCCAGACACCTCAGGAATGTGGGGGGAGGGGGAGACTCAGGAAAGATGGGGACTGGGGTCCAGAGGTGGACAGAACAAAGAAGCCACGTGTCTGGACTCTCCCTGCACCCCCAGGCTGGATCACAGCCGGCAGAGGCAGAGGCCCCCAAGAGCGGGTCAGGCATGTGTCCCTATGTGCTGTGTGACCCTGGGTATCCTGCTGCCCATCTCTGGTTTCCTGGGCTGTAAAATGGGGTACAGGAGCAGGGGATCTAAGGCAGAGGAGCCTGCTGCAGGCCTGAGGTTGGGACTTCTGGCAGAGGGTAGAGAGAAGTAGGGGGCCAACCCTGCGGTGGGCTCTTCTCCCTGCCTCCTCGCTCAGCCTCAGGAATCGCCTTAATTACAGCGTCAGCTTCCCTGCGCTTCCTGCCATAAACCCAGGAATCTAAATTAGAGGGCAGGAGGCTGGCTCCCCCTTCCCTCCGACCCCCCAAGTCTGCCGGGAAGTTCTCCTGGAGACAGGCCGCCAGTGGGGGGCTAACTACAGAGGTGCCCAGGGCCCAGGCTCGGGGGGTCTGAGAGGCCAGGCAGGCGGGTGGCTATCCAGAGAGTCCTCATGCCTGTCACTGCTGACCAACTGCTACGTGCCAGGCACGGGGCTGAAGTCGCCCTTTTGATCCTCCCAGCACTTCAAGACTGACGTCAAGATCCCCTTTTACAGAGGAGGAAACTGAGGCGAGAGCCCAAGGTCACCCAGGGTCTCGGTGGCTGAGCCAGCTGGACCCAGGTCTCCAGCTCCCAGACCAGGGCTGGCCGCCTTTGCAGAAGGCAGAGGGAAGGGTGGGGAAGGGTGGAGAAGGGAAGGGGATGCTGACCCATGAATCGGCCCCCTGAGTCCCAGGGGGAGAGGGGAGGCAGTTGACGGGAGGGCGCTGAGGGGCTGGTGTGCAGAGATCAGGCAGGATGTAGGCTGGGGTTCTGAGCAGAGTCTGCCTTCTGTAAGCCTGGCCTGGGCCTGGCCCTTCCCCAGGGGCCTGGCCAGGTAGATCAGGGCTGGGCGGGGCTGGGGCCCTTCAGAGTGAGATCCAGCCGGAGAGCCTCGTGTGTGTGTGTGTGTGTGTGTGTGTGCACGCGTTTGGGGGTGTGTGCAGTTTGCGTCTGTGGGTACTTCTGTGTGACAGGGAGTGCATGTGTGCATGCATGTGGTGGGGAAGTGAGGTCATCTGGGCAGAAGGGAGCTGAACTTGTCCAAACCACTGGAGCCACTGGAGGAGAGAGAGACAGACTTGGGGGGGAGGCAGCGTGCCGGGGTGGGAGTGGGGGTCTGAGGGAGGGAAAGAGACCAAAGCAGAGAGGAGACAGCAAAGGACAGAGACAGAAGGATGAGGTGGGGTGGGAGGCAGACAGACAGACAGACAGACAGGATGAGGGGGGACGCCCCGGTGGTCGTGGGGGCACAAGGAGAGGCCCAAGAGCTGTCCAGAGAGAAGATGTTGAGTTTGACAAAGAGGGAGCCCGAGAGCGGGGCAGGGAGGAGCAGCCCTGGAGGGCAAGGGGGCTCAGGCAAAGGGGCTTCCCACTGGGCTGCCCCTGAGGTGAGGACAGAGGGAGGGGGACCGAGGGAGGATGCCTTACGCCTGCTTTTTGTCCCGGTCAGTGCATCTGAGGTCACCCAGCCCTCAAGCAATATTTTTTAACGTTTACTTATTTTTGAGGTTTATTTATTTGTGCCTGAGGGAGACACCGAATCTGAAGCAGGCTCCGCGCTGCCAGCACAGAGCCCGACACGGGGCTCGAACCCACAAACTGTGAGACCATGACCTGAGCCGAAGTCGGCCGCTCAACCGACTGAGCCACCCAGGCGCCCCGGCAATTTTTTGAGGACCTCTTACGCATGTATCCCAGGGGTGGGGTCTACCTGAAGGAGCAGGAGTTCAGAGGCTTGAGAGCCCAGGGGGTCTCTGGGGGTATGCCCCAAGAGCATGGGGGCAAGGAGGGGAGGCTGGGGGAGGCCAGAACGGTGACTTCAGACCCGGGCAGGGCTGGAGCCGGGTGGGTGGGGCGGGGGGGCAGGTCCCACTTCTCCTCAGCCACATCCCAGCCCCATCACCCGACTCTCCTACGTGGCTTCCAAGGCCCCATGGGCCCTGCAACCTGGCTCGCCTCACCTCCCACCATGCGCTTCCTAACCCGGCGATTCTCAACTGTGGGGATTTTGCCCTCCACCACAGGACATCTGGCAATGTCCGGAGACGTTTTTGCTCGTCACAGTTGGAGGAGCGTGCTGCTGGTATCTGGTGGGTAGAGACCAAAGATGCGGCTAAACATCCTGTAACACACAAGACAGGCCCTACAACAAAGAATCATCCAGCATACTCATTTTCCCTCTTTTCCCCCTGAGCATGCCAAATGCGTTCCTGCCTCAGGACCTTTGCAGTTCCTTTCGGCCTTGACTAGAACACCCCTCCCTAGACCAGCACACAGGTTGCCTTCTCATTCTTCCAGAACCTGCTCAAATATCCCCTCCTTAGAGCAGTTTTTCCTGACATCCCCACCCCCTTCCACACTCTCTATCAGAAACCTCTGTTTATTTCCCTCCCAGCCCTTATCCCCAAATCACGAGAGTCTTGTTTATTTATTCAAGTCCTTATTATAGTTTGTCTACCCTCCACTTGGCCGTGAGCTCCATAAAGGCTGGGAACTTTGGCTTTTCAGCAGCACCCAGACGCTGAGTACTGGGTGTTAAAATTTCACTTAGAACAGCCAGGGGCTATTTTAAGCACTTTGTTTAGAACACTTTGCATATATTATCTTAATATTATATATTATCTTGGCATATATTATCCTATGAGGTAGGCGCCACTGTTGTGCCCATTTCACAGACGGGGAGACCGAGACTCAGAGATGTCAAGTAACTTGCCCAAAGTGACACAGCTGGTCAATGCATGAGCTGGGATTTGAACCCAGGGAGGTCGGCTGCAGAGTTCATGCCCTGACTTGAAGGGGCCACACTACAGCCTCTCTGCAAATGTGAGTTGAGTGGATGTGACTCCATGTCAGGAACCCAGACCCCCATCTCCTCCTCTCCCTGAGAAAGACGATCGCCACTCTGTAACCTGGCCTTCTTGCCTCTCGCCCCCGCCCCAGATCTGTAGAACTGAGGAGCCTCTCCAAGTCAGCAGGGAGATAAGGTCCGCATTGGCAGATTCTGACAGGGAAGAGACTTGGGGACCCAGACGTGGGGGCTCCTCGTCATGGGGAATCCCCCGCTGCAGCCAATGCAGTGGGGCCACAACCGCTGCCCTGAGTCACTGTTGACTCTCCCAGGCACTCCTGGGTGCTGGGGAGGAGGCACGCCCCTTCCTCGAGCCTCCCTGGCAGGGCAGGGTGGACCGGCATTGGGGTGAATCTGAGGGCTGTGCCCAGCCCCGCACTGGGGCTCCCCCAGCCCAGCTGGCCTCCCCTAAATGAAGAACGACAACCAGGAGGGGGCGGTTGGTAGGGGCAGCAGGAAGCTCTGGGTGCCCATGCCTGCTTGGAAGGCTGCCCGGAGCTGTTTGCTGCCCGGATTCCCAGCTAGGACGCCACTCACAGTCCCAGCTTACTGCCCGCCCCTCTGGCCATGTCCCCGGGCCCTCTCTCTGTCAGGCTTGGTACCTGTCGATTAACCCAACAGCTGACCCAGTCTCCCCAAAACATCCTTCCCTGGCCCTGTCCCCTCTCCCAGCATCTGTGGAGCCCATCAAGGGACAGTCTCGACCTGGGATCTGCCAGGGAAGGCTTTAATTCTTCTTCATTCGACTAGCCTTTCGTTCCTAACCATCGCAGTGCGGTGGTTAGAACGCGGATGCTAATCTATACGGCCGAGTCAGTATTTTTCCCGCTGTGTGATCTCGGGCAAGTGCCTGAGCTGGACCCAGTTTTACAACACGGGGAGGTTACAGGGCTTTGGGAAGCTTCGCTGGGATGAGGCATAGAGTACTGAGCATGCCACTCAACTTGTGATAGGTGTTCCATCATAGGAGCTGTTCTTTTTCTTTATTCTCCATGAAGAATTTCCTGAGGCCCCTGGAACACACAGACCCCTAATAGCAACCCCCAGCCCGGATAAGGCTTGATCCCGAAGGCCTCCTGAGCGGACCCAGGTGGGGACTCTGGATTCTCATCCTGGCTTCACCATTGGGTTGCTGTGTGATCCGAGTGAGTCGTCATCCCTCTCTGGGTCTCGAGCTCCCTGTGTGAACAGTGACTGGTTGGCTTGGATGAGCAAAGGAGAATCCGTACGGTGAAGAATTCCACCTGGGTTTGAATCCTGACTGCCGCTTACTGTGACCCCGGGCAAGTGACCTCTCTCTGCCTCGGTTTTCCACTGCCAAGTGGGGCAATAACAGTACCTACCTCCAGGAATAAGTGAATTAATGCCTGGAAAGTGCTTTACAACAAGTCTGATACGCAGCTAGGGCACAACAGGTGTTAGCCATTA
Organism: Panthera uncia; assembly: GCF_023721935.1. Taxonomy (NCBI): domain Eukaryota; kingdom Metazoa; phylum Chordata; class Mammalia; order Carnivora; family Felidae; genus Panthera; species Panthera uncia. The sequence goes on from NW_026057585.1 coordinate 93,081,809, forward strand.
TTATCAGCTAACATTATCTCTAAGGATCTTTTTCTCTTTCAACTGAGATATAATTTACATACCAGGAGATCACCTTTTGAAAACATACGCTCGAGTCATTTTTAGTACACTCAATACTAATTCCAGAGTCTTTTCATCATCCCTAGGTGAAAGCCTATACCTACAAGTCCCCATTCTCCACACCCTGCCCCCGGCAACCTCCGATCTGCTTTCTGTCTCTGCGGCTTTGCCCATTCTGGACATTTCATAGAAACGCGATATGCAACGTTGTGTCCGGCTTCTTTCACTTAGCACGACGTTTTCAAGGTTCGTTCCTGACCTATCTGTATTTCATTCTTTTTTTTTTTTTCTGGCTGAATAATATTCCATTGTGTGGATGGACCACATTTGTTCATGGACATTTAGGTTGTTTCCACTTTTTGGCTATTATGCACAATGCTGTTCGTGAACATTCAAGTATGAGTTGTTGGGGTTTTTTTTATTTATTTATAATCTGTACACCCGATGCGGGGCTCGAACTCACAACCCTGAGATTAAGAGTCTCGTGGTCTATCAACTGAGCCAGGCGGTGCCCCCAGTGTAATTGGCTCAGGTCACGATCTCGCCGTTGGTGGGTTCGAGCCCCGCGTCGGGCTCTGTGCGGACGGCTCGGAGCCTGGAGCCTGCTTCGGATGCTGTGTCTTCCTCTCTCTCTGCCCCTCCCCTGCTGGTGCTCTGTCTCTGTTTCTGTCTCTCTCTCTCTCTCTCTCTGTCAAAAATAAACATTAAACATTTTTTTTAAACTTTGAAAAGAAAAAGAGTCACACGCTTTTCCGACTGAGCCAGGCGTGTGCCCCTGCTGCACAATTTTATACTCCCACTGGCAATGTAGGAGGTGCCAACTGCTCCACACCCTTGCCAAACGTGGCTAATGTCTTCTTTTGTATTGTAACCATCTTAGTGGGTGTGCAGAGGCATCTCGCTGTGGTTTTGATTTACATTTTCCCCATAACTGATGATGTCAAGTGTCTTTACGTGTGCTTATTGGTCATTCACACATCTTCTTGGGCGAAATGTCCATTCCTTTGTCCGTATTTAAATCGGGTTATCTGTCACTTTATCATTGAGCTCTAAGTATCCTTTATATATTCTAGACACTAGGCCCTTATGAGATGCTTGAGGCGCAAATATTTTCCCTGTTCTATGGGGTGTCTTTTCAATTCTTGATGGTCCTTGGAAGCACAAAAGTTTTTATTTTTGATGAAGTCCAATTTTCTGCCTTTTTCTTGGCTTCTACTTATATGTCATATCTAAGAAACAGTCGTCTAATCCAAGGGCATGCCTGTTTTTGTCTAACAATTGTATCATTTTAGCTCTTAGAGTTAGGACTCTGATCCATTTTGAGCTAATGATGCATGTGGTATAAAGGGCGTGAGGTAGAGGGGTCCAGCTTCGTTCTTTTGCACGTGAAAATCCAGTTGTCTCAGCATTATTTCTTGAAAAGACTATTTCCCCATTGGATTTTCTTGGCACCCTGGTCGAAAATCAATTGATGGGGCACCTGGGTGGCTCAGGCATTTAACTGTCTGACTCTTGATTTTGGCTCAACTCATGATCTCATGGTTTGTGAGACTGATCCCTACATCTAGTTCTATGCTTGTAGCACAGAGCCTCCTTGGGATTCTCTCACTCTCCCTATCTCTCTGCCCCTCCCCCACCCTCTCCTTCTCTAAATAAATAAACTTAAAACAAAAAAATCAATTGACCAGGGGTGCCTGGCTGCTGGTTCAGTTGGAAGAGGATGTGACTCTTGATCTCAGGGTCATGAGTTTGAGCCCAATGTTGGGCATAGAGATTACTAAATAAATAAATAAATAAATAAACAAACTTAAAAAAGTCAGTCGACCATAACGTATGGGTTTTTGGACTCTCAATTCTATCCCATGTAGAGAGAGAGAGGGTGTAAGCGAGCGAGGGGTGGAGAGAGAGAGAAAAAGAGAGAGGGAAGTGGGGCTCATATGAAGTGGGACACGAGCTCACCTGAGGTGGGGCTCGAGCTCCCTCCATGTGGAACTTGAACTCAAAAACCATGCGATAATGACCTGAGCCAAAGTCAGATGCTTAATGACTGAGCCACCCAGGTGCTCAAGATTTTATCTTTTTAAATAATCTCGACACCCCACCTTGGGCTCAAACTCATAACCCTGAGATCAAGAGTTACAGGCTCTACTGACTGAGTCAGCCAGGCACCCTGGTCCCTTTCATTTCCATATGAATTTTAAGAGGAGCTTGTCCATCAGGATCTTTGAACCTGTGATTCTAAGGCCATAATTTCTTTATAATTCCAATAACTAAAGTCATTGTGGTCTATTTCTATTGTCTTCTTCAATTGAAATATAATTGACAGATAATATTGTATAAGTTTAAGGTGTAGGACATGTTGATTTGATACATTTATATATAGCAATATGATTACCATTATAGCTAACACCTCTCCCATGCTACATGCTTCTTATCTCTGTCGTCTTTTGATTGTGCTGATTTTTGCTCGTTGTGTCTTATTTCCTTGTGTGTCTGGTTATCTTTGACTATCTTCTGCTCAGTGTTTGAAAATGATTTGTGAGAGGCGCCTGGGTGGCGCAGTCGGTTAAGCGTCCGACTTCAGCCAGGTCACGATCTCGCGGTCCGTGAGTTCGAGCCCCGCGTCGGGCTCTGGGCTGATGGCTCGGAGCCTGGAGCCTGTTTCCGATTCTGTGTCTCCCTTTCTCTCTGCCCCTCCCCCGTTCATGCTCTGTCTCTCTCTGTCCCAAAAATAAATAAAAAACATTGAAAAAAAATTAAAAAAAAAAAAGGAAATGATTTGTGAAAATAACCTGAGGCCTAAGATGATGCTACCTCCTTGCAGGTGAGTTTTTTGTTTGCTTCTACCAAGCACCCGGAGACACTTTAATCCAAGGCCACTTTAATTCAAGTTCAAAATTAGAGTCACCCAGGTGCTTGGGCTCACTCAAGGCATGTTTTTTATTTGTTTGTTTTTTAAAGTTTATTTACTTTGAGAGAGAGAGTGTGTGTGTGTGTGCATGCATGTGCATGAGTAAGCCGGGGAGAGAGAGAGAGAGAGAGAGAGAGAGAGAGAGAGAGAGAGAATGAATGCCAAGCAGGCTCCACGCAGTCAGCTCAGAGCCCAGTGTGGGGCTCTAGCCCACGAACCGTGAGATCATGACCTGAGCTGAAACCAAGAGTCTGATGCTCAACCGACTAAGATACCCAGGCACCCCAAGGCTTGGTTTTCTCCTGGTTCACCCTTATTCTGAGGATGTCTCAGTTTAAAGAAGATGCCAGGTATCAGGCTCCCCATCTTGGACAGAAAGCTGGGCTTACCTTTTGTCCTGTCTCCTCCCTGGCCTCCCATAAGGCTGCCAAAACCACAACTCAGTTTCAAGGCCATTTCTTCCAGATTGGTAAATGCCCCCAAGGCAAATGTGGTCTTCTACCCTGGGCTTTCCCCCCTGGATTTTTGCCTTCTCCTAGATTCTCACTAGGGAATTTTTTTGCCACCTAGTTAATTGGTTGATGGTTTTAAGAAGATGATCTTTTTGAATTGGCTCTGGAGACTTCAATTGTTTTCAGTGGAAGTTTCGTTCAAAATATCTATCCCCCCATTCCCGGAGACGGAAGCCCCTACAAAAGCCATAATTTCCCACTGGCATCTCCTTCCCTTTGCCCAGGCTGTGACCAGAATACACCCTCTCTCTATTCATCTCAGGCTCTCTTAATCTCAAGGCCCTGCACAGAGCTTTGCCATCAGAAGCTCTCGCAACTCAAGGTCCCTGGTCCTGCGACTCCGTCTCTGTTGCTGCATTTAGTCATCATCAAACATTTATGTGGCACCCATAGTATGCCAGGCCCATCCCAGGCACTGGGGATTCTGCCCTAACAACACAGAAGCTGTCCCTTACCCTTGAGGAGGGTGATAGATAGCTGGTTGCAACTGAGGGACATCAAGGTTGGGAAGGGGAAGCAGAGGGAGCCGTGGAGTACATTGCAAGGAGATCCAACCAGGGGAGGCTTCCAGGAGGAAATAATATTTAAACTGAGGCTTGAAGGATGTGGAGCAATTACCCAGCAAATGAGGGGGGAGGGAAGGGCATTCCAGGCAGAATGAAGATGTGTCTTCACAGAGATGAAGAGATGTCTTCACCGAGAGGTGCTGGGGAATCGGGAGAGGGCGTGAGGGAGGAGGGGGCCAATGGGTGAGGCTGGGAGGTGGGTCTGGCACCCCATCCGGCTTCCTGGACAAAGACGGGGCTACACTTGAGGGAAAGCAAAACTTCCTTGACCTTCTGTGCTGAACAATTCCTTTCAGGAAAGGTCCGAGTCCTTGGCTCATTCCAATCCCTCAGCTTTGGCCCCCTTCCTCTCCTCCTGCCCCGGGCCGAATGGAGAGAGGCCACATCCTCTCGTCACAGGAGAAGCAGGATGTGGAGCTGAACGAAGCCACAGAGACTCTCTTCCTCAACGGCCTCTGCCAGAGCGTCCTCTGTACAGGCCCTGGGGCCCTTCCTGTGGCGCCTCGGGCACCATCTTGTTTGACTTGGACGGGGTCCCTGACAGAGAGGACGGATAGGGTGTGGGGGCGCTGAGCCCTGAGCCCCAAGCTTTGAGGAATGGTTCCAACGAATACTGTCCTCTGCACAGCCAGGATTCTAGTGACGGGGGACAGATGGGACCCCAGCCCCTCACCTGCTCCCCGGGTCACCGCAACATCAAGCCTGGGAGGTGAAGGCTGATTGACCCAAGGGAGCCAGGAGTTGAGGGGAGACTAGATTTCTGTCCTGACCACTGAAAAGTTTATAACACAGAGTTGGGTGAGTGATCCTAGCTGGGGAGGGGTTCCCCCCTCATTATTTAATCCACTGAGCCCCACCCCACCGCACCCTATCATCCAGATGTAGAAATTGAGGCTCAGATCACATGACTAATGAGAAGCGGAGGCAAGGCCTGAACCCAGGTCTTCTGACTCCTGGCTCAGCGCTCACTTCCTCCTCTGCTCCTCCCACACGCATGCCTGATGCCCATTTCTGGTGGTTGTGGTGGTGGAAGGGGGTTTCAAGGCCCACACCTGGGCTGTGGTGGATGGGGCTGACAGGTGCTGCAGGAGTTCACCGTTCCCCAGCCCCGAGAGCCTGAACCTCGGCCTCCTGGGGACAGAGGGAGCTTACAGGCTCCTCTCCCTCCGGGGTCACGCCTCATCAGAGGCTGACGTTTTCCTGGCCCGTGGCTCCAGAGGCATCAACAAAATGGGCTGAGCAAACACATCTTGCTCAGTTGTTCTAAGACTCTGCGGATGCTTTCCGGCCAGAGACCGCCAGAACCGCGCCCCCAACAACGCTGGGCTTCCTGCTCTCCGGGAGGAGGGAGAACACACCCCTCAGAAGGCGCTGGTGAGAGGGAGCTGGTGGGGTCTGGAGGTGGGTGCTCCTGGGGAGGATTCCAGGGGGGTGGATCCTCGCTCTGGATTGGCCGCTCACAGGGAGCAGGGGTAATGCTGTGACTGGGTATCTTGATCATTTTAATCTAGAAGGAAGAGGAATGAATTGAAGCGAAAGCTGTGTTTGGCAAAGAGGCAGCTGTCATTCATTTAGCCAGATAGAGGGACATCTGGTCATTTTCGTGGTTTGGGCCATGGTTACTTTTGTCTGTGTTCAGACATGATTACGGAGTGGTCTTGCCTTTGTCTTTTTTTTTTTTTTATGTTTATTTATTTATTTTGAGAGAGAGAGAGAGAGAGAGAGAGGGAATCCCAAGCAGGCTCTGAGAGCTCAGCACAGAGCCTGATGCAGGGCTCAAACTCATAAACGGTGAGATCGGTGAGATGGTGACCTGAGCTGAAACCAAGAATCAGAAGCTTAACCAACTGAGCCACCCAGGCTCCCGGAGGTTTTGCTTTTGTCTTGATCCATCAAGGTCGTTGAGCAGCCTCGTCTGATGTTGGCGATCCGTGAAACTGCACTTGTTCCCAGGAGCACAGCATAGCCTGACAGGGAGGGCTCAGCTGTCAGGGGCTGCTTTTCTTTCTCCACATGAGGGGAAACAGCATGGGGCCCTGGAGAGCTAGCCACGTCACATGGGGTGCCTGTGAGGAGCCAATGTCAGCCACGCCTTGTCGATCTGTCCCAAAGCTACAGAGGAAGCCAAGAGGCTCCAGAGTCAGACCCGGGTTCAAATCCTACCTTCTTTCAGGCTCTTGGACAAGTCACTTCCCCTCTTGCAACTTCATCCACTAGACAAATATTGAGCAAATACCTGTTGCATGCCGGGGACTGGGGACCTTGGGCAAGTGCACTTAATTCTCTGGGATTCGGTTTACCCCTCCAGAAAATGGGAATCGTACCGGTACCTGATAAATGAGTGCCTATCTCCCAGGGTTACTGTCGGGTTCGATGAAAAACTGCGTGGAGTCTAAAGGACAGTTTGGCACAAGCCGTCTGCACTTCCCGGGGTCCCTGCCTCCCTGGCCACCCCTGCCTGGGGGGCCTTCACTAGTGGGGAAGCAGGAGGGGCCCATTCCATGTACAGCCTGCTTTGGAGAGCGAGTCCCCTGCCCACCCTGCCCAAGACTCCAGCTGGTCCCCAAGCAGGTCTATTGGGGGTGCCCTCCCAACAGGGGTGCTCTGTAGTTGCCCGGCCTTTTCCAGAGCAGCGATGCCAATGTGGTTCCTGGGGCCTGGGGAGGCAGCGAGGGTGCCAAGGCTGTGGGGGTGGAAGAAGGCATGCTCCGTCCTGCCTTCTCCAGGCGTGAAGGAGGGGGTGGCGGCAGGAGGGTGTGAGAGGCCAGCGCAGAAGGAAGTTTGTGTGCCCATTGGCGGTGTCGGGGGGAGGGCCCATTACATGGGCCTGAGTGGTATGGCAGGTGGGGGCTCTCGGCCCAGGGCTGTGCGTGGAGGTGCATGTATGTGCGTGAGCAGGATCTGACAGCAGGATGGGGCGCACATTCACGTGTGCGTGGGTGATGCCCCCACGTTGGCGCCTAAGGTCTTGAAAACAACCCAAGTTTAGGATTCAGACTAGCCTGTGTTAATCCCCACTTGAGGGACTTTCTGGCTGTGTGAACTTGACCAGGTCACTTACCTGCTGCGAGTTCCATTCATCTGCTGCACAAGTACACCTTGAGCTCTTGTGTGCCGGGGATTGGGCAGACAGGGGCACATAAGGTAGAGCCCAAACTCTCATGCAACCAGCCTTACTTTCCCCATCCTTAACTTTTTTTTTTTTTAAGTTTTATTTGTTTAAGTAATCTCTATACCCAAAGTGGGGCTTGAACTTAGATCCCTGAGATCGGGAACAGAGCCAACAGGTGCCCTTTACTTTTCCCATCTTTTTCTTAAGTGTATTTATTTATTTTGAGAGAGAGAGAGAGAGAGAGAGAGAGAGAGCATGAGTGGGGGAAGGGCCGAGAGAGAAAAGGACTGAGAGAATCCCAAGCAGGCTCTGTGCTGTCAGCGCAGATCCCAACATGGGGCTCAAACCCACGAACCTCGGGATCATGACCCTAGCGGAGATCAGGAGTCGGACGCTTAACTGACTGAGCCACCCAGGGGCCCCTACTTTACCCATCTTTAAAGTGGAGGCAGCTATATCCACCTCCCAGACAATATCTGTGAACTTCAGGGCATAGGGTCTCCATGCTCGGTGGAGATTTGTTTTCTTCTGGCTTCTGGAAGCCTTGGAGCTGCACCCTTCTCCTAAAGGACACAGCTCTCAGCTGGTGGGAACAGGAGCCAAGGGGGCCCTCCTTCAGGGCACGATCCAGCTCCCAGACTGCCCTTGCTCTGCTCTGCTGGCGTGGACCCTGGGAATGAGTGGCAAAGGCATCTGGGATGGGTTGGATGAGGTGGGGGCCTCGGCATTCCAAGAACCCTGGCGCCTTCCCAGCACCAGGAAAGAGAAGTTGGTGGGGGGGCAGCCCGGAGGACAAAGATCCTCTGTGGGCCCCCTTCAATCAACCCCACACACCCACCCGGTATGGGCACAGGTGTGGGATGGAAACTCCTCCAACAAGTTAGGACACCCTCTTTCCCCTGGGCGGGGCTCAAGGGGAGGGGGCTGGGGAAAGGGCAGAGGAGATGCCTGCCAACTCCCCACTGGCTGCTGTTTGCACCCAAGCGATGAGCTGGCTCTTGGCTTCACTGCCTTCTCACCTGGCCAGGTGTGCCAGGAGAAGCCGCCTGGCTCCTGCCTAGCTCCGGTCGGCATTCAATGCTCTGGTCCTGCTGGATTTGGACACAAGAAAGGAAGCTGGGGGAGAATGATCCTGGACCCTTGCTTAGAACCAGATGTCTGATTGCCCTCTCTGCCTGATTTCTCTCTTGGGTCCGCAGCAACTCCTCTGGGTTGTAGCTCCTCTCTCGGGGGAGGCTGGTAGAGCTTCGGGCGCTCCTGGGCCAGAAAAGATGATGCCTGGGGAAGGGATTCGTGGCTTCTCTTCCACATCAGTGGGCTGCCGTGCGTCTCAGTAAGAATGCCTGCCATTTGCCAGCCCAGAAGGCAGTGGGGGAAGAAAGAGGCTGTTGCTAAGGTAGAAAGGATTCGGTTACAGCCAAGAGAGCCTCTGCAGCCCCAAGGAGGGATAGCGGAGTCAGAAAGGGATGCTTATGAGGCTGCTGGACTGATGTGTCTCAGGGCCTGCCTTTGGCAGGGGAGGGGAGACAGGCCAGGGGAGATGGAGAAGAGGGCTGGGGCGGGGATGGGAGGGCCAGGTCCTCACTCCTTCATACCACGTGAAGGGCATGAGGATCCTACCCCCAGCCTACCGCCCCCACCCATCCCCTCACACACCCCCAGCCATCTCCATACAGAGAAGCCAGGCTTGGGAGCTGTACAGTGAGAATTGCAGGGTGATCGTGGGCAAATCCCCGTCACCCCTCTGAGCCTCAGTGTTCCTCTTCTGCATGATGGGTAGATTGTATCTGCCTCTCAGGACCCAGGTGAGACCACAGCCTGTTACACCAGCAGCCAGATGTGTGAGGTGCTTTGTACATGCCACACCTCCCTGCACATGGTTTAATTTTTCCCTCCCATCAGCCCTCTGAGGCAAGCACCAGTATAGTCCCATTTTACAGATGAGAGTCCGAGGAGACTGGTGATAAGCTGGGATGGATCTGCCATGGGCAGGGACCCCCTCTCTCAGAGAGCAGAGTGAGGCAGTCACGGACTGTGGCCAAGTTTAAGGTCACGGCTCATCCCAGACACAGGGGACTTCTCTTCCGGTTCCCTTCCCTTAAGCAATGGGTCAGGGCTGCGGAAGCAGCTCTAATGACACTGATTGGCATCCAGGACCCAGGTGTCCCCCCTCTGGCTTGAGGTTCCGCCCACCACCTGCCACCCCCAGCTCCCAGGGTCACCCTGTGACACCTGCTTCCTTGCCAGTTCCAAGCTTGCTTTGTTTTATGTTCAAAGAAGATGCAAGGAGTTTAACACACCGTGGATATGTCGGTAGCTCGTCAGGCTGGAAGGAGGAGCTGGGAATGACCCCAGGCGGCCCACTTGTGCCTGTACTCCTAATTTCATCTACTTGACCTGCATTAAACCTGGCTCCCCACTCCCTTTCCAGGCCCCTGCTGCTGCCCAAGCTGGGGCCTCCTCTCTGTCCTCCTGGCCTCCAGTCTGGTCCCTCCCAGCAGCCTTAGCTGATCACTCCCCTCCCCTGTGCTGAATCCTTCAGCGGTCCCACTCTGCTTCCAGACAAATCCTGACTGCTGGGTCTGGCGTTCAGCGCTCTCCCCGTGGTGACCGGCCATGCCAGGGGCCACCTGGGCCCGCGGGGCCTTCTCACCACTGGCTTCCGGGCCCTGAGTCAGCCAGCCCTGAGCCTCTTCTAGCAGCGAGGCAGACAGTGGTTCCACGAGTCCCCTGGGGGAACTGAGACCCAGAGAAGGACTCCGCCTTTTCCAAGTCCTACAGCCAGGCTTTCTGGCAGAGGGGAGCTCCTCTCTCCTGGACCTTTGCTTCCGTGGGCATGGGCCCCTTGGGAGTCAGCTGCCCATGGCCAGGGCTGAGCCCTCCTCCCCTCCGGCATGGCCACCCAGTTTCCTGTAAGCTGGGTGCAAATCAGCCTGTGCAGATCACCCCCACGTGCTCTGTGTACCCCTTGGACCTGCTGCCCACATGCCTGCTCCCCGCCTGGGCAGCCTCTGGTCAGCATCCCGCTGCCTCCCTGCTGGTGGGTTTGGGGCACAGGCCTCGTCCCAGGACAGCCTCCCTCCCCAGGCAGGGCGGTCTCCATCCTAGTGCCCCCCCCCTCTGGCCCTGCCCAGGCGGCCCCCAGCAGGTTGTTTTCCTGCTGCTGGGCCTGGCTCAGCCCCCGGGGCCTGCCAGTCACGTAGCCAAACTTGTTCCTCCTCTCCCGCTGCCCAGGCTGCTGAGCACAGCGGTTTCCTGCTGGGGAGAGCACAATGGAACCCGCCCCTGAGGGACCCACCCTGGGGAGGCGCCAGCCCAGCTGGCTCTGAGTGCTGTGTGACCCGGGACAGAACCCACACCCTCTCTGAGTCGTGGTGTTCCTGGTGAGAAGTGAGGGGGTGAGACAAGTTCACGAGAGGCCATCATCTCCAATGCTGATAACAGCGAACTTTCCTTGGGCACTAAGTACGAGCCAGGTGCAGCACCCCCGCATCCTCGCGGCCACCTGTAAGCCCGGCCGGGTCAGGGCTGGGTTAATTCACTTGGCCACAGTGGAATGTCCCTTTTCTGTCCAGCCTCCCAGAGTTGCTTCCCCTCTCCTGCTAGGAGATCTGCTCTCCCCATCTCTGCCCCCCCCCCGCACCACCCCCCCAACCCCTGTGTCTCCTTCCTCCTCCTCCTCCCCAGCAGGCACCCTCGGAGAAAGGAGAGGAAGTGTTAGAAGGTCGACAGCGTCACCTGCACCAAGTGTTCCAGGCCTGCTGCCCTGGCTGACAGTGGGGGGAGGCTTAGGGAGATACGGGGAGGGGGCTGACAATGGGAGGAGGAGAAGAGACAGCGGGGAGAGGGCTGAGGGCTGGAAATGGCCTGCAGGCTGGCCTGGGAAGGAGCTAGCCAGTTGGAGACCAAGAATTACCCAACAAGCCGCCCACCAGAGGGTTTCGGAGGCTGGGAGCCTGAGGTCCTACAGAGTTTGGCTCCCGCCTCCCCACCTGTCTCCACCTCTGGCACAGTACCACCACCAGCCTCGATAATCTCTTCTTCATCTCCAAGTTTGGACCGGGCTCTCCATTCCAGGGCCTGACTCTGAACGAGATCCTCTGAGTGGTGGGCAAAGGGGAAGTGGCCACAGTCCCATGATGGCACTTCCTCAGGACACACAGATGAGCAGCCCTAGCCTCCCTGCCTGACTCCGTCATGGGTTAGGGTACCATATGGGTTTCCAAGCGAGAATCAGGGAGACAGCAGGGCCTGGGTGCCTGCAGCAAGACCCTGTGGTTCCCCTAGTGGGAACAAGTGGCTACTGTCACTGACGCCCTGTCTCCCAGTCCCCCCCCCCCCAGCCCCGACTTCAGTGTCCGAGGCCTGGCAAACACTCTTGATGACTGACCCCCTCCCCCAGACCTCCAGGATCAGAAGGTGTGACTTTGCTCCTGTGCAGCCATGACTTTCATCCTGCCTGAGTCCCCAGGCCTGAGTCCCCAGGAGGCATCACAGTGACTCTACTCTGAAGCTCAGGGTCCCCAAAGGAACCAGCCCTAGACAAAGTCCCAGCTGACACATACCCCCCCCCCTTTGGTCCATGGGGTGTAGAATCCTAGCCTTGCCTCTCTGAGCCTGTTTCCTCATCAGCACAATGGTCCTCGAATAATCCCCACTTCCTAGGCTGGTCGAGGACCAAAAGCAACAGTGTGCATAAGGACCGTCACCCAGTGAGATGGACATCCTAAAATTTTTATTATTTTTTTAATGTTTATTTATTTTTGAGAGAGAGAGAGAGAGAATGAGCAGGGGAGGGGGAGAGAGAGAGAGGGAGACACAGAATCCGAAGCAGGCTCCAGGCTCTGAGCTGTCAGCCCAGAGCCAAACACACGGGGCTCAAATTCACGAACTGTGAGCCCATGACCTGAGCCAAAGTCGAATGCTTAACTCACTGGGCCACCCGGGCGCCCCAAGAATTTTTATTTTTAACTGGATGTGCTTGCCGTCACCGCGTGTCTTTGCCCCACCTTCTCTCCCACACCTCTTTTTTTTGTTTGTTTGTTTTTAAAGATTTTATTTTTAAGTCTCTACACTCCAGATGGGGCTTGAACTCACAACCCCGAGATCAAGAGTCACGTGCTCCACCGACTGAGCCAGTCGCTATTTTTCCTCTCCCGCACTTCTGACTCCCTTATTTCCTTCTTGCCACCTTCGAGGCCCCCAAGCCCGCTGGAAGTGTCCCCCATTGTCACAAAGAGCCCAGAAGCCCACCTCCTCCCCAGCCCACCCCGGACTCCTCCCCAGACAGGCTTTGGCCCTCCTGGCAGGTCTCAAAGCCCGACCGCTGGGCCTCCTCAGACGCCCCCAACCCCAGCTCCTCAGCCGACTAGGGAGTCAGGGCCTGAGGGGGTGGGGGGTGGCAGCTCCAGAATCTACATGTTTAACCAGCTTCCCAGTGGATTCTGATGCCCTCTATCCTACCTGCTGGAGGAGGAACATCCGACACCTTGTGGAGTCCTGGGAGCCCCTCTGTCAGCAACATCGTGACCTGGTTGCTGCCCCCACCCACTGGGGGAAAAAAAAAAAACAAAAAACAACCTTTCCCAAAGTGTGATTTCTTCCCCACCCGCTTCTAGGACTGGGAAAGCAGGAGTGGGCAGGGCCGGGCTGGGCAGGGCTGGGCAAGGGAGACCAGCGGCGTTGTGCTCGTTTTTAGGGGTTTTCCTCTTCGGCTGGTTCCTAAGCAGAATGCCTGGGTGACTATGGGGACAGAGCCTGATGCAGCCCCTCATGGGGCCCTCGTGGGGCACAACAGGAGATGATGGGGGTGCGGGCTGCATTTACGCTCCTCCCAGAGCCAGGCCAGGGCTTGAAAAATCTTTAAAGTCCCCTTCATGCAGGAGTTATTCCCCCATTTTACAGAGCAGGGGTCTGAGGCTCATCAGGGCCCAGGGGTGTGCTCAAGGGCACACAGCTGAGGAGGAGGCCAGAGAGGGGACTCAACAAGGGAGTTTAATTTGGGGCTGCACAGGGGCTTGGCTGCTCTTTCCTCCTCCAAACTCCCTCCCTTGCTTCACTGTACCCTCCCCCAACTCTGCACCCCTCCCCCCAATCTCTCAGGCTGTGTGTCCTCTCCTCCTTCTTCCCCAGGCGGCCCCATCCTCAGCCCTGTCCTCATCACCCTCCCCCAAAGTGGACACAAGCCCCTCATGGCTTCAGCTGCCAAGATCCAAAGCATCAACCTGAGGTCACAACAGCAACATTTAAGGAACTTGCGTGGGTCAGGCCCTGCCTTAGAGGTGTTCCGGAGGTATCAGCCAGCTGGTTGAACCTCACCACAGCGCAGTGAGTAGATGCTGTTACACGAGGAACACGAGGCCCAGAGAGGTGAAGTAATTTTCTGTAGGGGGCAGAGCCAGGGTTCAAACCCAGGCATCTCCCATACTTCCCTTCCCCTTGTCACCCCTCTGACTTCCAGCCCAGACCTCCCACCCTGGCTTCAGGCTGGACCACTCCTCCCAGTTTCTCTTGAGCCCCCAGCAGGGGGGTCACCAAGACTGTCTGGCTCCTACCATAGCTCGCATCTCAGCGTCAAGAATTGTTTGTTCCAGGTCTCCCGCTAAACCTAGACTGGGAGCATCTCAGGTCCCCTTCAGTCACGGCCATGTCCCCACACTCACCTCGGCAAGCTTGGCACACAGTAGCGCCTGAGTCCCTGTTCTAGAAGGAACAAAGGCTTTCCAGCTCAGAATCTGGCCAGAGCCTCCCCCACAGTGCCCTCTGCTGGTCCGACCAAACACTGCCCTGGGGCCTTCCAAACATCAGCGCGCAACTGATCCCCATCACCCTAATAACCCCCTGGGTTTAAAAAGCTCCTTTCTTCCTCTGAGCTCAAAGCACTTTCCCATCTGTGATCTCCCTGGCTTGGGACCAGCTGCAGCATTTCTCTCCCCACTTTACAGAAGCAAACCGAGGCCTGGAGAGGGCGAGCCCCGGCGTGCTGCTGGCAGATCCAGAAAAGAGCTTGTAAGTTTGTTTCTCCAGCCCTCTCGGTTACAGGTGAACAGACTGAGACCAGAGGGGAACGGACTTGCTCACATGAGTCCTGGGAAAGAACCTGGTGTCCTAAATACCGTCTGGGGCTCTCCCGCGACATCGAGATCTCTGCAGCTCAGCAAGGGGTGGCCACGTCATTAAACATGAGGAGTCTCTGTTGTCCCATTTGTAAAAGGAACAGAACTTCCTGCTCTGTTCTGTCCGCCCCCCCACCCCGGGGGGGATGGAGAACACAGAAGCTGTGAGGCGTGAGGCCAGGCGAGGCTGGGTAATGGGAGAATGAGGGCCGTGATCCAAGCCGCAGACATCAGCAGGACCCTCACCCCTGTCTGGCATAAACACAATCCAGGAGGCCACTCCTCTCCAAAACTTGACCTTCCGGTGGGCTGGCACGTTGCGTATGATGCCCATGCACGTCCTTCCCTGGATGACCTGGTCGGGGTATCAGAGGTGGAAGGTGAAAAGCAGTGGTGGCCAGTCTAACCCCACGTCTCAATTCCTGCCCCCCTGTTACACCCCTCCTGGCTCTTCTCACAATCCGTCAATATCTGTATTTATCTTAGTGACTTGTTAATATCTCTTCGCTGCCAGACTCTTAAGTCAGACATTGGCAAGCTTTTTCTGCAAAGGGCCAGATAGGAAATCGTTCTTGCTTTGAGGGCCATACCATTTCAGGCTGTTGTTGGTTTTTGTTTTTTTTTTATTTTTTTAAATGTTTATTTATTTTTGAAGGAGAGACAGTATGAGTGGGGGAGGGGCAGAAAGAGAGACAGAGACAGAGAGAGACAGAATCTAAAGCAGTCTCCAGGCTCTGAGCCGTCAGCACAGAGCCCAATGTGGGGTTCGAACTCACGAACCGCAAGATAATGACCTGAACCGAAGTTGGATGCTCAACCGACTGAGCCACCCAGGCGCCCCCCATTTCAGGCGAAGCAGCCATAGACAGTAGGTAAACAAGTGAGCGTGGGTATGTTTCAATAAAACTTTATTTACAAAAACAGGCCAAGGGCTGGATTTGGCCCAAGGATTATAGTGTGCCGACAACTTCTCTAATCCCCAAGACAGCTGAGACTTGCCTGATTCCTCCCAAGTGTATCCCATTGTTTGGGCAGACAACACAGGGCAGGCACAGGTTTAATAAATATTGGATGAATGAGGGAGAGAAACAGGAAGACCTATGTGGTGACACCGAGGGACACGTGTGATGTGGACTGATCAAGGGGGGAGCAGAGCTTGTGCAAACATCACGAAGCAGGGTTGGAGGGGATGCTGTCCGTCCCCAGGAGTTACCAGGATCAGAATCCCCCCAGAGGTCAAGGTAGAGGGGAAAGTGAGGGGTCTAAGGGCTGCTGCAGTGTGGCCGGGACTCGGACCCACCCCTAGGGTTACTGGGAGGATTAACAGGACGGGACCAGAAAGGGTCTCGGCACAGCAGCTGGCACATGATTATGTTGTCGCTGTTATTAACCCGAGCACCCGAAACTGCCCTCAAGTCCTCACCAGTGGCCCCACTTGGGTCAGCGGGACTCTCCCCCACGGAGGATGTGATGAGCACGAGAAAGCCTGTCCGTGGAACAACTGGGGGATGTCTGTCCAAGTGCTAAGGACACACACCACCTGCTTGCTCACAGACCGGAAGCTTCTCCAGGGCAGGGTTTGGTCTTGCCCCAGTCTCCCCCACGCCCAGCACAGCGGCCGTGTCTCCTCCATCGGACTGGAGGCTTGCCTTTCTCTCTCCTCATCCCACCTAGTCCAGCTTGTTGCCTAGGGGGAAGTGGGGTGGAGGGTGGGCGGTGACTCTGACCTGTCACCCCACTCCAGCTAGAAGCCCTCAGTCCCAAGCCTGTGCTGGGAATGCACATAGTTTGAGCTCAGCCTGGTCTCCAGAGGTAGCACCCAGCACCTGAACCCTCCGGGTGGAGGCTGGAGTCCCACTGGCTGTGGGGTTCCAGTCCTGGCTCTGCTCCTAACCAGCCTCCGTTCCATCTTTCCTGGGTCTCAGTCGCCACTCTGCACAGTGGGGGTCAGGACCAGGTGAGGTCCGAGCTCAGGAGCGTTGCTAGCCTATAGGAGACTTTGTGCAGATCTGGGTGGAGACAGCGCTCCTTAACAAATAGGCGACACCTTTGTGTTAAGAAAAAGGCACCCCATATGGAGGCAGGCACAGCCCGTGCCAGAGCTCAGGGCTTGCTGACCAGAGGATGGGAAGGGTTCTAGTGCCCTCCCCCTCAGCTGGGCACCCTCGTGCAGGTCGCACGATGCACAGCCTTGAACTGTGGCTGGGTCTGAGTCGCCAGCATGATACTTTCTGGGTCAGTTGGCCAAGGGAAGATGATGAAGGCAATAAAGATGCTGTCTTGGGCTGCCCCCTGGTGGCCACCTCCTGCATGACACTCACAACTCAGGAAAGCCAGCTCCGGTGTCTCACCTGTCTCTCTTGGTCCGAACAGGGGGGCCTCCTCCCTGCCTGCAGAGATCCAATGCCCAGGGAGTCAGAATCTCAACTTCTGAACCCTGAGAAAGGGATCCTGTCATGAAGCAGCCACTGCGGACCAGGCCCGGGATGGGCACGTTAGAGATAAATTTAGTGCACCTGTTTCCTCACCAGGCTGGGAGCGTCTCCAGTGTCCCTAGTGCCTGGCACAGTGGCCGTGTCTCCTCCGTCAGACTTAGAGCTCCCTGAGGACTTTGCCTCCCCAATCAGATGGGGGGCTCACCGTCCTCTCTCTCTCTCTCCCTCCCTATCTCATCCAGTTCAGCTTGTTGCCTAGAGGGTTACAGGGGGAGGGCTCAGACCTGTCACCTCACTCCAGCTAGAAGCCCCCAGGCCCGAGGCTGGAGCTGAGAGCGGCTTTCTTTCTCAGGCTTCCCGGAAAGGCCCCAGGCAGGGCTGGGCCTCCAGCGAAACAGGACTGGGGAGGCTGGTCCAGGTCTCAACAGCACCTGAGACTGGGAGACTGGAAGGAAGCTCGGTGTGCAGAGGAGGAAACAGGATGGGGCTTCCTGTTGCCCTTTGGATAAAGGGCAGATTTCCCTGTGAGACCCTGTGGAAACCGGCTCCTTTAACCCGCTCCTCCCGCTCTGTGCCCCAGCCACCACCACAGCCCTCTCGTCCTCCTGGGAGTCTGTCCCTCCTCCCACCTCCCGACCCTTCAGACTGTTGCCCATGCCACTCAGGCGGCCAGGCCGAGTCCCACTCCCCCTTCGGCTGTGGACTCGGTCACCATCTCTTCCCCCAGATGCCTCCTGAGGCGCCTAAAGCCGGATAAGGCCCCTCTCTTCCACGCTGTCAACAGCTCTTTCCTAGCACTTCTCAGGGTTGTGATTCTCCACTTACCTGGGTCATTACCGGATTAATGCCTCCCTCCCTCCAGCTCTTCTCCCTCCCCCAGTGAAGAGGAACCTCATCTGTCTCATTTATGCTTAATCAGTGCTACGCAGGGCTGGGCACATACTAGGTGCTCAGTAAACATCAGCTGGATGAAGGAAAGGTTGCTTGAGTCAGTCCTGGCCCTAATCAGTTTCTAGATGTGTGACCTTGGACAAGTCTCACTTTCTGTCATTCAGTTAACGAATACTTACCAAGCACCCACTAGGCACTGTTCTGGGCATACCCGTCAAACGCAGATCTGCTGGGCTTCCAACTGCTTTCCTGAGAAACCAGTACTGAGATGTGTGAGGCCTGGAGATGGGCAACCCGGAAGTCTTGTCCGCTCCCACTGCCCCCCCCCACCCCGAGACATCAGAAAAGCCAGTCCCCTGTACGCCCCACAGTATCCCTGCCTCGATACCTTTGTGCACACAGAGCACTCCCCTATCTTTGCCTGCCGAGGTCCCGCTCAACCTTCAAATTCCCACGGCAGGGTCACCAACACCTTGAAGGCATCCCCACGATCCTTGGCAGAAGCAGTTCTGCTCTTACAACACTCGGCTGGCATGGGGATACACCATTGTCCACACTGACCCAAGCTCTTTATGCACATGGCTCCCCCCCCCCCCCCCCCCCCGGCCATGCCACCCCCGATCCCAGAAGCACCTGGGCTTAGACTGAGTGTGATTCATCGCTGTAAGCCTCCGGTTGATTGATCTTTCTCTGGTCAGCCCCTGCAGCCTCTGCTCTCCACGCTCCAGCGCCCAGCCCAGGGCCAGGCACTCAGCGCTGGCTAGTGAATGTCTGCTGCTAAGAACAGCAGCGGCAGGCCATAGAAGCAGGGGCTCTGGATGGATCCCCAAAGTCTGGATGGGAGAATGGGATTCAGGGCACCGCCTGGGCACTCTCTCCCCTGGTCCCCTCACTCATGAGGGCCTCTTTCTCTCCCTGCTCTCCCACAGATGGTGAAGCAAGGAGGGGACTGGGGGGAGGGTAACAGAAGGTCACAGGGCAGATGGACTGTAGGCTGCTCTGGGAAAGGACAGCTTGCCCCCGGGGAAGGACAACCACACATCTTAGAGCTGTCTGGGAATCTGGGAATCGTCAGCTTCAGCAAAATCCCAAGGACTAGGAAGGTGAATGTGGGCGCACAAGGGGGAGCGGCCCACCCCTGCGAGGCCCTGTTTGCAGTGAGTGCCAAGCTGGGCCGACAGGCAGGCGACCCCGGTTCGACTCTCTATCAGTTTGCTGTGTGACCTTGGGCAAGCCCGTGCCCCTCTCTGAGCACCAGTCTGCACACGGACAGGATTGAGTCAGTGTGGAGCTGAGCAGCATGAATGCCAGAGGCTGGGATAGCCAGGGCCACCCCACCGCACCCTGGCCATATCTCTGAGACGGTGAGCGGGGGACTCTGCGTGGGGCCACTGCCCAGCCTCATCCACCTGTCCCTGTCTTAGGCTGAAGGGGCACAGTGGGCTCCCCAGGCGTCCTCTCCCCTGCGAACTGCCCCGTTCTCGGCTGGGGTCCCCCCCCCCGTCCCTCCCGCCCCCAGAGCTGCTAGGCTGCCAGCTGGGAACATCAGGAGCTGTGACCAGCGTCCTGCGTCATGGTGAGTCAGAGCCATCCCTCCAAGCCAAGCCCAGTCACCCCACGACAAGAAGAAGAGAAAGGACACCTTGCCCCCCAGCCCCAGGCCACACAGGAAGGGTTCCTCTCTTCTTTCCTTTTCCGCACCGGGGCAGGCCCACACCTGGCACTGTGCAAGGCCCGGAGGCATCCAGGGTGATCTGGACAGACTGTCCCTTCAGAGCTATCCTCCCTCAGGCCAGAGTTGGGGGGCGGGGGCTGCTCTGACAGGGACAGCACATGGGGGGCTCTGAGCACACGTGGCTGAACATAGCACTGACTCTAAGGCTGGCACATCTCTCTTGTTCACACCAGCACATAGTAGGCACTTCACGCACATTCATTGAATGAAGATTCCTCAGGCTTCCCGTGGGCGAAGAGAAACTTGGTGAGGCAAGAACGCATCACACCTGTGTTCACCGTCACTGTTACTCATTTTTAGCCCTGAGTACCTACTATGTGCCGGTCATTCTGCCTATATTTCTCATTCATCCTTACAGCAATCCTGTGAGGTGAGATTTTTTTTTTACCCCCCAATTAACAGATAAGAAAACTGAGGCTCAGGGAGGTGAGGCAACTTGCCCAAGGTCACACAACTTCGTGTGAACTGAGCCAGCATTCACACCAGGTCTGCTGACGCCCATGGTTAGAGCCACTCTCCATCCACACCCTACTTCAGACAGGGCGCCAGGCCTGGGGCTGGGGGGGGGAGACAAAAAGGTCAGCGCCCTCCCCCACCCCCCTGGCAGTCCCGCCAGGCCTAGACCCTGCCCTGCCAGAGGCCTCCAGCTCCAGCCCACGCTCATGCCTCAAACCTTATTCACGCCTCACAACCCTGCACGGCCATCGCCAGGTGTTGGAAGGGAGCCAGCGAAGCTGGCTTCCTCACCTGAAAAAGGTGCCCAGGTAGGTGTAGGTGTAAAGATGGGGTGAGATACGAGTGCAAGTCAGCGCTTCAGACACTGCAGTGCTGGTGCAAGGGAAGGTTCGCTCAGGAGCTGGGTGTGTGAGTGTGTAAGACGTGTGCAAACGCGGATGGCTGCATGTGTGTGCTAGTGCATGCGAGCTCGTGTCTATGAGTGGGTACGGACGCGTGGGACACGCGTGAGCGTGTGCGCGTGAGTGAGCCGCGGTTGCCCCATGAGAAGGGACCCAGGGCTGAGAAGAAGCCCCGCCCAGCCTCTGTGCCGCC